>NC_138768.1:798320740-798685740 GCF_965119305.1 Pelophylax lessonae | reverse complement strand
AATGATTTCTAACTGTGGGGGGAAGTGGATGAACTGGACGAAAAGAGAGATTCATGTTTTAGTTTAGCTGAAACACAAGATCTCTCTTTTACTCCCTGACAGAACAGCGGTTTGGCTTGTTTACATAGGCAGACTGCCATTCTGTCCTTCCTCTGAATGATCTGCAGGTCCCGGCGGACATCACGGCTGCTGGGGTTGGAGGGACTACATTTTTAAATATAAGCCTATCAGAATGTTTTTCTTTTTAGAAGGACATTAAGGCGCCCAAAGAAACCAAGACAAAGGGGGGGGGGGGGACATATGCATTGCAGATGGTGTCCCAGGGTTGGATATGGAACCAAGATCTCCATATTGTAAACCAGCAGTGCATTTTTTAATCCCCATGCCTATGGAATTTACCTGGTCCTGCTGTAATATAAATGTGATATCTTCTCCTGGCTTCACAGCATAGGAGTCTCCTTTTACTGAGATGCGCAGACCTTTGGGTGCTAGTAGGGGGCACTGAAAGCGAACAAGATTTTCCTGAAGGTCAATACCGCCTTCACACACGTTGGATACCACTTTCCGATACCTGCAATTAAAAAGTAAAAGGAACATAGAACATGATATATATAATAAATAATCACAATAGCAGTCTGATGATCTTTTGGCTTCAGTGCTCTTTGAATCTCTAAATTGGAACAAGTATGCAGATCAGGAGTTTGGACCTCCCTTACCACTTTCTTATTCCAGGTCTGTGGTTCAAAGTATTGAAGACAGAGATATCCAGGTAAGTAGCAATTTCAGAATCGGGTCAATCACTCAATTTTGCTCATAACAAATTTTCTTTGGGAGAAGCAAAAACAATACACATGGGGGGGTTTACTAAAACTGGATCGTGCAAAATATGGTACAGCTCTGCATAGTAACCAATCAGCTTCCAGGTTTTAATGTCAAAGTTTAAAGTGGAGTTCCACCCATTTTTGGAACTCTAGATGTATGTAATCCCCTTTAAAACGACTTTTACCAATGGAAACTTTTTTTTTTTTGCTAGTAAATACCTTATTTTCTTGTTTATTCCACCTCTCCTCACTTCCGGGTCCGATCGGTGATGGCGTCATTCGGTGATTCGCAGTGTGTGCTGGGATGTATTCCCTGCCAGAAATATCGCAGTATTACACAGGAGCTGAGCGGAGGCGGGGCAGGTCACGGCCTCAATACACACAGTACAGCTCAGCTCCTGGGTAATACTGCGAGATTTCTGGCATGGAATACATCCCAGCACACACTGCGAATCGCCGAATGACATCATCGCCGATCGGACCCGGAAGTGAGGAGAGGAGGAATAAACAAGAAAATAAGGTATTTACTAGCAAAAAAAAAAAAGTTTCCATTGGTAAAAGTCGTTTTAAAGGGGATTACATACATCTATGTAATCCAACGTATTAAAAATGGGTGGAACTCCGCTGAACAGGCTGAAGTTAGAAGCTGATTGGCTACCATGCTTCGCTGAACCAGATTCTGAGCACTCCAGTTTTAGTAAATCTCCCTCAATACATATTTGCACATTTTTGTACCGGTGATCAATGTTTCGAAATTATATAGCAAATTATAACAGCTGAATTTGTATATTAAAAAAAATTAGGAAAGTTTGTACTGTTCTTGGAATAATAATTTTATAAAAGATTGTTTATCTGAGAAGCTGGCTACTAGTCTGGTCTTCCACTTTTTGACTCTCCTGTGTGATAATTACTGATGTTTCACCATTTGTGGTTGTAATATGGGATAGATAGCTTTCTCATAAACCTATGGTGCATCCACTGATTACTGTCCAGATTTGCTCCCATTCATCGGACATCCATCTACATTTTTCCCTGCAAATATGGTAGCTTTAATATTTCCTAGCGGTGAGTGTGAGGGTAAATGTGGCTTGGTCTGCATGGAAAGTCATTATCAAAAAATTGTTGTTTTACTTGTTGAGAGTAATTGATGATCATTGCTTGTAAACATAACAATCATTGCATTAAAAAAGAAAAAAAAATGGCAAAGCTTACTTAGACCTGATCTTCCCAATGAAAAATGTAGGCAAATATTGCTCAACTGGGGCAATGAACTGGGGCATCCAGATGGTGAATATGTTTCATAACTGCAGCAAATGGTAAAAAGGAATTTTAACTATTGATTTACTAGACTATTACAGCGGAACTAAACTCTCTCGATCAACATTAACTATTTTAATCCTTATGCTGCTAACCTTAGTAAATAGAGAGAAAACTATTATATTTACTTGTTTTAAAGTGATCCTAAAGGCTGTAATTTAAAAAAATAAAAAGCCACAAACAAACATGTTATACTTACCTGCTCTGTGCAATGGTTTTGCACAGAGCATCCCAGATTCCCCACCGGCGGTCCTAGCTCCATCCCCCCATTGACTGCCCCCAATAGCAAGCCTCTTGCTATGGGACACTGGAGCAGGCTCGCTCCTGAGCTGCGCTTCTGTGAATAAACCTTGTCCATTCATATACAGAGCGTAGCTCAGCTCTTCCCCTTGCTCTCTCCTCATTGGCTCACTGGCTGTGATTGACAGCAGCAGGAGCCAATAGTTACCGCTGCTGTTGGAAGCAATGAGGGGGGAGAGACTTGGGAGAGCCACTGCTCTCATGCACATTGGTGGTTCAAGATGAGGCTCAGGTAAGTATAAGGCGGATGGGGGGGGGGGGGAGCTGCACCCAGAAGGTTGTTTACCTTAATGCATAAGGTAAAAAATCTTCTGCCTTTAGAACCACTTAAAACCTTTTTTTATTTACATTTCTTTCTCAGCTGCTTCCTGGTTTCTGGACACAATGATGTCATACTTTTTCCCAGGAGTCTTCAATGATGTCATACTTCCCAGGAGTCTTCAATGACGTCATACTTCCCAGGAGTCTAAGCACACCCTCCTGCCTGAGCTAAGTGCAGATGGATTCCAGAAAGTAAATGCTACATGAATCATCTGCCCCTATTCAAGATAGCCACAGCTAGAAATGCTGGGGGGGTGTTTTTCAAAGTGATTTACCAACAAAATAAAGATTTTGAATATTAAAAATGATTGAGAAAGCATTAAATTCCACTTTAAAGCGGAGTTCCGGCCTTGGGGGTAAATTTTAGCTAAAAATACTCCGGGACAGTCAGGGCTAGTACATTCTATAATGGATAGCCTCTGAACTGTCCCAGGTCGCACTTACCTGTAAGAAGAAATACTTACCTTGAAAAGTTCTTCTCCAGCGCTGCCATCTCAGGTTGCCGCAGTGTCCCTCTTTGTGTCCTCTTCTGTGAAGTTGGAGTCCCGCAATGCACTGCACCGGCCCCGCTCGTCACTTCCGGTGCAGGCCCGGCATCCCTGCACAGATTCTGGGCATGCCCAGAAGCTGTTTAGCAGGGAATGCCACGCTTGCACCGGAAGTGACGAGCGGGGCTGGTGTAGGTGCATTGATTCCTGGGAGCGATGACGTTCAGCTCCAGGAGTCATCGCAAACCAGAAGTGATGGCGCGGGCCGCAGAGGGAGGAAGTGGAAGGAAGGTGAGTATATTTTCTTCCATAATAATGTAAGTGACCAAAAAAAAAAATTGCCAGTATCCATTTCTTTTGCAGGTTGCACTCAGCAAGCGGATGGCCCAAAATCTATTTTTTCGATTTTGAGGCTGGAACTCCGCTTTAAGCTTGTAGAATAGAGTCCACACAAAGTTTGTATTTTACAACTAATGCAAATAATTGATATTATATGCTGAGTTGTTGATTGTTCTGTTGTAGAATCCAAGAGCAAACAAAATATATGATGTGTATTGTATCATGCATCTTGTATGCATTGTGCTGCATTTTGTATTGTATCCCAAACATCTGAGGTTTTATTGTGATGTGTCACTTTTCAAATATGTTGAGAACAACAACCCCAGTGCTACCAATCAGATTCAGACTTTTATATTTATTCTGTTATTTCCAGCGGATTAAAAGTTTATCTTCAGACAAAACTTTTTTTTTTCTTTTGGATAGCAGATGGAAACCCCAACAGGAGTTTAATCATTCCCGATTTTATCCAAAACCTAAGAATAAAAGTTTTGGCTGGACTCACACTTCAGTTTAGTGCCTACAAGAGCAGCATGGTTATTCATATCAACCAATCAGCATTTAACTGACTTGACATTTAACCAAAATTTGATTGGCTGCGTCTCCTTAGGTTACCTTATTAAACTGGAGCACTAATGAGCAACATTACTCCCATCTAATTATTCTGACACATGTTGGGATTTTGTATGGGGCTCTGTTTTGCATGTCATTTTCTGTAAACATTGATATTGTATATCAGTCTTCCAAGTCTCTTAATCCTACATAGCAATCAGAAATGATGGGCGAGCTGTAGATTTCCTAATGGCTGACTGACAGGGCAAGCCAATTAAACGCCATCATATCACAGAGTAAATACAGAGGATCTTCCAGCACGAAGCTGACACAGTCTGAACTAACCCAAGCATGAGCTCTGCTTTCCTAAATAGCCTTGTGTTCTCTGTACACCGGAATCCTTTTCTAAATTGGATGGGCCTAAAATGTAAAGCAGGCAATTATTTTCTATAGGGCCGGCCTGCTTATTCCATTGGAAGATGTGCTTTCCCCTTCATTGGCTTGTATGGTCTGAGAGTTTCATGAACGCCCGCTTGCTTGCAGAACACTAACACTGAATTTAATTAATAGTGCAGCTGACGCGGGCTGAATGGAAATTACAAAGAACAGACTTGCAACATTTTTAAGTGCAAGATGCTCGATGTTCCACTTTGACACGTTGTACAAATCCAATTTATTTTATGGCACGGAAAAAAGAGCAGAAAAATCCAAGGCTGGTTTACTATGTGAAGATAAATAACTACCATCTCTGTGCTTGGTGTATATTAACGATTAGACTCATTAAACAAAGAATAGCTGTAAAAATAACATTGGCTTAAAGGACAACCCCAACCTTCTGACAGATGTGAATTTTCAAGGCTGAATAGTGGAATTATCTATCCTGCAAATTGTGTTTAATGTGTATGTAGCAGCAAAAGGATCAAATCCCAACCGCGAAACTACCTGCCTGGAGTTTGCATGTTCTCCCTGCACCTGCGTGGGTTTCCTCCGGGTACTCCGGTTTCCTCCCACACTCCAAAGACATGCTGGTAGGTTAATTGGCTCTTGTCTAAATTGGCCCTAGTATGTGTGTAGCACTGCCCCTAGGGAGCTGCTGAAAATTACACCTTGCGGGTCCCCTGGGTTACCATTAGCAACCGATAGCAGGCAAAACTGCGTTTGAAAGTTCTTTGCTCAGACAATGAACAGTCCAGGGGATTTGTTTTTTTGTGTTTTATTTTAGAACTTGGATAGGAGAAGGGATGAGTGGGATACTTTAACTTGAACTATGCACAATTCCTGAGGACAACTGACTGTAGAATGCGGCAAGGCCGTTGCTTCACTCTGCCACAGAAGTGAAAATAGCTGAATATGCTTCTCTTAAAGTTACTCTTCAGGGTCTCAACTTGGCACCCCCTTTCTCACTTGCTGTGTGTGCTAGCCCCTGTCCACTGACTCTCCTCTGGAGCAGTCCCCTTCCTGGTCAGACCCCTGGCAAGCTTCCCGGTACTCACAGACACCGTTTTTCCCTGGGTTGCTCTGCTGGTCCACTGGTCAGCATCCACCGGACCTCCTGGCTCAGCACCACACTTCTAGTCCACAAGGCCGACCGCCTGTGACCACCTTCCTCAGCAGCAGGAGGAGAGACAGACGTCACCCTCCTCCTGGGACTTGGCTTCCCCCCCAAAGACACCCTGCCACATGTGCCCTTGGCTTTTATAACCTAACCCAGGATGCACCACTGTTTGTGCCAACCCACTGGGATAGTTATAATAGCCTGTGGGTCACTGGCTGAGTTTCCTCCACTGTCCAACAGGCTCCCCTATTGGATGCAGTTGGGACACTCCCTCAGACCAGATGAATCATACCTGGACACATGCAACTGGGCTAACTGTAAATCCTGCTCCCAGATAAGCAGGAAGCACATAACTTTAGCCTGTAATTCTGCTGATAAGCAGCCAGAATCAAAACTATGCTACCTATCTAGCACCTGACTAGGCGGTATCTACATATGTATGTATGAATGTGAGTTAGGGACCTTAGATTGTAAGCTCCATGAGGGTAGGGACTAATGTAAATGTACAATGTATATGTAAAGTGCTGCGAAAATTGACAGTGCTGTATAAGTACCTGAAATAAATAAAATAAAAAAATAAAGTAAGCCTCAACAATGAACTTCTCTCATTTGCTCCCCTTTGGAGTGTTATTGTGACTGTACAGGCTTTAAAAAATGATCAATTTCTTTTTTGGTTTATCTCTTCTAATAGGAATATTCGATCTGTAGTGGATAACCCATTAGACCGCTATTCCACACATGGGGAAGTGGATTTCGAATGATAGTTAAAGTGCGATCATAACTTATGGTTGTAAGATATCAATCAAATCTCTGTTTACACCATGTAATGTTCTAATCTGATCAATATACAATCATATCCCTAAACAATTAATTGATAATTGTTCACCCTTGACTTGGTCACGAGTCAGATCTAAATCAAGCCTAAATTGATTAGAAGGTAAGTTATGCCTATTCAATTGTTTGCACAATTCCATTATTTTGATCAAACCACACATCAAGTGGATAATAAAATTGAAGGGTGTATGGCCGCCATCAGATATACCTTTGAAGGCGTTTTGTTAAATCTCTTTATAAAATATCTGCCGAACCTACCAGAAACTAGGGGGCTTCTAATTTCCTGTGCATTCTGTAGTGTTATTGCATGATGATTATCAGCCTTGCCTAATTCACATCTGTAATCCACCACCATAATTGCAACTGTCCTCATATCCATAACATAAAAGAAGGGGAGCCATAGGCCTAACACACTTCCTGCCCTAGGGTGAAAACCCCGCTCTTCCATAGATACAGTACGGTAAGTGGGGGTTGCCAACCTAGGACAGGAAGTGTGTTACTAGCAGAATCACCAAGAAAAAACAAAGAAAAAAAAATCTCAAATGAAAAAAAGAAAACGAATGCAGGCACCATATGTCAACTGCAATAAAATGTAATTTTTGTTATTGGGTTTAGATATGCTTTAATAGTTATTTTTGTTGCCTTAGTTGTACAGGCTCCTTTAAGGAAAGTATAGAATACCGTATATAAGTATAAGCCGACCCGAGTATAAGCCGGGGCACCTAATTTTACCACAATAAACTGGGAAAACGTATTGACTCGAGTATAAGCCTAGGGTGGGAAATGCAGTAGCTATTGTGGGCATGGTACAGGAGAGGAAGAAGCTGCTGGCATGGTGCTAGAGATGCAGAGGCTGCAGGCATGGTGCAGGAGATGCAGGGGCTGCGGGCATGGTGCAGGAGATGCAGGGGCTGCGAGCATGGTGCAGGAAATGCAGGGGCTGCAGGCATGATGCAGGAGAGGCAAGCATGGTGCAGGGGCTGCGGGCATGGTGCAGGGGATGCAGAGGCTGCGGGCATGGTGCAGGAGATGCAGGGCTGAGGTCATGGTGCAGAAGATACAGGGCTGAAGGCATGGTGCAGGAGATGCAGGGCTGAGGGCATGGTGCAGGAGATGCAGGGCTGAGGGCATGGTGCAGGAGATGCAGGGCTGAGGGCATGGTGCAGGAGATGCAGGGCTGAGGACATGGTGCAGGAGATGCAGGGCTGAGGGCATGGTGCAGAAGATGCAGGGCTGAGGGTATGGTGCAGAAGATGCAGGGCTGCGGGCATGGTGCAGAAGATGCAGGGCTGAGGGTATGGTGCAGAAGATGCAGGGCTTACATACGTATATATATATATATATATATATATAATGTATACAGTTGGTTTCATTCTTAGGTAAGTATTTCATAATGAGCTAGTATGCGATGCATACTAGCTCATTATGTGTTTTTCTTTCAGGTGTTTTGTTTAAAAAAAAAATTCGGAGGTTTACAACCTCTTTAATAAAAACCTCTTTGTAAAGGAAAACTTAAAGTGGAACTTTGGTCAGAAAATTAAGTCATGCTAGATCACTTCAGGTCGGCCCCTTTTGCAGGTAAATCTATGTAAAACATTAAAAAATATGTCTAGACTGTTTAAAATCCAGTAATACGCTCTCTCACCCTGCTCTGCACATGCTCAGTTGCTCTCCATTTTTAGGCAATTTTAGGCACTGTTGAGTTTGCAGAGGCTGTTCTGCTGTCAGCCTTAAAGCGGAATTAAGCCAACCTATCCTTTACAGCCAAGAAATCTGCTTCTGTTTGATCGGCAACTGCCAAGGTTGCTGCACATGCGATCAGTTATGATTCCAGCCATTTGATGGTTTGACAGTTTGGTTGAGGAAACAAGTAAATGTGACAGTTAGCAATCTCGGCATTCCAGGAATGTAAATATTTTTTGGAACCGTTAAATCGATGGGTTTTGTTCCTCTTTATGATTTACTGCTGTTCAGGGAGCTCTGGGCTTCAGCAAAATGACAGCTTCCAGCAAGAAAAAACAAGAACAATGCTGGAAGCAATTATTCAGAACAAACCCTTCTTGGTAGTCTCCAAGATCGTCTGAGACCAGCCACCCGGACGGCTGCTGTAACCATCAGTTTGCATAACCAAAGAATTTCTGTACAAACTGTCAGAAACCATCTCAGGGAAGCTCATCTGCATGCTCGTCCTCTTCATTGGGGTCTTGACCTGAGTGCAGTTCCTCGTCTTAACTGACTTGAGTGGGCAAATGCTCACATTCAATGGCATCTGGCACTTTGGAGAGGTGTTCTCTTCACGGATGAATCCCAGTTTTCTTAGATCTTTGTGTTAAGTTTATAATTTTGTTTAGTATATATTATGTGAACCAGACAGCATTTTAGTGCAAGTCTGAAAATGGACCAAAGATATCTTTGATAATTAAAAGTGTTTGAGAGGGAAACTCTTGTGGGCAGCACATTGGCTTAGAAGTTATGCTTTGCAGTATTGGGCTCCTTGGTTGGATTCGTGACCAGGATACTATCTGCACAGAGTTTGAATGTTCTCCCTGTGCTTATATAGGTTTCCTCTGGGTACCCTAGTTTCCTCCCACACTCTAGTTAGTTCTAAATTAGCCCTGGTATGTGTGTGTGGGTCTAAAAATATAACTGTAGCCTCCTAGGAAGACTCCGGTAATACTAATGTTGAGTAGCTAATGCAGCCCTAGTACTTGTCTCAAGCATGGAGCCACAGGCTCTAAGGTTTGAAGATTGCAACATGGTCATGGCAATGGATGGATGGAAGCTCTTGTTGCCGATAGCAACATCCAATCATTCTCTGAATTGGAACCTTGAAAGGGAACACTGGGTTGCTATAGGCTACAACAGCTCTTCCTACACAAACTTTCAATCATAAAGTTCTGGCTGCTAAGGGCAAAAAGAACATCATTGATAGACAAGAGCTGGGGTGACTGCATAGACTTTGCCTACATGTACAGTACATATCTGAGGAAGGTTAAACTGAAATAAAAAAGTATATTTTAAAACAGATTTATTGTACATGGTAAAAATCTTGACAGATATAGGGTATTAGTTCTCTTACATGAGCTGCATGCTGTGGATAATTGATCATTCCTGGCACAATGGACATTTAGTACCCGCGGTGTACCTGTCAGAGTGTATGCCCACAGGAGCTCAATAGGCGCAGGCAGGCCATCATTCTTCGGCAGTAAATGTATGATCCATCAGACATCAAAGTGCATGCGAGAAGCAGGACACACTGACAATTTATCAAAGTGCCCTTGTGGAACTAGCACAGTACACAGTCCATTCCGGCTTACAGGTCCTTTATTTTATTTCAGCCAGGGATATTTCTCACTGATCCTCACTGTGTGTGATAGAGGTGCTTTCTATGCCTCTAAATTTCACGCTTCAAGACTCCCATTCATAGCAAATGATGCTGCCATCCATCCAGCTTCAGCGGGGAAGTGCTGGACTTAATAAATAAAGCCTAGTATGATAATGCATTGTCTACTCTCATCACTGGCTTATAAATAACTAAACGTGTTGGCAAATCACCATTCAATGAACAGCCTGCATGGGCAGAAGATGCAAATCACAACCAACATGCTTGGGACAAACATTCATCTATACTCAGGCAAAAAAAATCTTAAAGAAAAAAAATCAAAAAAGGAGAAAACCCAATGGACCGCTTGGTCTTTTCTGCTATCGTTCCTCTATGTTTCTATTGATAAATCTTGTGACTTAAAGGGGTTCATTTGACATGACGTGAGCTATGACATGCACTAATCCATAGCAATCTGATATCACCTTTCATCAGTTTGCAGAAGCAAGATGTAAGGATGACAGGAGATACTAAACTTTACATTGCTCTTTACCTTACTAAAAAAATGACCAATTTACAGCCCTTTAAACTAGGGAGCCAGACTGTAGCCTGTGGGAGTAGAAGATGTCTTGGCATCGGTGGGATTAAACAATGCCGTAGGCTTGATGGTCTTCGGCAGGAATAGTGCCCCATTATTGGTGTCAGTGGGAGAATTAGTTCCCCATTGCTTGTGTCAGTGGGAGGAATAGTGCCCCATAATTGGTGTCAGTGAGACATCTAGTTCCCCATCATTGGTGTCAGTGGGAGAAATAGTGCCCCATAATTGGTGTCAGTGGGAGAATTAGTTCCCCATCATTGGTGTCAGTAGAAGAAATAGTGCCCCATCGTTGGTGTCAGTGAGAGAATTAATTCCCCTATCGCTGGTGTCAGTTTGAGGAATAGTGCCCCATAATTGGTGTCAGTGAGACATCTAGTTCCCCATCATTGGTGTCAGTGGGAGAAATAGTGCCCCATAATTGGTGTCAGTGGGAGAATTAGTTCCCCATCATTGGTGTCAGTAGGAGAAATAGTGCCCCATCATTGGTGTCAGTAGGAGAAATAGTGCCCCATTGTTGGTGTCAGTGAGAGAATTAATTCCCCATCGTTGGTGTCAGTGGGAGGAACAGTACCCTATCATTGTGTCAGTGGTAGGAATAGTGCCTCATATCAGTGAAATAAATAGTGCCCCAAGGCCCCGATACAGACAAGCAAAGGGCAGCATCTGGCCCGAAGGCCGCAGTTTGGAGGCCCCTGCTATAGACAAACATGCCCTCTCCCTTCCCAAACAAAAACACTGAGTGACCTCTCTAAAGACTGCATACTATCAGGCATGGGGTAGGAAATGTTTAGTGCTGGGGGAGTACTTAGTGATTTGCAAATGCCAGTTTTTATAAAAGTCATTATCTGCTTAAGACTCCTTTCACACAGGAGGCCAGCGGGCAGCAAAAACAGGCGGATGACCCGTGCTTTTATTAGTCTGGGGGAGTGTGCTTTCATAGGCAGAATGTATTTACATAAAGACCACCCTAGTTAACACCCACACGTGATGCTGAGCCTCCATGACTCAAAGAACTGAAACCCAAAGAATAAAAGGGACAGTCCAGCTGGGAAGGAAATGGCTAGATGACGATGGATGGCTTTCAGCCAGGAAATGAGGCAGATTCTATCTGACTTGCTACAGCTTCTAATACACACTAGGGGAGATTTACTAAAACTGGTGCACACACAAATCTGGTACAGCTTTGCAAAGTAACCAGCCAGCTTCCAGGTTTTACTGTCAAAGCTTAATAAACAAGCTGAATTTAGAAGCTGATTGGTTACAATGCACAGCGGCACCAGAATCTGTGTGCTCCAGTTTTAGTAAATCCCCCCCCCCCCCCATTGTGAGAAGCTCACAGTGTGCAGCAAAATCAGAGTAAGCAATTTTAGTACAAGAGAGAAACCTGATGGTAATGCTGGAGTTCAGTTTCCCAAGTCTAGCAGTGGCCTGTGGTAAAAAGCTCATTTTACTGAAAAGTACAAATGTTAAGGCAGCCTAAACCAATGTGTACGCACTGACAGTATGGTTAATGTCTGTACCTTTCTCTTCTTTGTTCTTTTTTCAGTTTTCATGGTTATTATGAAACTCTCTGTATCCACAAAATCAATGAAATGACTTTGTTAAAAAAAATTCTGCTCAGCTCTTGGGACGTTGTAATGCAAAGCAATATATTTTCCTATTCAGTAAGAATAGTATGTTTTGTAGAGGCTCAAATCAAAGAAAACTGAACAGAAAAATGGGATATAAGGGAAAACATAATACTTTACAGAATGTAATGTTAGCACAGGTAAATAAATAATGGGTCTGATCCAGGTGCATTAGTACCCTCTGTACATTAGGACAACCGTATACAAAGTTGTGGTGTTTGGAAAGAATTGTAAGCATTTTTTTTAAATAAACGTTTTAACAATAGATCAATTAAGATAAAACAGTGAAAGTCAAAGACCTTATTGTGTATTTTAAACCAAAATTTTTATTTTTAGATAAAAAAAGCAATGGTAGGTAATCCTGGCAGGTGTTTTTGCTGTCTATGTCCCCAATGAGAAGATTCACGCTCTCTTTTTGTCTTAGTGACCACTGCCACTCAGATTGAAAGTTGGAAATATAACATTTTTAGTTGTTACTAAAATATAAACGGAGGTAAAATGTACTAATTGGGATAATTGTTTCTATGACAACTGTCTCAAAGGGGGTTTCTCTCACTTTGGATAGATTTCCTCCTACTTCCTATTGTATTAATGTACCAGGAAATCACCCCAACTAGACTTAGATGGCAAAAAAAATTGACAGGGGTTTAAACCTGAACTTACACTTTCCAAATCCTAAAAAAATGTTGGCTTTAGATATTCTTCAACCAGTTGGGGACTTGAGACTTACTAGACATACCCTTCAAAAATTCAATAAAGTTCATATGCCCTGCACCCTGTCCTCTACTACCCCACTACACCTTTAACTACTATTTCTGGCAAATTTGCTCTTTTGGACTGTGTTTGGGAGATTGTTCAGAAGCTTCATGGAGAAATACAATTAACCACTTGCCGCCCGCCCACAGTATATTTACTGCGGCAGTCAGGCCCTCACAGGCAAAGCGACGTAGGCTTACTTCGCTAGCCTGTGAGGCTCTAGGGGGCAAGCGCGCGCCGCCGGAGGCACGCTCCCGCCCCCGCTCGCTCCTGCACATCCCCGCGCGTGTGACCGACGGACCCGATGTCCGACGATCACTTGCGATCGTCCGGTGCAGAGGGAGAAAGGCAGGCAGCTGATGTAAACAAAGCCGCTTGTCATTCTCCCCTGTGTAAGAACAGAGATCATACGGTCCTGCTATGTAGGATCGTAGATCTCTGCTGTTACACCACTAGCCACATCCCTTTACAGTTAGAAGCACGCCCCTAGGGACACACTTAACCCCTGCATCACCAATAAATGACAAAAATCTTTCCCTTTGTTAGTAAACGCAATAACTTTTGCGCAAACCAATCAAAATACGCTTATTGCAATTTTTTTTTACCAAAAATATGTAGCAGAAAACAAATTGGCCTAAAATTTTAAAAAATTAGATTTTTACATTTTTTTTGGGGAATTTCATATAAAAAAATTTGAAAAATATTGTTATTTTTTAAAAATTTACGCTCTTTTTTTGTTTATAGCGCAAAAAGTAAAAATCGCACAGGTGATCAAATACCACCAAAAGAAAGCTCTGTTTGTGGGGAAAAAAAGGACATCATCTTTGTTTAGGTACAGCGTCGCATGACCACGCAATTGTCTGTTAAAGTCACGCAGTACCGAATCGCAAAATAGGGCCTGGTCAGGAAGGGGGTAAAATCTTCCGGGGCTTAAGTGGTTAAACATTATTATTGTTATATCCAGGACAGAGAGGTGAACTTCAATCTGCATATGATGTAATTTAAAACTACTGCCAGTAAAAAAAAAATGTAAAGTTGAATAAATGTGTTCTATTTTGACCCCTTAGTTATCCCTAATAATCTATAATGAACTGCTTCCTCATCTGGCTATTATTTTTCCGTTGACTTGTTTCTTTTTTACTTTTTTAAAATTTATGTTTAAACCTTTTTTGTTTCCATTTGTTTTGTTCTTTAGCTTTTTTTGTGTTGCATTAAAAAAAATGCTAAATTAAAAAATAAAACATTTATTTTATTCATAAATAACTTTGCAACACTTTATATCAGAGGGAACTCCCTCTTGCTCCTCTTACTCCTTTCATTAAAGATCTTTCCATAAACATGGAGGTTGTTTTTGTGGCCCCCTGCTCAGCTGATCACATGGTCAATTGTCCAAAAAGCATTTTGACAAATTATTGATATTCTTTACATGGTGCCAGGATGGCTGCTTTGAACATATACCTTCATGTTTACTCATAATAATAATATACATTTACATTTCTTTTGTAAGATTGTTTTGTAGGACTCCGTGATGGTCAGAAGATGCAAATACATGGTAAGAACCTTCCTCACAGAGTAGAATGAAAGTCGGTTCCCTGCTGCATAAAATAAATTTGCAGTTGCCCGCTAAGGTAACTTGCATTAGGTTGCTGTATTGGGGGGGCAAGATCAGTTTATTTATGGCCTCCCTAAGTAAGATCCTTCAGTGGCCTGAGCTGACTACCAAGACTGTTGCTATCCTTGGACTATAAATGGTTCTTACTACTATGTGGTCACTGAACAATGGAAATTCTGCAACTATACCCTGAATGTTATATGATAGGCTGCCCTGTGACTCAGAAGACTCACCCAGTGGTGCTTGTGTAGGTCTGTCCCAGTGTACAGTCATCGGGAGGAGATTCTGGGTTAAACCAAAAATCAGCGAAACAGCGACTGGATTCTTTATGACTATACTCATGTTCAAACCCATAATCACTGAAAGACAAGAAAATCTGTATTATATATGTACTTCAATGAAGAAAGTCAGAAAAATACCACAAAAAGTTACATTTAAAACTCCAGTGCTAGATATAACAATGAGGTAATCAGAGATAAAACCGACTGATGTGGCATAGAAAGAAATGCATGCTAAGAAATCTTTTTTTTCTTTGTTTGAGCCATTTTACTGTGTCCTTGCTGTGGCAGCTTTTCTGGATGTATATTTATCATTCTTTAGGTAGCCCTCGAGCAGTTATGTGAACTGCCTGCTATGGAAGAGATTGCTACCTGCTGCAGTGCCCTACACTGTATATATAGGTATAGTGTATATCAATAATCTTTAGGGCACACACATGTTCACTCTATGGGTCAGAATCATCAAACAGTGCCACTACATACAGTTTGCTAAAAGTGGCATATCAAACTTTGTAATTACTTATGATAGGTATACTTGCCTCATTATAGTGTATCTAAAGCCTCATTTTTTAGGTTTGGATTGAGTGGGGTAGTTTTGAAACTTGGCTATTTGATCAAGTATGGACTGGGCATGCAAGGAGGAAAGCACCCAGAGCAGAACATATAACATCCTGATTTCATTTTATTCAGTCTCTTGTATCACAAAAAACAAATTGTGTTTCGTGGGTTCAAAGGGTCCTCTGTCAACAGAATTTGGCACTTGGTTGTTAGACTAATAAAACTGGAGGAATCCTGAGGGGTAATTATTTTTGATGGCTCAACTCTGGAAAACCTACAAATTATCTTTTGCTGACAATTTAGGGGACGCGTTAAAGAAGATTTACTTACCCAATCCTCTGCGCCGTTGGGCTGGTAGACTGGTCCCATACACTCCAGCAGTCTAAGGCCTAACATCATCAAGTCCAATGTGGGGTTCATAGCAGTTGACATGAGGACAATGAAGAACAGTCCACACCCAGATCATAGGGGAGTGTCATCTGCCATGGGAGCAGGGGATTAGGTAGGTTAAAGTGCTTCCCCTCTCTCCTAGACTAAACAAGCAGTTAACCCCTACAATGTGGGTGCAGACCCACTGCATGGAGGAAACCTTGGATCCTAAGCCTGATGAAGGGAGATCCATGGATTACAGGAATTAAATCTGACAGTGCTGACAGGGGAATCCCTCCTGCTGAGCAAATCTGCTTATGTTGGGGGGGGGGGGGGGCAGGGTCCAGGAAGGGGAAGCCATTCCCGCTGGGAGAAGACAGTGATTTAGGTGCTGCCTGTACCCAGGTTGATGAATTGATCAGCTTGGTACATTTGGCCTGCCCACACACTCATTTCATGCTATGAATGGAAATCTCCAGAATGGCATTTAAGCCCTGCCCCATTAAAACTGAAAAAAGGTATTTGACTTTAGATAACCTTAATTGATGGAAGAGATTCAGGCAATAATCCCAACAAAAACCAAAATACCTGACAGGGGTTTTGACCCTTCCATCCTCTTTTCAAAACTAACAATACAGTTTTAGCTTTAAAAACTTTAGGTTGAAGAGGTTCCTTTATAATGATAGGTAACTTTTGAAAGCACTATTACTCTATTACTATTTTTGGTCATGTGATCGATAAATAACGTGATACCGATGCAGCAGTTGTGTACAGAGAATGTTCTACTTTTGAATCTTTGATAAATTAGGTTGGATAACATACCACACAAAATCAGTACTTTCACACTGGCAGATTTTTGAAGTCAATGCGGATGTGAAACTTCTTCCCTTAATACACCATGATGAGGTCTTTCTTCTGCGAAAACTTCTTTGCTGGCCCATAATGCAATGTTCTCCCTGTATGTACGTTGCATAGAAAACTGCATTATTATATAAATATATCTTGAAAATATCAGGTAGCTGCTTTTCCAAACAACAATTCATAAACATATTTTATTCTGCATTGTGCAGCAAATGAATCATTTTTATAATAAACCCCGGCATGGGCAGCAGTATAGAGAACCAATAAAAACCTATATTCTAACCCACAACTCACTGTTCTCTGGAGTTCTCAGTTCAGCAGCAGTGATCTATAATCCCTACTACATCAATGTTGAAGTTAGATATGTTCACTTTCAAAAATTAGAGGACCACTCACTTACAACTGCACGGCTGTAAAATTGGAATTAGAGCCCGTGTTTATGCAGCTGTTGCATTCCCATAGACACAAGTTGGCTGCCTGCATGCAGCACCAGGCAGCTCTATCTGCTTAAGGGCTCTTTCACACGGAGCGGACCACATTGCGATCCGCTCCGCCCCTTTTTTTTTCACGGAGCGGATGACACTTGTGTCATCTGGTCCGTATGTCCGCAAATCATCCCATCCGTTTGCGGATGATATACGGACATAATGTATGTCTATGGGCATTGCGGATGTCAGCAGATGACACCGCTGACATCCGATTTTGCATCCGTTCCGTTTTTTAAATGGAACAAAAATAGGGTTCTGTTCTGTTCCAAAAAACGGAACAGAACTGAAAGGACGAAAATCGGATGTCAGTGGATGGTCATCCGCAGATATCCGCAATGCCATTGACATACATTATGTCTGTATATCATCCGCAAAAAAATAGGATGATTTAGGGACATGCGGAACGCCCGTGTGAAAGGGCCCTTAAGCTGAAATCCAGGTAGAAAAATTGTTATCCCTTGCAAGGGGGCTGTACCCACACTGCAAGGGTTAATTGTTTGTTTTATCCAGGGAAGGAGAAACTGTTTTAATTACCTAATGCTCCTCTCCCCTGGCAGGTGGCTCTAACCCACAATCAGGGGGCGGACTGTCCCTCAGCATCCTCAAGTCCAGAGCAGGTCTATGGACCCTGCTCTGGTCTTGATGACATCAGTTCCCCGAGACTGCTAGAGTGTGGGGTTGCAGAAGTCGTGGGGACGGTCTAGCTGCTGGGAGGATGGAAGATTGGGTAAGTATATTTCCTTGTATTGTTCCCCTAGACATAAACGGGCATTTATTCCATGTATTCTGGGCACAGCCCCACTACGAGGGTTTTTTTTTTTTGCTCAGAGTTGGGTTTTAAAGATATGACCCTTTCACTTACTATACACTCACCGGTCACTTTATTAGGTACACCTTGCTAGTACCGGGTTGGACCCCCTTTTACCTACAGAACTGCCTTAATTCTTCGTGGCATAGATTCAACAAGGTGTTGGAAACATTCCTCAGAGATTTTGCTCCATACTGACATGATAGCATCACACAGTTTCCACCACATCCCAAAGGTGCTCTATTGGATTGAGTTCTGGTGACTGTGGAGGCCATTGGAGTACAGTGACCTCATTGTCATGTTAAAGAAACCAGTGGTGAGATGATTGGAGCTTTGTGACATGGTGCATTATCCTGCTGGAAGGAGCCATCAGAAGATGGGTACACTGTAGTCATAAAGGGATGGACATGGTCAGCAACAATACTCAGGTAGGCCGTGGCATTTAAACAATGCTCAATTGGTACTAAGGTGCCCAAAGTGTGCCAAGGAAATATCCCCACACCATTACACAACCAGCCTGAATCGTTGATACAAGGTAGGATGGATCCATGCTTTCATGTTGTTTACACCAAACTCTGACCCTACCATCTGAATGTCGCAGCTAAAATCGAGACTCATCAGACCAGGCAACTTTTTTTCAATCTTCTATTGTTCAATTTTGGTGAGCCTGTGCAAACTGTAGCCTCAGTTTCCTATTTTTAGCTGACAGGATTGGCACCCGGTGTGGTCTACTGCTGCTGTAGCCAATCTGCTTCAAGGTTCGATGTGTTGTGTGTTCAGAGATGGTATTCTGCATACCTTGATTGTAACAAGTGGTTTATTTAAATTACTGTTGCCTTTCTATCATCTCTGCCCATTCTCCTCTGACCTCAACAAGGCATTTTCCACAACTGGTGCTCCCTGGATATTTGCTCTTTTTCAGACCATTCTCTGTAAACCCGAGAGATGGTTGTGTGTGAAAATGCCAGTAGATCAGAAGTTTTATAAATACTCAGGCAATTGAACAGGTGTACCTAATAAAGTGGCAAGTGAGTGTATGTAAGGGATACCGACTGCAGGTATCCAGCAGCAGAGATGTCCAGTTCAGTGTAGATGTACTTAGGAAACTGGAATCAGACTGAGTGTGATGAAAATACAGTTTATTAATGCACACAACACCTATCCAACACCAAAAAAACATAAGCAGAGCAAAAGTAAAAAAATAAACAACCTAACTATAATATGCTATATACAATGAGAGGAAAGCATGACCAGGACTGGGACTGGGAACAAGGGGAGCAGAGATGGGGTAACAGGATACAGGGTACTAGATGTAAGGAACAGAATAAGGCAGGGATCAGTATAATTAGCAGGCAGGTATATGGCTAACAGGCAAAACACTGTAGCACTAATGCAAATGAAGGGAGGGGTTACATATCTTCCCATCCACTGGCTGCTGGGAGACACCAACTGGTGGCCACTGGAACTGTGTCCTTCAGCTCTAAAAACAACAGTGCCACCAGCAGGTGATTCAGGTCCTGACACTATGGGTGTTTGCACCCATGTGAATGAGGTCTAAATGAGTCTGTGGCAAGGCTATGGACTTTATAACATTACCATACCCCTAACAACCAGTTGTAGTTGCAGGCACTGTGGAGCAAATCATCCTCGAATTTCCCAGCTGAAGCACTGTAGTAGAGTTCTACCTGGTTTCTCAGGCAGTTTATCTCCCCATGCGTTCTAACAGCAGTGACTTAGCAGCCTTCCAACATTCTAATGTAAACATTAAGCTGCTATAATAATCTAATGCAGGGGTCTTCAAACTATGGCCCTCCAGTTGTTCATGAACTACAATTCCCATCATGCCTAGTCATGTCTGTGAATGTCAGAGTTTTACAATGCCCCATGGTATATGTAGTTCTGCAACAGCTGGAGGGCCGTAGTTTGAGGATCCCTGCTCTAATGTTTCATGAGTTTCATGGTAGGAGTTAGTTCAGGCCACCCTAACCAGATCAAGACCATGTAAAAAAAAAAAAAAAACCTTAATTTAATACTACTAAACAAGGATTGAACTAGTTAAAAAAAAATCCCTCTCCCTATTATTTCCCGGCTCCCAATGAATATGTAGGATGCTCTAGATGACACAATAACGCCATTAAGAATTTCTTTTACCATTCGCAAATCTGTGAAAATGTTGCTGTGACACTGGAAACCCAACTTGCTCATATCATAACTTGTTACATTAACACACAGACTCCCTGGAATTCCTAAAAACTGTTGCAGACAGATTTTGCAAAAGTGTTTCTCATGCCTTCTAAAAGTGGTAGAGAAAGCACCAAATTCACAGACCTGTCTAGAACTCGTTCTGGAATTTAGCTCATGCTGCCCCACATTTAGAAGGCATGCAGGACACTGTCAGGTTTTCTCTCTATAGACCAAAGTAGAGTTGGTCTTAATTAGCTTCACTTTTACATTTGGCTCATTCAATGCGTCACAATGAAAAAGCGCCACATTCAATGCGACACAATTTAAAAGTGTCACATTTTTGAACTATGTGAATTTAGCGCACACGTTGCTGTCAGGACCAAAAGTGTTGCAAATGCTTAATAAAGCCAGCCATAGACGGTTCGAATCCCAGCCAGTTGAGCACTGACTGTGTTGATGGGGAAGTCAAGCGATTTTCTTTCCTGCAACCCGTGGTTGCAGGAAAGAAATTTTCACTGTTTATAGCCGGTGTTCCGTGAAAAAAACATACCCATGAAAATTCCCTACCCATGTCACTTCCGGTGCACCTACGTCATTGAACAGCTGAGCAGCTTACTAGTGCGCATGCTCAGAGTTCCGGAGGGTAGGGAATTTTGACGGGTAATGTTTTGTAATGTTACACCGCATCAGCTGTTGCCGCTGCAACATGAAATCATCTCCGCTCATACCCGTCACTTCCCTGATCTTGGCTACTAAATGTAAAAACGGCGGCGGGTCTATGAAAATATAAATCACGGAGCCGAGATCTCCGTGATTTATATTTTCATACACCTGCCTCTTTTACATTTTGTAGCCGAGATCAGGTAAGAGACAGGGGTATGAGCGGAGATGATTTTATGTTGCACCAGAGATGTTTTAATCTAACAGCTAATCCGGTATAACGTTACATAACACTACCCCGTCAGAATTTCCTACCTTCCGCAGCTGTGGGCATGCGCACTGCTATGCTGCTCAGCTGTTCAATGATGTATGTAAACAGGAAGTGACGAGGGTATGCAATTCTCACGAGGTAGGGTTTTCAAACGTTACACCGGCCTTAGCGATCACGGCAATATATCACTTGCTGCGCTAATTTTCCAACAGAATCTATTTAAAAATATAATTATATGTTAAAAAATATTCTCACACACCTTCCTCTACCTGTACAATCATTGTTAAATTGAATGTCAGTGCTCTTCACCCCTAGTGTATGAAAAAATACTTGATGGACATGCCTGTGTGTATGACATAGAGAAGCAATTAGTCACTTTTTTACTAATTGGGACTCTGGAAATGGTAATTACAGAAAACTGCAGCTACTTACTTGACAATTGTCAAAATATAATTGTTCGTAAAATACTTCACACACACTTCACCAAAAAACTTTAGCACCCGAATCACAAAATATATTATATTCCTAAACTGGAAAATGATCATAATACCTGGGAGTTGGAGAGGTTCCAAGAATCATAGTCTTCTTCTGTACAGTCTCTAAAGAATGAGGGTCTAAAATCAACTTTTACTAGTTCCCAGTCTGAACGGTAACTTATATGTCCAAATACTCTGCAAAGTTAAGAAAAAAGCCATATTACATTTAAATAATTCTACAAACAGAGCTTCAATCAAAATGCAAATGTGTGAGTTATAACCATGGCCTTTGTTGCCAATGTTGATCAGGTAGTTTAAAAAAAAATATAATCCAAAAGTTAAAAAAAATCATAAACTCTGCAAATATTATACGATGTAAACAGTCTTTATTGGCTGCCTTGTTTGGTAATCCTTGTACAAGGCTTTACACTGTACTGTGTTTCAAATAAAACATGTCAACCTTCTGCCCAGGTTGGGTCTGTCTACAGCTGTCTATGGAATTCTTTCTTAGACATGACATTCTATGGGAGTTTTCTCTTTAATTCTCTAATGCAGGGTTTCTCAACCTGTGTTCCTCCTTAGGTTGCTAGGGGGTTCCCTGAGCAATAGGCAATTCCTACCTCTCTGATAAGTTCCCAATGACACCATTGTTCCTTTTAGCTATCTGTAAGGGGGTAATTTTCCCCAATGATGAGAAGAGTAAGGAGCATTCTTCCCACTGACTGTCACACTAACGTGTCATCAGTTGTAGATTTTTCATTTTTAGCAGGGGTTCCCTGAGACCAGAAATTCAATTCAAGGGTTCCTCTGTGCTGAAAAGGTGGAGAAAGGCTGCTCTAATGGATTTGCTGATATAGGCAAAACACACAGTTCTTCAGCCAGATAAGTACATAGTTAAGAACCAATAGCAACAGCCACAGTTTAACCCTGTGATGGAAAGAGAAGCTAATATGAGGGCTGTACCGAAAGCAGTACAAAAGTGGGCATACCTTTTATTATTAAAGGAGTTGTAAAGGAAGAAGGGTTTTGTTTTTATCTTAATGCATTCTGTGCATTCAGATAAAAAAAAAACTTCTATGTGCAGCAGCCCCCCCCAATACTTACCTGAGCCCATCTTTATCCAGTGATGTTGCAGGAGTGTCTCAGCTGCCTGGTGCCCCCCATAGTGAGCTGCTTGCTGTGGGGGAACTCAACAGGAGGGAGGGGCCAGGAGCACAGAAGAGGGACCCGATAAGAGGAGGATCCGGGCCACTCTGTGCAAAACCCACTGCACAGAGCAGGTAAGTATAACATTTTTGTTGTTTTTAAAAGAGACTTTACAATCACTTTAACTTACATAGGTTGTTCAAATGTCACATGTTGGTAGAGTAACTCTTCCTATATAGTAACTCTTCTTCTTCTTGTTCATTGCAGGTAAATAATAGATTCCAAGCTGAAGCAACATGTCATCATTGAGTTCTTGACCAAGGAGGGATGCAGGTGGTCCGACATCCACAGGGGGCAAATGAATGTTTACAGAGATGACATCATTGACAAAAGCCATGTCTTGTCATTGGTGACTCTTTTCAATGGTGTCAGTTCTGTAAACATTCTGTCTTTGGACAGCCTGCACCCTTTCTTGGTCAAGATCTCCATGATGGCACATTTATTCTGCTTGGAATCCATTATTTACCTGCAATGAAAAATAAAAGTTACCATAGAGGAAGACTTAATCTACCAATAAGTAAAATGTATTAAGAAAATGTAATAAAAATGTAATGCCCTTCTTTTGAATCGCCTTTGCATCACTTTCAGTACCACCCTCCTATGATACACTATGGAGCACTATAGGCAGATATTTTGATAAATGAAGGCAACAACAAACATTTCCTCTAAGGCACCATGGATATAACAAAAGACTGTAGGGGATTTACAAGGTTTGTCTATGCCTATAAACATAACCACAAATTCCTATATGTTTAGGTCACACGTTTCTTTGGGGTTTTTGATATAAATTTTTTTCAGAAAAATCAAGCCAAAAAAATGAGTCTGGTAAGATCCTATTTTATCAACTTTAAAGTTGTTTTTGTTGTAATTTTAAATGACAATGAAGGGACTGAAGTGAGAAAGACATTATAATTGACATCCCATTGCTCCCACCAGCCCCCTGTCCTTAAAAAAATAAAATAAAAACAGGTGAAGACATCTGAAAATTGTCAAAACTGTCCAGTTTGCCTGATGCCTTCTGTTTGAATCATAAGGGGAGATTTACTAAAACTGGTGCACACAGAATTTGGTGCAGCTGTGCATAGTAACCAATCAGCTTCTAACTTTAGCTTTCAATTAAGCTTTGACAACAAATCCTAGAAGCTGATTGGTTACTATGCACAGCTGCACCAGATTCTGTGTGCACCAGTTTTAGTAAATCTCCCCCATAGTTACACAGTTAGTCAGGCTGAAAAAAATAACATGTCCACCAAATTCAACTATTAGAAAATAAATAATTTAAAAAATCCTGCACCCATACAACCTTATATACACAGTTGATCCAGATAAGAGCAAAACAAACCTCTTATAAAGCATGGTTCAACTTGCTCCAGCAACAACAAAAAAAATGCCTTCCTGATCCACTAAGGCAATCAGATCAACTCTCTAGGGTGTTATTACTTACATATATTAATAACATTTACATTTTGAAGACACATATGTATTTCACATTGCTCTTATTGTAAAGAAGCCTTTCTGTAGTAAGCAGGTAAACCCTTTTTCCTCAACATGCAACTTTGCACCATGTTAACTCCATAAACCCTTTACTTTTCTTTATATGAACCCTTTACTATATAAACCAGGATCCCATGGAACTCTAGGGTTCCAGCAGGGGTTCCTTGAGCAATGAGCAGTTTCTGCCTCTCAGATAAGTTCCCATTACCACCACTGATCTATTTAGCTATCTGTAAGGGGTAATGACAACAAGTGTAAGGAGCATTCTTCTCACTGAATATCACACTAATGTATCATGAATTGTAGATAAAGTAAATATTAGTAGAGGTTCCCTGAGTCTGGAAAGGTATTTCAAGGGTTCCTCTGTGTTACAATGGTTCGGAAAGGCTGATATAAAGAGGGACGGCACCATACCAACCCCCCCCCCCAGACCACACCAGGCCGCACACCATACCCACCCCCCCCCGTCTCCGGCTCACTCACCCTGCCTGGATATGTGGAGGGACAGCAGGCAGCAGCAGCAGACTGCAACAGCGGCGGCGGTGGCTTTTTGGCTTTTTCCCCCTCAGTCTTCTGTGTCTCCTCCCTCCTCCTCCATGGCCAATGGCATGGCTTCCCCTTTTGGCCAATCGGGAAATGGGTCTCAGACCTGCTTCCTGATTGGCCAGGAGGAGGATACGTGTGACAATAGCGAAAGTTCATTCGCTATTGTCACACAACTGGGTGGGCTCGGGGCACAGTGCTGTGCGCCCCGAGCCCACCTTTTTTTTTTTTTAGCCTATTAGAGCCTCTGGCTCTAATCACATGATAAAAAAAAAATAGAAAGCCCCATTGAACTCCATGCGTCCGGCGCCCTGCATACAGATTAGGGGGCCAGACGCATGGATGGGGGGGGGGGGAGTCGGCGCCCCTGCTCCCCCAATGCACCAGCCACCACTGCCCCCCATGAAACGGAGATGAGAAGATATGGACATACCGTAAGTGGGGTCATTATCAGGAGAGCCTAGGGTGACAACCGTAGATACAGTGGAGGAGTGACGTAGCCACCCAGGGACAGGAAACAAGTTATTAGCAGGATTACCAGGTAAAAATAAAGCAAAAGCTTGAAAAGGGAAATGAAAACCACCTCACCAAGGATGAGTAATCTGCAATATATTACTTTTTAGGTTTTGGATTTGTATGCACTTTAACTCCCTCAGTTTAACCAGCTGCAGTTTGGGAGTTTTCAGCAAAGAACAAGTTAAAATAGTAAGCAGCAATTTTTATTTTGTTTTGTAATCATGCTATGTTCATGAACATGTAACAAGTATAAGGTGGGTGTTATCCCAATTTAGTCTCAAAAGTGGAAATACACTTAAAGTGTTACTAAACCCCCAACAGTAAAATCATTCTGTATATGCAGGAAAGCATGGGTGTTATACTTGCTGTAGAACCTAAGGGGTTAAACCTGTGCATTGTGTAAAAAGGCTGTTTGATCCTGTCTCCTCTAAACCTCTCCTCCTTCCATTGTCCCCAATATATTTCCTAATAATACAGAGCTTGGAGTCAGGCTGCACATGCTCAGTTTGGTGTGTATTGCAAGAGAGATTTTTTTTTCTTACTTGGGAGGGTGCATGTGATCAGCACAGGGCCAATCAGCACTGTCCAGATAGAGGGTCAGGGGTTCTACACCGTGATAGAACAGTCAGAGAAGAATGAAAACTGGTTTGATTAAACAGACATTAATAGAAGTCACAAGACTGCTAGATACTGCTGATGAGAAAAAGTATTTAGGAGTTTATATTTACTAAAATAATTGCATTCCCATGTTCTGTGTACTGTGGGAGACAAGATATAGTGAGTGCAGACTCCTGAGTTTAGTAACACTGTAAGGGCTTGCTCACACGTGCGCTGCTTTTTAAGGAGCAATCAATGTTTTGTTTGCATTTCAGAGGGCATTTGACGGGCGGTGAGGAGGCCGATATAACACCACCTGATTTAACCCTGTTAATGCCACACTACCACACTGCGATTTACTGCATTGCATATGGCTGTGGGGCAGTTGCAGCACGGCCCCATAAACTTTCATGGGTCAAATATGGCCTGTTTAATTTTTTCTGTGGTACGGCATTGCAACTGCAGCATATGCTCAGCCATGAGCGGCAGCATGTCAGTGTTTAGATGGGCGGTTAGGGGGCAGTAAACCTGCGACTTGAAAGCCTGGTTATACCACCCCCTGACATTTTTAAATGCAGTGTGAACACATATGCAAGAAAAAATAATATTTTTTAATGAACCTAGTTTACACCATTGCAGTGTTTTCATGTGTGTTTAAACAAAGTGCAGCATGCTGCACTGTTTGCATGTAAATGCCTAAAAAAAAATGCTCCCTTAAATACACCATAAATGATCAAATGCTTAAACATACTGCAAGCACTTTAAAATGTATATATATATATATATATATATATATATATATATATATATATATATATATATATATATATATATATATGCACATGCAGAACTGTACACTATATACAGGATTGTAATATAAAGGAGCCTTTAAACTTTACAGTGGTAAACTGGTTTGTCATTTCACCATCAGGTGGCACTGTGACATCAGTCCTGCGCTCATTCTGATCGCTTCAAAAAATGTTAGAATAAAAAAAAAAGCATAAGCTTTGAAGAATATTAAAAACTTGTGGTTACTTTGCAGAGGAACTCCTGTGAAAAATGGCTGACTTTGAACACATCTGTTAGCATTACAGGTAAGCCCGCTACATTTATCTTCTATAAAGGGCTGAGCTACGGAGGGGCTGTCAAAGGAATTCTCCGTGTATTCTGTCGCTGTAGATATAAACTCCTCTCTGTGAAGTTATCACTCCACACTTATTAAAATGCTTCATTTACCAGGCTCAGCAGCTTCATATCATTTAATAAAAACATGAAAACTTTGCACAAGGTCCAATAAATTGAAAGAAAGAAGCAGGCCTTTTTTTTTTTGGTCTTTCCAACTCATTAATTGCTGCTGGATGTGCATATCCCCTGTATTTATAAAGCTGCATATAGTTCCCGGCAAAATCAAAGAGCGGTATCATGAAAAACTGGGAATAAAAAATATAACGCTATCAGCGCCATGCCAGCAAGGAAATCTATGTATCTGCAATGCTTGTTTTGATAATGATGCTCTGATTTAGTGATTGACTGATATTGGTTTTTCGTTGCTGATACTGATACTGATATTTTGGTCATCGCGTGTCGGTATCGGCCGATATCTGCCCATATTTTCGTACGTTTAAAAATGTTTTATTTTGTTTATTTTTATCACTTGACAGGTACTGTTGTGGAAGGATCTGGAGGTCTAAATGACCCAAAACCCCTCCTCGGCACTTAAAAGCATTCAAAATGCCAAGTTTGGCTGTTTTGAATGCTGTCATTTTTTTTTAATCTGGTGCAAGTACCCGGAATTTCCAGAAGTGATGTAATGACATCACTTCTGGGTTTTTGCATGGAAAACCTGATCAGAGCCGAATGAGGCTTTGATTGGGTCTTCGGTGGCCATGCAGGCTGGTTGCCGGGGTCTCCCGGTGGGAACAGGAGACCTGGGCGAGCGGCGGAAGGCAGCGGGAGAGGGGGGAGGATGGGGGTGTGTCCCTGTTGAATTATCTTTAGTGCAGCTGAGCCTGGAGACCCGAAGCTGTTCTTTATTAATGATGTTTATTAAGATTTTCAAAGACAAGAAAGAAATAAAATGAACATTGGATGGTAGCAACATATGGATTCTATGCCGAGACCCGAAGCAGGTAACCCCACAGTGCTGGAAGTTCAGCGGCAGGAAGAGGACAGGGCAGCCCTGCATTGAAGATTTCTACAGAATCCAGTGGCCTGCACATCATGGCACATACTTCATTACAGGTTAGTGTTGTAACTAAAGCTGTTAAGATTTTTCTTTTTTTTTTGTTTAGCTTTAGCTAAACTTCATTTTTTTTGTATAATCTTTATTAAACATTTTAGACATTACAAAACATAAAAAAAAGAAAAGAACAAAAATCACAATTCACAGTACCGAAAGACACTGATAAAAGCAGTGATATAAACCAGCACAGTATGAAAATTGCAGGTCCTCTCTTGTTCCAGATATTTGATCTATGTGGACAGCCCCTCCCCCCCCCCCATATGGTAGGAGGGTAGAAGGGCTCGCATAGAAGCTAAGAGCAATATTACGGTAGGTATAGAAACTCAGGAAACATAGTTGAAATACATAAGATATTAGAGTACTGTAAATATATATCCGTAACATGACGGTCACACCTGGTACATTGGCTGACTAGATGCTGCAGGACAAGCTTACTGACTCCTAGGTTCTGGTCCACCCAGACAAGCTGCTTACATGCAGGGTCCGCTAAGGGTTACAAAGCAATATCCAAGCTAGAAGAGACTGGAGCTGAACCAGATATATGATCCTTGCAGGACGCCCAAGTGGAGTCAAAGCGTTCTCAGGTACCCTTGAATCCACTCCTCCGCTTCCATGATCTCCCTCTAAACTTCAGTTTTAATCACTTCATTTAAATATTACCTGATGATAATGTCATAAAGATCCTCAGTGTTATGGACTGACAACTGACTTCCAACTGTGGCCCTGCGCTGTCACCCTGTAGCATGTGTCCCTGGTGGAGGAGACTATGATCAGTTGTATTCACACACATTCCACAAGCATGGTGCACCGTTATCACTATTAGGAACGTGGTCCAGAGCAATGAATTGCAGCTTACAATGGAGCAAATACATGTGGGCAGGACAAGGCTGACAGAAACTAGAGGAGAGCAGCATCACTGAGCTGAAAAAACAGATGAATAAAGAGGGGGAAAAAGTATGTGTAGCATTGCCCCCTACTGGACTGCTGAGAATTACATTTGCTGGATTCCCCTGGGTTAACCTTAGCAATTGATAGCGGACAAACAGCATTGAAAGTCCTTGGCACAGTCAATGATCAATCCAGGGGATGTTGGTTTTTGTGTTTATATTGAGAACTGGGATGGGAGAAGGGATGAGTGGGATACTCCGACTATGAACTATGCACAATCTTAAGGACAACTAGCTGTAGTATGCGGCAAGGCCGTTGCTTCACCTTGCCACTGAAGTGAAGATAGTTTTAAAGGTTCCAGTTTTAGTTATATTCTTCAGGGTTCTGTAACTGGCACCCCTTTCCTCTCAACACCAGTGTGCTAACGCCTGTCCGCTGACTCTAGCTTCTGGGGTGGTCCTCTTCCTGGCTGATCCCTGGGCAAGTTCCTCTGTACTCACGGACACTGTTTTTCCAGAGTCACCGTTGCCTCCAAACTCCACTGGACCTCTGCGTTCAGCAACACCTTCAGGGACCAGGTCACCAGTCCGACTGCCTGTGACCACCTTTCCCAGCTGCAGAAGGAGAAACAGCCGTACTCTCCTTCTGGGACTTGGCTTCCCACCCAAAGTCACCCTGCCACATGTGCCCTTGGCTTTTATAGCCTATCCCAGGATGCACCACTGTCTGTGCCAACCCACTTGGACAGCCACAAAAGCCTGTGTGTCACTGGCTAGGTTTCCTCCACTGTCCAACAGGCTTCCCTATTGGATACAGCGGGGACACTCCTTTAGACCAGATGAATCACACATGGACACATGCAACAGGGCTGACTGGAAATCCTGCTCCCTGATAAGCAGAAAAGCAACTAGGTTTTACCTGCTACTCTCCTGATAAGCAGACAGAGCAAAAATACACTACCTACCTAGCACCTAGGAGGGTGCTACATATGCAATGCAAAAAAACAAACAAAAAACAACTGTTTATGTATATGCAGTGCTTAACCAAACTAAATATCACACAGTAGTGTTTAGATTTACTTTATTAATACTATGTAGCTGGGTCTGCAATGTTGGCAGAGAAAAGCGGCTGCAGTTTCATTGTGCCTGCTGCTGCTTTTGTTCATGTCTGCAGAGAGTGGAATATAGTGACAAATGCTTTTGTGCTTTTTACAAAGACACAGCTTAGGGAGGAGACTACTGTTATTGTGGAGCTGAGTAGCCAGTGTTAAGCCCACCCTCCACCCAATACGCATGTGCACAGGCTATTGTCTACTAGGATTGTGGGAGGTATAGTTCCACACTGACCTAGCTGGCTTTGTAGGTTGGAAAACTTTTCCCACGCTGATGAGAAGTGTGGAAGCTGTTCTGAGAGACCGGAAAACACAGCAGGCTTCTAGCAGACTGCTCACCACTAGTGTTGAGCGAACACGGACTGTATTATTCGTGTTCGTACCGAATAATTGGATTTTTTGTACCCGAACACGGACACGGACACTTTACTGTATGTTCGGGTAAAAATCCGTGTTCGGTCGTTTTATTTCCGGGTTTTGCATGCTTTGGCGCTCTTTTCATGGCGGGCTTTCAACAGCCAATCAACAATCGTTTAACTGGTGTGCCTTAAGCCATCCCAGCCATGCCTGCAAATGTCTCAGTAGCTGTGATTGGCCGTCTGAAGCATGTGACCAAGTCTTTATAAGTTCGAGGCAGCCGCAGCGGCGTCATTATGCTGCTTAGATTCAGGGACAGAGCACACATCAACGTGCTGGCTGCTGATTAGGGAAAGATAGGCAGGAAAAAACCATTTGTGTCCGGATAGAATTGAGGGACAGGTCGGAGTGTTTAGGCAGGGCGAGTTGTAGGCATTTTAGGGATAGAGTCTGCTGAATTATATAGGGTCAGTGTCTTCTACAAACTACAATCGATATTGCTGTGTGGGGGGTGGGGTCTGCACTCAATCCTGATCTACGATCTCTTCTCAATCCTGTTAGGGACAGAGTCTGCTGAATTTTAGGGAAACTGTGTTCTACAAACTACAATCGATATTGCTGTGTGGTGTGGGATTGGAGATAGGCAGGTGTCAGTGATCCACATCCATTTTTCTGTGTGTGAGCTGCAGTGAACACAATCTTTTTGGGCTGCAGTGAACACAATCTTTTTGGGCTGCAGTGAACACAATCTTTTTGGGCTGCAGTGAACACAATCTTTTTGGGCTGCAGTGAACACAATCTTTTTGGGCTGCAGTGAACACAATCTTTTTGGGGTGCAGTGAACAAAATCTTTTTGGGGTGCAGTGAACACAATCCTTTTTGGTGTGCAGTGAACACAATCTTTGTGGGGTGCAGTGAACAAAATCCTTTGTGGGGTGCAGTGAACACAATCTTTTTGGGGTGCAGTGAACAAAATCCTTTTTGGGGTGCAGTGAACAACATCCTTTTTGGGGTGCAGTGAACACAATCTTTTTGGGGTGCAGTGAACAAAATCCTTTGTGGGGTGCAGTGAACACAATCTTTTTGGGGTGCAGTGAACACAATCTTTTTGGGGTGGAGTGAACAACATCCTTTTTGGGGTGCAGTGAACAAAATCCTTTTTGGGGTGCAGTGAACAAAATCATTTTTGGGGTGCAGTGAACACAATCTTTTTGGGGTGCAGTGAACACAATCTTTGTGGGGTGCAGTGAACACAATCTTTTTGGGGTGGAGTGAACAACATCCTTTTTGGGGTGCAGTGAACAACATCCTTTTTGGGGTGCAGTGAACACAATCTTTTTGGGGTGCAGTGAACACAATCTTTGTGGGGTACAGTGAACAGAATCTTTGTGGGGTGCAGTGAACACAATCTTTGGGGGGTACAGTGAACACAATCTTTGTGAGGTGCAGTGAACACAATCTTTGTGGGGTGCAGTGAACACAATCATTGTGGGGTGCAGTGAACTCAATCTTTGTGGGGTACAGTGAACACAATCTCATACTGAAGGTTTGAGGGTGCTGCCTGTTCCATACTCCCCCTACTCCTCATCTAGCCTTTTAGGGGTACAAACAATAGTAATTGGGGCCTAGTGTGGTTGTGTACGTGTGATATACATACACTTTTTTGGGATCATATTTTCTATTCCGCTATTTAATCAAAAACCTTTGGGGATCAGTTAAATTGGGGGATAGTCTGTGTTGGTACGTGTGAGAGAGATCCACCTTTCCAAGTTGTTGGGGTTCATCTCATACTTCTGAAGGTTTGAGGGTGCTGCCTGTTCCATACTCCCCCTACTCCTAGCCTTTTAGGGGTACAAACAATAGTAATTGGGGCCTAGTGTGGTTGTGTACGTGTGATATACATACACTTTTTTGGGATCATATTTTCTATTCCGCTATTTAATCAAAAACCTTTGGGGATCAGTTAAATTGGGGGATAGTCTGTGTTGGTACGTGTGAGAGAGATCCACCTTTCCAAGTTGTTGGGGTTCATCTCATACTTCTGAAGGTTTGAGGGTGCTGCCTGTTCCATACTCCCCCTACTCCTAGCCTTTTAGGGGTACAAACAATAGTAATTGGGGCCTAGTGTGGTTGTGTACGTGTGATATACATACACTTTTTTGGGATCATATTTTCTATTCCGCTATTTAATCAAAAACCTTTGGGGATCAGTTAAATTGGGGGATAGTCTGTGTTGGTACGTGTGAGAGAGATCCACCTTTCCAAGTTGTTGGGGTTCATCTCATACTTCTGAAGGTTTGAGGGTGCTGCCTGTTCCATACTCCCCCTACTCCTAGCCTTTTAGGGGTACAAACAATAGTAATTGGGGCCTAGTGTGGTTGTGTACGTGTGATATACATACACTTTTTTGGGATCATATTTTCTATTCCGCTATTTAATCAAAAACCTTTGGGGATCAGTTAAATTGGGGGATAGTCTGTGTTGGTACGTGTGAGAGAGATCCACCTTTCCAAGTTGTTGGGGTTCATCTCATACTTCTGAAGGTTTGAGGGTGCTGCCTGTTCCATACTCCCCCTACTCCTAGCCTTTTAGGGGTACAAACAATAGTAATTGGGGCCTAGTGTGGTTGTGTACGTGTGATATACATACACTTTTTTGGGATCATATTTTCTATTCCGCTATTTAATCAAAAACCTTTGGGGATCAGTTAAATTGGGGGATAGTCTGTGTTGGTACGTGTGAGAGAGATCCACCTTTCCAAGTTGTTGGGGTTCATCTCATACTTCTGAAGGTTTGAGGGTGCTGCCTGTTCCATACCCCCCCTACTCCTAGCCTTTTAGGGGTACAAACAATAGTAATTGGGGCCTAGTGTGGTTGTGTACGTGTGATATACATACACTTTTTTGGGATCATATTTTCTATTCCGCTATTTAATCAAAAACCTTTGGGGATCAGTTAAATTGGGGGATAGTCTGTGTTGGTACGTGTGAGAGAGATCCACCTTTCCAAGTTGTTGGGGTTCATCTCATACTTCTGAAGGTTTGAGGGTGCTGCCTGTTCCATACTCCCCCTACTCCTAGCCTTTTAGGGGTACAAACAATAGTAATTGGGGCCTAGTGTGGTTGTGTACGTGTGATATACATACACTTTTTTGGGATCATATTTTCTATTCCGCTATTTAATCAAAAACCTTTGGGGATCAGTTAAATTGGGGGATAGTCTGTGTTGGTACGTGTGAGAGAGATCCACCTTTCCAAGTTGTTGAGGTTCATCTCATACTTCTGAAGGTTTGAGGGTGCTGCCTGTTCCATACTCCCCCTACTCCTAGCCTTTTAGGGGTACAAACAATAGTAATTGGGGCCTAGTGTGGTTGTGTACGTGTGATATACATACACTTTTTTGGGATCATATTTTCTATTCCGCTATTTAATCAAAAACCTTTGGGGATCAGTTAAATTGGGGGATAGTCTGTGTTGGTACGTGTGAGAGAGATCCACCTTTCCAAGTTGTTGGGGTTCATCTCATACTTCTGAAGGTTTGAGGGTGCTGCCTGTTCCATACTCCCCCTACTCCTAGCCTTTTAGGGGTACAAACAATAGTAATTGGGGCCTAGTGTGGTTGTGTACGTGTGATATACATACACTTTTTTGGGATCATATTTTCTATTCCGCTATTTAATCAAAAACCTTTGGGGATCAGTTAAATTGGGGGATAGTCTGTGTTGGTACGTGTGAGAGAGATCCACCTTTCCAAGTTGTTGGGGTTCATCTCATACTTCTGAAGGTTTGAGGGTGCTGCCTGTTCCATACCCCCCCTACTCCTAGCCTTTTAGGGGTACAAACAATAGTAATTGGGGCCTAGTGTGGTTGTGTACGTGTGATATACATACACTTTTTTGGGATCATATTTTCTATTCCGCTATTTAATCAAAAACCTTTGGGGATCAGTTAAATTGGGGGATAGTCTGTGTTGGTACGTGTGAGAGAGATCCACCTTTCCAAGTTGTTGGGGTTCATCTCATACTTCTGAAGGTTTGAGGGTGCTGCCTGTTCCATACCCCCCCTACTCCTCATCTAGCCTTTTAGGGGTACAAACAATAGTAATTGGGGCCTAGTGTGGTTGTGTACGTGCGAGATACATACACTTTTTTTGATCATATTTCCTATTCCGCTATTCAATAAAAACCTTTGAGGATCAATTGAATTGCGGGATAGTCTGTGTCGGTACGTGTGAGAGATATCCACCTTTCCAAGTTGTTGGGGTTCATCTCATACTTCTGAAGGTTTGAGGGTGCTGCCTGTTCCATACCCCCCTACTCCTCATCTAGCCTTTTAGGGGTACAAACAATAGTAATTGGGGCCTAGTGTGGTTGTGTACGTGCGAGATACATACACTTTTTTTGATCATATTTCCTATTCCGCTATTCAATAAAAACCTTTGAGGATCAATTGAATTGCGGGATAGTCTGTGTCGGTACGTGTGAGAGAGATCCACCTTTCCAAGTTGTTGGGGTTCATCTCATACTTCTGAAGGTTTGAGGGTGCTGCCTGTTCCATACCCCCCCTACTCCTCATCTAGCCTTTTAGGGGTACAAACAATAGTAATTGGGGCCTAGTGTGGTTGTGTACGTGCGAGATACATACACTTTTTTTGATCATATTTCCTATTCCGCTATTCAATAAAAACCTTTGAGGATCAATTGAATTGCGGGATAGTCTGTGTCGGTACGTGTGAGAGAGATCCACCTTTCCAAGTTGTTGGGGTTCATCTCATACTTCTGAAGGTTTGAGGGTGCTGCCTGTTCCATACCCCCCCTACTCCTCATCTAGCCTTTTAGGGGTACAAACAATAGTAATTGGGGCCTAGTGTGGTTGTGTACGTGCGAGATACATACACTTTTTTTGATCATATTTCCTATTCCGCTATTCAATAAAAACCTTTGAGGATCAATTGAATTGCGGGATAGTCTGTGTCGGTACGTGTGAGAGAGATCCACCTTTCCAAGTTGTTGGGGTTCATCTCATACTTCTGAAGGTTTGAGGGTGCTGCCTGTTCCATACCCCCCCTACTCCTCATCTAGCCTTTTAGGGGTACAAACAATAGTAATTGGGGCCTAGTGTGGTTGTGTACGTGCGAGATACATACACTTTTTTTGATCATATTTCCTATTCCGCTATTCAATAAAAACCTTTGGGGATCAATTGAATTGCGGGATAGTCTGTGTCGGTACGTGTGAGAGAGATCCACCTTTCCAAGTTGTTGGGGTTCATCTCATACTTCTGAAGGTTTGAGGGTGCTGCCTGTTCCATACCCCCCCTACTCCTCATCTAGCCTTTTAGGGGTACAAACAATAGTAATTGGGGCCTAGTGTGGTTGTGTACGTGCGAGATACATACACTTTTTTTGATCATATTTCCTATTCCGCTATTCAATAAAAACCTTTGAGGATCAATTGAATTGCGGGATAGTCTGTGTCGGTACGTGTGAGAGAGATCCACCTTTCCAAGTTGTTGGGGTTCATCTCATACTTCTGAAGGTTTGAGGGTGCTGCCTGTTCCATACCCCCCCTACTCCTCATCTAGCCTTTTAGGGGTACAAACAATAGTAATTGGGGCCTAGTGTGGTTGTGTACGTGCGAGATACATACACTTTTTTTGATCATATTTCCTATTCCGCTATTCAATAAAAACCTTTGAGGATCAATTGAATTGCGGGATAGTCTGTGTCGGTACGTGTGAGAGAGATCCACCTTTCCAAGTTGTTGGGGTTCATCTCATACTTCTGAAGGTTTGAGGGTGCTGCCTGTTCCATACCCCCCCTACTCCTCATCTAGCCTTTTAGGGGTACAAACAATAGTAATTGGGGCCTAGTGTGGTTGTGTACGTGCGAGATACATACACTTTTTTTGATCATATTTCCTATTCCGCTATTCAATAAAAACCTTTGAGGATCAATTGAATTGCGGGATAGTCTGTGTCGGTACGTGTGAGAGAGATCCACCTTTCCAAGTTGTTGGGGTTCATCTCATACTTCTGAAGGTTTGAGGGTGCTGCCTGTTCCATACCCCCCCTACTCCTCATCTAGCCTTTTAGGGGTACAAACAATAGTAATTGGGGCCTAGTGTGGTTGTGTACGTGCGAGATACATACACTTTTTTTGATCATATTTCCTATTCCGCTATTCAATAAAAACCTTTGAGGATCAATTGAATTGCGGGATAGTCTGTGTCGGTACGTGTGAGAGAGATCCACCTTTCCAAGTTGTTGGGGTTCATCTCATACTTCTGAAGGTTTGAGGGTGCTGCCTGTTCCATACTCCCCCTACTCCTCATCTAGCCTTTTAGGGGTACAAACAATAGTAATTGGGGCCTAGTGTGGTTGTGTACGTGTGATATACATACACTTTTTTTGGATCATATTTTCTATTCCGCTATTCAATAAAAACCTTTCTAGGGCAAGATCTTAAATTACAGAAATATGAGGAGACCGTCAAATAAGGGCCGTGGCCTGGGTCGTGCTGCTGCTGGTAGAGCTCCTGTTGCAAGGAGAGGACATGGTCGATCTGTGCCAGCTACACGCACAAGTGAAACACCTTCCTCAAGTGTGAGTAGGCGACAGAACCTGCATCAGTATTTGGTAGGGCATCAAACGCCCCTAGAAGTGATGAGGCCAGAACAAGTTGAGGCGATAGTAGATTGGTTTGCTGCTGACAGTGCCTCCAGTTCCTTCACATTGTCTCCCACCCAGTCTACTGCAGAAAGGTCAGAGTTGGCACCTGCAGCCAATGTCCAACCGTCTTTCACCTCACCCCCTTGCAAATCAGGCCAGCAGTCTGAGCCCCAAGCCATACAGCAGTCTCTTATTCTTTTTGAGGACTCTGTCAGCAGGGTTTCCCAGGGCCATCCACCTAGCCCTGCCCCAGAAGTGGAAGAGATTGAGTGCAGCGATGCCCAACCACTTATTTCTCAAGATGAGTACATGCAAGGATCATCGCAGCACGTCTCCGATGATGACGAAACGCAGGTGCCAACTGCTGCGGCGTTCAGCATTGTGGAGACCGACAAGGAGGGCAGGGGTGAAGACTGGGTGGAAGATGATGTGGAGGACGATGAGGTCCTCGACCCCACATGGAATGAACGTCATGCAGGTGAACTGAGTAGTTTGGAGGAAGAGGCGGTGGTCGCACAGAGCCACCAGCACAGCAGAAGAGGGAGCAGGGTGCAGAAGCGGAGCGGCCGTGCCCTAGACACTACGCCCGCTACTGCCCAACGCAGCAAGGGAACGAGCGCACCAAAGTCAGCTCAAAGGAGTTCTCTAGCGTGGAAGTTCTTTAGAAAATGTGCTGATGACAGGACACGAGTGGTTTGCACCCTGTGCAATCAGAGCTTGAAGCGAGGCATGAACCTTCTCAACCTGAGCACAACCTGCATGATCAGGCATCTAAGTGCAAAGCACGAGCTGCAGTGGAGTACACACCTTCAAAACCAAGAAACGTCTCTGGCTCATCCTGCTTCCTCTTCTGCTGCAGTCTCGGCCGCTCCAGCCACATCTGTAGTGATACCGGCACCTGCCACCCCGCAAACAGACGATCTGTCAGCAACACCACCACCTGGGTCACCAACAACCATCTCCACAATGTCCCGTGGAAGCGTTCAGCTTTCCATCTCCCAAACACTTGAGAGGAAGAGGAAGTACCCCCCTACCCACCCGCGATCCCTGGCCCTGAATGCCAGCATTTCAAAATTATTGGCCTTTGAAATGCTGTCATTCCGTCTGGTGGAGACGCACAGTTTTAAAAACCTTATGTCGGTGGCTGTCCCACAGTACGTCGTGCCCAGCCGCCACTACTTTTCCAGGCAAGCCATCCCTTCCCTGCACAACCAAGTGGGGGAAAAAATCAGGTGTGCACTGTGCAACGCCATCTGTGCCAAGGTCCACCTAACTACGGATACGTGGACCAGTAAGCACGGTCAGGGGCGTTATATCTCCCTAACGGCACACTGGGTAAATGCAGTGGCGGATGGGCCTGAGGCGGATAGCAATTTGGCGCATGTCCTTCCACCACCGAGGATTGCAGGGCGCTTCAGTTTGCCTCCTGTTCCTAACTCCTCCTACTCCGCTTCCTCATCCTCTACCGCCTCCTCATCCGGACAGCGTAACACCTTCACCACCAACTTCAGCACGGCCAGGGGTAAACGACAGCAGGCAGTTTTACAACTTGCCTGTTTGGGGGACAAACCACACACCGCGCAGGAGTTGTGGAGGAGCATGGAACAGCAGACAAATGAGTGGTTGCTGCCAGCGAGCCTCAAGCCCGGCCTGGTGGTGTGCGATAACGGGCGAAATCTCATAGCAGCTCTGGGCCTAGCCGGTTTGACGCACATCCCTTGCCTGGCGCATGTGCTGAATTTGGTGGTGCAGAGGTTCCTTAAAAACTACCCCGATATGTCAGAGCTGCTGCAGAAAGTGCGGGCCGTTTGTGCGCACTTTCGGCGTTCTCACCCTGCTGCTGCTCGCCTGGCAGCGCTGCAGCGTAACTTCGGCCTTCCCGCTCACCGCCTCATATGTGACGTGCCCACAAGGTGGAACTCCACCTTGCACATGCTGGAAAGACTGTGCGAGCAGCAGCAGGCCATAGTGGAGTTTCAGCTGCAGCACGCACGCGTGAGTCGCTCTGCGGAACAGCACCACTTCACCACCAATAACTGGGCCTCCATGCGAGACCTGTGTGCCTTGTTGCGCTGTTTTGAGTACTCCACCAACATGGCCAGTGGCAATGACGCCGTTCTCAGCTTAACTATCCCACTTCTATGCCTCCTTGAAAAAACAATTCGGGCGATGATGGAAGAGGATGTGGCACAGGATGAGGAGGAGGAGGAGGATGAAGAGGTAACATTTCCAAGGCTTTCAGGGCAGTCATTCGCAAGGGGCTCCGAGGGTGGGTTCCTGCACACGCAAACGCCAGGGACGCAATTGTCCAGCAGGGGCACAGTTCTGGAGGATGAGGAGGATGAGGAGGAGGAGGAGCTGGAGGAGGAGATGGAACCATGTTCACAGCAGGGTGGCACCCAGGCCAGCTCATGGCCATCACTGGTGCGTGGCTGGGGGGATACAGAGGACACGGACCATACACCTCCCACAGAGGACAGCCTTTCGTTGCCTCTGGGCAGCCTGGCACACATGAGCGATTACATGCTGCAGTGTCTCCACAACGACCGCCGAGTTGCCCACATTCTAACTTGTGCTGATTACTGGGTGGCCACGCTGCTGGATCCCCGTTACAAGGACAACGTACCGTCCTTAATTCACTCACTGGAGCGCGATCGCAAGATGCGCGAGTACAAGCGCACGCTGGTAGACGCCATGCTGCTGGCATTCCCATCTGACAGCGGGGCCACAGTGGAAGCACAAGGCAGAGGAGGAGGAGGAGGAGGTCGCCAACGCAACCAGGGCACCGCCAGCACCTCAGAAGGCAGGGTTAGCATGGCCGAAATGTGGAAAAGCTTTGTCAGCACGCCACAACAAACAGCAGCACCAGCAGCTCAGATGGAACGTCTTAGCAGGAGGCAGCATTTTACCAACATGGTGGAGCAGTATGTGTGCACACGCCTACATGTAGTGAATGACAGGTCTGCCCCCTTCAACTTCTGGGTCTCCAAATTGGGCACATGGCCTGAGCTTGCCCTTTACGCCTTGGAGGTGCTGGCGTGCCCTGCAGCCAGTGTATTATCTGAACGGGTATTTAGCACGGCTGGGGGCGTTATAACAGACAAGCGCAGCCGCCTGTCCAGAGACAATGTGGACAAGCTCACGTTCATTAAAATGAACCAGGCATGGATCCCACGGGACTTTTCCGTACCTTATGCAGAATAGCAATGGATACCGACCTTACCCACCCATTGTTCCATTTTTGCTCTTTCTCACTCTTTTGGGGTGTACCCTCATTTAAAATTTGTGAAAAGAAGCAGTGTTGGCTACCTCGTCCTCCTCCTCAGGGCCAGATTAATGTAGGGGCTATTGGAGCTGCAGCTCCAGGCCCCTACCTTTTATATAGGCCCCGGGTTGGCCATATTCACTGTTACCGCTCTTCTGTCACTTGTAAACACAGAAGTCTGGCTTCTATGCTCGCTTCCCCAGGCAGCACCCTCAGAACCTCCCCACACAGCGTGAAGGCCGGACAAGGAGGGACAGTTGGCGATGCATGGATGTGTTTATGGGCTTCAGAGACAGCATCCCATGTTGAATTAGGCATGCATGGCTGCACCCTTCCTCCTCTGGGTGCATGGCAAGGCACGGCCCTAAGGCCCTTCAAAATCCTCAGCACCAAGCCCATGATGCTGTTAATCCGGCCCTGGTCCTCCTCCACCGCCGCTTCCACCTACACCGCCCATAGGTGTGCGCAGCCTATTGCATTAAGGTGTGCACCCCAAAGTTGAAATACACATGCATGTGTTTGCCAGCAGGGAGAGTAATGTATCGGGGCCATGTACCTGTAGGCAAGGAGAAATAGAGCAGAGCAGGTCCCAGGGAGATCTTTCCCATCTCCTCACTGGCAATGCTATGTGCCCTAGGTGATTAGGGTGTGCCCAGGCACACCCAGCACACCCTGTGCGCACGCCTATGTCACCGCCACATCCACCACCACCTCAACCTCCCTCCTACTCCATATGGGCCTCGTCCTTCAGAGATGAAGAAGAACATTGTTTTATTTTTCTGTTTTTTTTTGTTGTTTTAAGTTATTTCCCTATCCACATTTGTTTGCAGAGCACTTGCCATGCTCTTAATTACGTTTTGCTGCCATTTGCAGCACTCTAGCCCTTTCCTTTGGTGTTTTAGAGCCATTTTAGTGCCTTAAAGTTCGGGTCCCCATTGACTTCAATGGGGTTCGGTGTCCGGGAAAAGTTCGGTAAAAGTCCGGGACACGGACCCGGACTTTTTTTTAAAGTTCGGCCGAACCCGTCGAACACGGACATCTAGGTGTCCGCTCAACCCTACTCACCACTGCATCTAAGAGGAGAGGAGCAGTGACAAAGATTCTGGGACTTGGAGAGCACCTCAGATGCCGACGCTAGGGACACAAACTGCCTGTGCTTCTTTCGCAGATGACATTTTGCAAACCTTAACTACCGGTAATTCCTTAATTTCCCTCCCTTCTCTACATGCCCTATTGACATTCTTTGGAGCCCTATCAGGCTATAAAGGTAATACTACTAAAACAGAATCCTTGCCCATTCATTTTCCCCCAGACCTACTCACCCATTTGCAAACCACCTATCCTTATAGCTGGTGCTACCACTCGCTGAAATATGGTGGGGTTCAAATTACCCATATTATTATACTTCTTTGAAACGTTACCGGTGGCTATACCCTTATCCCAACTTAACCAGTTGCCGACTGCCTAACGACGATTTATGTCGGCAGTCAGCCCCTCACAGGCAAAGCGACATAGGTCTACATCGCTAGCCAGTGAGGGTATAGGGAGCAAGCGCGCGCCGCAGGAGGCGCGCTCCCGCTCGGTTACGGACCCCCCCGCGCGAGTGACCAGCGGACCCGATGTCCGCCGGTCACTCGCGATCGTCGGTTACAGAGGGAGAAAGGCAGGCGGCTAATGTAAACAAAGCCGCCTGTCAGTCTCCCCTGTGTAACAGCACAGATCATATAGTCCTGCTATGTAGGACCGTTGATCTGTGCTGTTACACCACAAGCCACATCCAATCACAGTAAGAAACACGCCCCTAGGGACACACATAACCCCTCCCTCTCAAATAAAGTTAACCCCTTCACTGCCAGTGTCATTTTTACAGTAACAGTGCATATTTATAGCACTGATTACTGTAGTAATGTCACTGGTAACCCCAAAAGTGTCAAAAATGTCAGTCAAGGGTCCGATCTGTCTGCCGCAATGTCGCAGTCCCGCAAAACAAATCGCAGATCGCCGCCATTACTCGTTAAAAAAAAAAAAACAATAAAAATTACAAAAATCTTTCCCTTAGTTAGTAAACGCAATAACTTTTGCGTAAACCAATCAAAATACGCTTTTGCGATAATGCGATTTTTTTCACCAAACATATGTAACAGAAAACAAATTGGCCTAAAATGTTAAAAAATTTAGATTTTTACATTTTTTTGGGGAATTTCATTAAAAAAAATGTGAAAAATAATGTTATTTTTGCAAAATTGTCGCTCTTTTTTTTATCATGCGTTTATAGCGCATGATCAAAAAATCGCACAGGTGATCAAATACCACCAAAAGAAAGCTCTGTTTGTGGGAAAAAAAGGACATCAATTTAATTTGGGTACAGCATCGCACGACTGCGCAATTGTCCGTTAAAGTCATGCAGTGCCGAATCGCAAAATAGGCCCTGGTCAGGAAGGGGATAAAATCTTCTGGGGCTTAAATGGTTAAATGGTTAAATCTCTTTTTTACATTTTTTTTTAAAATTCATATGGAATAACAAATCCCATTGTATTGCTAGTTCGATACTTTTCTCCCCCAAAACTCAGGGCGGCCTAGGAGTCCCCGACATTATAAAATATTACTATTCTACCCATTTAAGTGCTGTGGTTTCCTGGTCCAGTCTGCACGCTCCCAATCATTGGTCGGAAATAGACAGAGGTTCTATATACCCTGTACATCCATTCTGCCTGGTGTGGTTGTCTTCACTTCATGATGATGCTATCTTAACACGCATGTGCATTGCTCCAATGTTGTTTACTTTAGCCTTTTGTGAAAAATTTTGCCTCTTTTCACCATGCCCCCCCCCCCCCCTTTCTAACATACTATTTAACCCAGTTATACCTGACAGCTTATCTTTTACACGTAGATTACTGTGGTTACAACCCCCCAGCCTGTGTCCCGCTAATTACTCACTTTTGTGGACCTTCGAGAAAAATAGAACATTCCCAAAACTTTGTTTTATATTTATTTACAAGTTAAGCATTTGTTTCCAATCACTAGCTTCGTCTTTTACTTTACCTTAGGTAGACCCACCACCTTTGAATTTATATGTGCACAGGGGCCGTACCAATTACATTTAATTTCTTCCATATATAAGATTCTTCATGAGATGACCCCCTCTTACGGAAGAAACACACCTCTATATGGGGAAATGGGCACATCTTCTTCAGAGACATATCCCACTTCATCTCTGGGACAAGATCTGGTCAGTTGCCTTCAAATCATCCAGATATGTGGTGCAGAGAGAGACTACTTTGGAAATATTGTTGTTTTGGTACAAAACTCCAGATTTTTCTACATCGCCGAGACTCCTCACTCTCAGCTTTAAGCTGGCGTTGTGGTCATGAGCAAGGCTCCCTCTATCATATTTTCTGGCAATGTGCACGCTTACAGTCTTTCTGGAATGATGTCAGGGTATTACTCAAACAGTTGTTTAACATGTCATTTCCACTAGATCCTATTCACTATTCACTAAGACTTCCCTTCTCTGGTGTTACAAAATCGACAAAATGCCTGACCTCCTATATACTACTTGCTGCTCAGAGAGTAATCCCCCCAATTTGAAATTCACAACTTTTACATACAATGGCTGACATCAGCAGAATGGAATTCTTTACAGCCACTACAACTGACACTCTCGCAATTTAATAAATGTTGGGAAACCTGGGATAACTCTGTTTATGGTGACTTGACTCTCCCTAGCAGGTCAATTTACATGTACCCCGTCCTTTGTTGATATTTTTTTATGTCGTGTGTGTACTCCAATATGCCCCGACATTTCCTTTAGGTCTTATGATGGGTCTGATTTGTCCTTTATTTTAGTCATTTGTTATACAGATGTCTTGATTCAGGTCTGTTATATGCAGTGGGGTTTTTTTAGACCCTTTGTTGTGTCTGTAAACATTTTTGTTGAAATACTCCTGATGTATGTCATGTTGCTTTTTTCCACTTACTGTAACTTGATAAATCTCTAATAAATGCATAATTACAAAAACTGCTTGTGCTTCACTCAGTAAACAGAAGGAGATCACCTGTTATCACAGGAAGTTGGCAAGAGGCCGCTGGCCAAATCCACATTACACTTTGACAAAAGAGGGACAGTGTTGTGTGCGAGTATCACAGTGCCATTGACTTTATCAGAGCTTAAAGGGACCAGAGCCAGTGCCATTATCAGTGCTTAAAAGGACATTAGCTTGAGTGCTCCAAAATAGCAGTTGGGCCCAAACAAACTGGCCAGCAGAAGAGAATGAATTTCAGACTGCTGAACTGTTATGCCTTTTGCACAGGGGTTTTACTTCAATAACTTACATTTATACTCATGTATACTCATATGCACACATGAGTACAGGTGTTTAGCTATAAATTATAGTGCAAGCCGAATCGGGTTTCCTCCCACTGCCTTCTCTACTTGGGAAGGGGAGAGGGGTTGGAAGTGAGGGGGGGGGGGGGGGTGTGGGTGATCAAAGTGCTGGGAAAGGGGACTGGGTGGCACAGTTATTGAAACCAATGCGGCGGCAGTAAACCCTTAGAATCCAGTTGCAGAAAACAAAACATGTATTAAAGTTAAAGTTTGGCAATTCACAACGAGCCCAGTGGGAACTGGGAAGGAAAGGCACCAGACCGGTAACACTCATAGAATGCAACACATGTGTAAGAGAACAGATCTCTGAAGTGCTGACAGCATCTATCTGGATGGGTGGAATATGGCCTGGCCTGTCCTTGCCCAAATGAGGTGGTCTCCAGGAAGTATGGCATATACCTAGCGTTTCCCTACTCGTCTGGAACCTCTCTCTGCCTCTAATCACTGTCCCTGCCAGATGGGTGATCTGTCCCTACACTATCCACACGCAAAATGCCTGCCAAGCCTGGGAGCAAGGGCCTTAAAAAGACTCTCTGAAGAACCAAAAAAAAATTTGAAAAGTCCTCTTATGTATATTGAAATATTGTGAAATATTGTGAATCCCAATAGGAACCTCCAAGCTTTTTAGCAATGAAATCATAAAAAAGACCACCACAGTGAGTGAAGAGTGGGGGCTTACCAGATTCTATAAGGAGAAAAAGACACTTTCCATAGCGTAAAACTGTAAACACAGCAAAATTCAATAAAAACTAGTGCAGTTACACATGTGTAAAATGTAAAATCACATGTGTAGTTTGTTTCCCAAATCAACCAATGGTGCCCCTGATGACGTAATGTATAACAAAATGCGTAGGTTGGAGCGGAACACACGCCACTGCACATGCCAGATCTGGCCTTAGCCATCTTTCATTTGGGAAACAGACTATACATGTGATTTTAATGGCTTGTACTACTCCTGGGCTCTGTAAGTGCACTTGTTTTTATTAAATGTCGCTGTGTTTACAGTTTTATGCTATGGAAGGTGTCTTTTTCTCCTTTTATAATAATTTGCCTGTGTTGCCTTTTTGGAGCCTTATTATACATTGAACGGTGGGATACATTGAAGTAACCTGTTGGGATCCCGGAGCAGTTTGGAGGCTGTGTGGATTATCATAAAGCATTTTTTGACTTTTCCTTTTTGAGGGTCATTAAAATTTGGTAAGCCCCCACTCTTCACTCTCTGGGGTAGACGTTTGTGGTGATTCCATTGGGGAAAAGCTTGGCGGTTCCTGTTGGGATACACAATCTTCCTATTTTTTCAATATACACAAGGGGACTTTTCAATTACTTTTTGGTTCTTCAGAGGGGCTTTTCTGCTTAACTTACATGTATACAGGTTTATATAAATATTTTTGCTTTTTCACTTGCATGTTATGTATATGTGATTTTTTATGCGCTGGACTGAATGTTTTCCAATTTATGTATATCGTGTATTAGGGTATTGTGTCAGCTGCTTTGTGATAATATAGATTAGGAGTCCTAGCGTGGTTTTCTCTTTTTTGTTCACCTAAAAATGCTCTGCCTGACCAAAGATGGCTCCCAGAGTGATATGGGGCAGTAGCATTCAATTGGATAGCTTCCCCGGTGACCCAGAAAACTATAGAGGAACCATTTTCCTCTTGACTTCCCCTCAAACTGCAATGCCGCTGTGGTCGAGCACCACCTACAGAGGAAAAAAAAGATTGCACCTGCTTACATGATGTCACCGACGGCTCCTGGTCCCTTAACAATGATCAGAAGCTGGTAGGACATTCTCATGATCATGTGATTACGGTGATAGCCAATCCCAGTAGGCATATTACCAGGGAGCCCAGCAAATTCCCTTTTCTAAAAGCACAGGGTTGGGGGTGGATCAAAGGGGTTATACAAGTAAAGTTCAGGTTAGCAACAAAATAGTAATCAAAATGATTTTTGAATTAATAGGAAAATATTATTCAGAACATGATAGACAGAAAGCATTTAATATATATATGGGCAGTAAAACAATCTGTTGCATTGCTCGCAGTGCTGTAACCTTTAAAATGTTCCACGTTGTCTCATTAAAATTTCCAATCTTCTAAATTATCGGTAGTTTATTATCTAAGTTTATTTTCCTTTTGTTTGGCTGTGAGCTGCAGTAATCTTCACCTCCATTTTTTATTAAAATTGGTATTTCACAGGCTTGTTACAATAGCCAAAAGAGATTAGCTAATTACATTTTGTCTGTGTGAGATGAAATTCCAGTGGGTAATTACATCAAAATATTAAAAACACGGTTGATTATTTTAATAAAAGTCAGACACATTGCTACAAGCCCATCAGACAGAAAAATGTCCTCATGAATCATCTCACCAGTCCACTACGTGCACAATTTTATGAATAAGGACAGCATTGGGGTATTGGATTTAATGTCTACCAAGAATGATGTCTGAATGAAGTTTGCATGTTTTTGTATGCTTGAACGGGATCACTAGTAGCTTGCACATATCCAGCCTGGTCATGATTTGTGTGTGTGACTGTGGTAGGCTCTTTATATTGTATTATCCTACAGAACAAGGGGATGTGGATTCCTGGTATGGATGTTTTATACTTTTTTTTATACATTGGCTTGGCTTGGACTAATGTAACTATGTCTACACCTTACCTGGGAGATGCCTCTAGAAGCTGGAAATCACCAAAGTAGACACTGCATTTAGAGGAACACAGGAAGCCAGCTGCTCAGCATGGGCACCATCCAGAAAATGCTCTGCATTTTCTGAATAAATGCAAAATGTTATCTGATTGGATAAGTTGAAGGGGCTTAACTTTACACTCTCCACCTCATCAAATCACAACGTATTGCGTTCATTCAGAATGCAGCAGGGCAGCCACTCTGCACAGTGCCAGAAGGCAACTGGAGATCACTGGAGTAGCGGTCTATTTCAATGATTTTCAGCTTCCAGGGGAATCCGCCAGGTATGGTATATATATATACATAGTTGTATTGGTCAAAGCTGGGTTAATGTAACCATGTATAAAATATCTTATTACATAGTTACATAGTAGGTGAGGTTGAATAAAGACAATAGTCCATCCAGTTCAACCTGTGTAGGTGTTTGTGACTGTAATCATCTAACATAGCCTTTAATCTCCTGATCCTTGAGATGCAAGTCTAAGAGTCTTTTGAAAGTCACCATACTACCTGCAGAAACCACCTCTTGTGGTAGAGAATTCCACAATCTTGTAGCCCTAACAGTAAAGAACCCCCCACGTTGCCTGAGGTTAAAACGCTTCTCCTCTAATCGCATTGTATGTCCTCGAGTCCTCATGCAATTCCTTCGAATGAACAGCTTTTTTTCTAAGCTATACCTGGAATTCAGCTTGATTACTGTCTATTGAAAAGAGAGGACATGAATACTTCTGGACTGAAAGGAACAGGGAAACCAAACATTAAAACAGCCAAGACCTCCATTAATACAGCACCTTTCCAATACAACAACCATTTTCTAGACTTCCAACATCCAAATTATTTATTTATGTTAAGATGTTTTATGTGAATTACAGCACCATTATTTCTAACTTCTCCCTCCTAAGATATCAAATTAAAGAGTATGTTACTCCAACATTTTATATAGAGATGGGCCGAACACCCCCCAGTTCGGTGTGCAGCAGAACTCCCAAACAGGGGAAAATGTTTTTAACCCGAACGGCCGACTCTGTTGAAGACTATAGGAGCCAAGCAAGAAAGATCAAAAGTGCCCATTTTGAAGGCTTATATGCAAGTTATTGCCCATAAAAGGGGTACAGGAGTCCAGGTACTGGCCTGGGGTACATGTATAATGCAAACATTTTTTTAAAAACAATCTTTTTTTTTTTAAGAGCAGTGATTTTAATAAAGCTTAAAGTGCAACACTAAAAATGAAAAATTCCTTCAATTATAGTGCATGGGGGGTACCCTTGTCTGCTTGTAAAGTGGCACCTCTGTACCGTGTATAGAACATTCTGTAGCAAAAAAAAAAAAACACATGTCAAATTACATTTAAATTGACTCACTGTTGCAATTGCTGGCACCCGGCTATTGATTAAAAAAAAAAAAGAAAGAAAAAATGGCATGGACTTCCTCCCCACAGTCCATAACACGCCAAAATTCAAAATTCAAAATTCATACCAGACCCTTGACCGGTATGTAGCCTGGCAGGTCAGGAAAGAGGAAAGAGGGGAAGGGGGGGTGAGTGAGCCCCCCTCTCCTGAACCATACTAGGCCACATGCCCTCAACATGGGGGGGGGTGCTTTGGGGCATGTCAAAAGGTAATAAACACACACACAGTTTTTGACAATTCCTGTAATAAAAAAAAAAATGGTGTCCCCCCGATGTAAATCCATCATCAATCATGCCCCCCGCCGCACCCAAAAAATAGAAAAAACAAAAATACTCCCACATTCTACGAAGGCTGGCTACCTACTGCAGGCTGCGTTGTTTGACAGTTCTTATATAGGTTAGGACAAGGCCACCTGGCGATGTCATCTGGTGGCACTGCCCCCCTTGGGACGTGACAGACCAGTGCATGCTGGGCCCGCAACTTCACGATGAGGCGGTGCCACAAGAGACATCGCCAGCTGCCTCTGCCCCTTACTTATATAAGAACTGTAAAACAGCAGAGCCTGCAGTAGGCGGCCATCCTTCATAGACGGCGGAAGCGTTTTTTTGTTCTTTTTATTGTTCAGGTGTGGCGGGCAGCACAATTGACAATGGATTTACATCAGGGACTGTTTTTTTAATTTTTTGATTTGTCAAAAAATGTCTGTGTTTTTATTACTTTTTGACTCTTTTTTGGTAAATGGGTAGGGGTATTATGTACCCCATACTTATTCACATGGAGGGGGTGCAGGACCCCACGCCTTTTTTTTTTTTTAACCGGCATTTTTTTTTTTATTATTCAGCTGTCAGTGGGGAAACCCATTGACAGTTGATGACTCATCGGTTGTTAAGGACGCCGTGGCCGGCTTTCCGACCCCACTACTTAACAACCATCTTATACTGCACACTGATTCGGCTCAGTGCATTGCAGGGTGTGCGGTGGGGTGCCAATGTTCAGCCCAGACTCATGCTTGGGCCAAACTGTTCACCCAACACTAATTTCATATTTCTGATAAGTGTCTCCCATCTATTTATATTAAAACATATCCTGTTCTCTTTGCTTTGCTACCTTTATGTTATGACATGTCTGGTGATCCTGCCAGTCCCACTGCTCTCCTATTTCAATCTGGGATGGAAAACAATTAGCATTTTCAGAAGGAGCAAAGGCTGCCCACATGCTTCTTTCTGGAAAGGTTTACCTTAAGGACCAGTTATTATTTGTACAGTCTGTTGAGTACATTACCTGTGTTATGTCAATGCAGCCATTGCATTCAAATAGGCTGCCAACACACTAAAATGGACCAAAAACTGGACACGTATCACCATGTATTGTGGTGTGCTGCAACACATGCCAGTAGCGGAGCCAGAGGGCTAGCTGGGGTGGCAATTGCCACCCCAGACGAAGTCCTTGCCACCCCGCTGAAAACATTACACTGTTTGATTTAGGGCTGAAACAACTAATCGACAAAATCGATAATAATCGATAATGAAAGTCGTTGTCAACGATTGTCATTATCGATTAGTTGCGCTGCGTTCTGGATTTTCCCCGACTGTCTGCACCGTCTCCTCTGTAAAGCTACCGGCTGCACACTCTGTGTCTCAGAGCTCGGCGCTTACATGACCCTGCCCCCTCTCTCCTCCTTTCCTCGCCGCCTTCTTGCTGACGTCAGTGAGGGAGTGAATCAGATCGAGGGAGGAGAGAGAGGAGAAAAGCAACAGCCGATCACGTGAGTGCCGAGCTGCCCCTTACAGCGCTATAGCTGTACAGTGTCCATGCAAGAATCAATGCAGCTCGCCAAAAAACAGAATATATACCGGTACTTATCCCCAATAAAATAGTTAATATTCCTTATAAAGTGCAATATTATAATAGAAAAATAAGTGATTAAAAACGTCCGTATAGCACATATAGTGGGTCCTTCTATGCTACCTATTTTATATCTCTGGCTGACGTGGACGTTTTTATTCACTTATTTTTCTATTATAATATTGCACTTTATAAGGAATATTAACTATTTTATCTGGATAAGTGTTTATTATATTATTTAATTTAAAAAAAAAAAAAGTTTTGGTATAAAAGTACTGGGAGCATTATGTGCCCTGCAAGTGTTACTTTCAATGATTTTATTCCCAAACAGTGCCCCATCTCTGGTGTTGCTGGGGGAACAGTGCCCCATCACCGGTGTTGACGTGGGGGGGGGGGGACAGTGCCCCATCACCGGTGTTGACATGGGGTGGGTGAATACCTTGCCACCCCTTTGCCACCCCTGTTTTAAAAGTCTAGCTCCGCCACTGACACATGCGCGTCAAAGACGTGCATTTCTGCAATTAATCATATTGATAGATGTGAATATGCCCTTAAAATACGTAAAAGTGAAGAGCAGAGTACATAGGGTCACAACCTTCAGACAACATAAAATATACAGTAGAGAAATGGAAAGAAGATTTCAGTCTTTAATACCCCATCTCTAGTAAAGTGAGGTTAACCTTCACATGAGTTGCTTCAGAAATGGCTTTTCTGATCATCGATGTTGTCAAATCAGTTAATGTTTTTAAAATTATAAATAATCAGACTGATTGCATTTATCGTGTTACACTATTTTCATTCCTGATGCCTGCAGTTTTCATTTTAATTCACCAGCCTAAAATAGCGACATTCTTTATATGAATAAAACCAGCATCTAAAATAAAGTTGAGAGAGACATACGTCATAACCAGGGTCTCGTCTCCAGGCTCACTGAGAAGTCCATCCACAAACACTGATGTGCTGGTGAAGTTGTGCACACTCCAGGTTTGGCCTTCGTCTACACTGAATCTAGTGAGAGATAAAGAAAAAAAGTTAGTTACAGCAAACAGAGACATTTTAGATGATTGCGCGCTTCCAATCTTGTGATAACATTTTAAGGAAGGCCCTTTTCTGTTCTTGCATGACTACCCCCCTGTGTACAAACCAGCTCCATGAAGACATGGTTTAGTATGTTTGGTGTGAAGGAACTTGGGTGGTCTTCACAGAGCCCTGACCTCCACCCAACTCAACACCTTTGAGATAAACCCGACCTCTTTTGGCTGAAAAAGCACAAATCGTAACAGACATACTCCAAAATCTTGTGGAAAGCCTTCCCATACCAGAAGAGGTCGTTATAGAAGCAAAAAGTGGGCAACTCCATATTAGTGGCCATGATTTTGGAATGTGAAGCCCAAAAATTCTACGCAGGTGGTAAGGTCAGGTGTCCACAAACCTTTGGCCATATGAGGCTAAATTCACAGAGCTAATATAGGATAAGGATACTTTTTTTTTTTTTATCCAAGTGGCAAGAACAATAAGGCTGCTTCAGTTTCAGGACTGACCAACATTACCATTAGGTCAATTATTATTAATATTACTTAATAAGTTTTGATGATTAATCAACAAGTAAAAATAGTTATCATGTGTTCAGTCTTACCTCGAACATTTTAATGGACCTTTCACAGTATATAAAGCACTAGGGAACAATTTTATAGAGGATACTGTTTTCATAAATGTATTATCAATAATATATATATTATTATTATATATTATTATTATTATAGTAATATAATGCTTGCAGCCTTTATCTGATTTATATATTCTATGGAGCTACAATTTCAAAGTTCCTATCAAATGTTCTTTTGAAAGTTACTAAATACATCCTTAATGGCTTTAATAGAAAGAAACATTTGGAAAAGCAGGGCCATTAAAGCGAATAAAATGGAAGCTTCAAAACACAGATGAAGGAAAAACCTTTAATCAATTTGAGCATAAAAATTCACCATAAATAGTATATTTTTTTTTTTGGAAAACAACTGCTCCAGCCTTCATAAAAGTGTTCCTATGTCTATGGGTGCATTCAAATAAGAACAGAATGTCATCTGCCAATTATTCTCAAGACAGGGAGTTGGGGTAGGTGATAGTCAATCCACTGGCTGACTGTCTTTCTCCCAATATAAGCACCATATATAGGCATACTCACACACCATGAGTGTGCATGCTAAAGAAAATATCTGTTTTAAACAATTTTTAGGATTGTTAGGTTACTATATACGATGTGGCATGCTAATTAACCCTCATGAACTGTTTTTCAGCCTCATCTGATAGCCAGCTGTTTGTGTGCTGTTTCTACAGATCATTTTTGAAAACCCTCCATCACAAAGCCTCATACACCTGTCACATGTGAAGAAAGAAACAAAAAAAAAACCCTCAGCCATACACCTGTAGTATTTTGATGCCACATCTTACCTCTACAATACCCACATGACCCTGTGTGCTGAAGTAGCTTCCTAAAAATGTAGGTTTCCTGGTATTGGGCAAATATGCCAGTCCCTTTCACTAGATAGTGGTGATTGGCTTAGTGACGTACTGCCAGGCCGTGCCATACGAGTATTTGTATTAGTTGTAAGGGGACTGTAGCTTGTGGGGGGGTCCAAGTATCCTAAAGGCATTGGAGGGTGCCTGCTGTGCAACTGTGGGTTTAGTTTACTTTTTAGGGTCTGTGTTAACAATTACTTTGGGCTTGTGTTAGCTTGACAACAGTTTTAAATTAAGGTGACCAGATTTTCAAAACAAAATCTAAAAATCCTATTGACCATACACACTTTTATTTGGGGGGGGGGGGGGTGCAGGGGCAGAGCAGGGGTGGGGATAATGTCATCATGTGAAGTGAACCACACCAAATGTTGGGTTTGGCCAAATTGCAAAGTGGGAGGGGAGTAAAAGGATATTGTTTTTGCTCTGGGTCAAGAGTGTAGGACCATGTATGTACTTCAGGTCACCATAACAACTAAATGGCAAGAAGGCAAATTATCCACATCATACCTCCCGCAATGAAGTCTGTACAAGAAGGGAGGGACTGAGAACACCATGTAATATTGGCATGTGACATCATCAATAACTATGGACACAGCCAAAAGCAGACACAGCCCTCCCCTCCCTCTTTCTGCTCCAGGCCAATCACAGAATTGTTGTCAAGATGAAATACCAGATGCTCGGCCGTGGACACCATTATTAAAGTTTAAATTAAATCAGGGACACATTATTTTAACAAAGAATTACATGGCGTATATTTTTTTTTCCAAGGTACAGCTCCCTAAAATCAGGGACTGTCTCTGGAAACTGGGGACATCTGGTTACATTTTTTTAGAGTTGTCTGAAATAAGTTAGTAGAATCATCGTAGTATGTTTGACCTGTAGTTCACCTCCTTCTGACTAGCAAATGTCCTGCTTCAAGCAGGTTTTGCATTCCAAAAGAATTATCTAGTAATGCAAAATATTTTTATATACACACAATGTGTATATATGTTATAATAAAGTCAATCAATAACCTGCTAAATGGACCAGCTGAGTCTGAAAACTCTAAAGCAGTTCATGGACAGATATAAGTGTATTAACACAATGTCACAATTTCTCTTTGTGGTTGGACTCTCTTGGTTCTTAGTCCCTTTAAAACTTCACTGCGGACTGTCCTTGAATTCACTGATGTAGAATGCATGTTTGATGAGCTAATTTCTTAATCAAAGAACCAAAATATGTGACTGTGCATATGATTTGGCTCAGTCACCGAGATAAGAGTTACAGTAATATTACAGAATATTGATGACCTCAATCAATTAGCAGTTGATGGATCTTCATTACAGCAAACTAAAAGGACACAATTCATAATTTCTGGCTTTATTTTTAAAGTTAAATGTGAACTCTACTAAAAAAGCAACATATCTGTCAGAACTAACAGCATGGCAGCCTATATCATTGATGAATGAGGGTTTGCTACAGGGCAGTCAATCATATTATGTTTCATTCAACCTCATTATTAATGTAAAGGGTCCATTATTGGGGCTCAATTCTGCAGGGCTCATTCAGCATTAGGTGTTCAATTAAGGTGCATTAATGCATATGCGTGCATAAAAATATGCATGACCCTCTTTAACAATGCAGTGCTCCACAACTCACAGCGTTGCAATCATGACATAAAACAAAATTCCTGCAAGACTTCACCCTCTACAAATCTGCCCTCCCAAAATACAACTCTTGCCTCCACAATGCTAAACAAACCTACTACACCTCTCTCATCAAATCCCTCTCATCCAAACCTTGTCAACACTTTTCTACCCTTAATTCCTTACTTCAGCCCCCACTGCCTCCACCCACCACCTTGCTCACTGCCCAGGAGATTGCCAACCATTTCAAAAACAAAATCGACACACAATTTGTGATGAGATAGCCAGTGTCCAGCTTCCACCTCCAAACCAACACACCAGGTCCAACACTGCACTCAATACTTTCCTCCCTCAGCCCTTCTACTACTAAGGAAGTTTACAAACTCCTTTCCACGGCCCACCTCACCACCTGTCCCCTGGACCCTGGTCCCTCACAGTTACTGGGACCATCTTCCTGCTCTGTTCTAAACTCTCTATCCCACGTCTTCAAACTCTCCCTCTCCTCCGGCATCTTTCTCTCCATGCTCAAACATGCAATGGTTAACCTGATACTTAAAAACCCTCACTGGCCCCTACCTGTTTGAATACCTTAAGACCCATCTCCCTGCTCCCGCTTGCCTTCAAGTTTTTGAATGCCTTGTCCACAACTGTATGAGCTTCTACCTCACTAACAACAACCTTCTCGATCCCCCACAGTCCGGCTTCTCCCACAACATTCTACTGAAACTACCCTGCTAAAACTCACCAACAACCTACTAACTATTAAAACCAATGGCCACACTCTCTTCTCATTCTTGTGGACCTTTCTGCTGCCTTCGACAAAGTTGACCAACCACTCCTCCTAAACAAACTCCACTCTCTTGCCCCCCATGATTCTGCTCTTTCATGGTTTTCCTACTACCTGTCTGAGCACCACATACAACACTATCCCTTCCACTCCTCTTCCTCTTTCTGTTGGGGTACCCCAAAGGTACTTTCTTGGGCCCCTCTTATTCTCTCTCTCTATAACTCTTCTCTGGGCCAGTCGATAACCTCCCATGGCTTCCAATACCACCTCTATGCTGATGACACCCAGATCTATCTCTCCACTCTTTAACTCATCCCCTCAATCTCCTTACGTATCACAAACTTATCAGTATAGACGTCACACCACTTCCTAAAACGCAATCTTTTTAAAACTGAGCTTGTAATATTTCTTCCTTCCCGATCCCCTCCAGATGACTTTACCACTGAGATTAACGTTGGTCCCCCCACACACGTCAAGGTGCTGGGTGTAATCCTGGACTCTAACCTCCTCCTCAGCCCCGGCATCCAATCACTGGCTACATCTTGCCGCCATAACCTCCACAACATTTCCAGAATTCGCCCCTTCCTGATTAATGACACTAACAAAACAACTTATTCAGTCCTATGTGATTTCTTGCCTTCACTACTGCAACTCCCTCCTCACTGGCTTACCTTTACAGGGGCTATCCCCCTTCAGTCTAATATACTTTACTAACCAATCTGTGACTGCTGCTCCTCTCTGCCAATTCTTTCACTGGCTTCCCTTACCCCAACATATAACATTCAAAATACTAACCACAACATGCAATGCCATTCACAACATTGCCCCCAGCTACATCACCAACCTCATTTGCAGATATCATCCAACTCATCCTCTCTAATCCTCCCAAAACCTCCTGCTCTCTAGCTCTCTTGTTACCGCCTCCTATGCCGCCTCCAGGACTTCTGGAGGCGAGGACCATCCTCTGGAACTCTCTGCCCCAGTATGTCCTGTCAGCCCCTACCCTGTACGCCTTTAGGCGATCTCTAAAAACTCACTTTTTCAGGGAAGCCTACCCCAACCCCACCCCCACCTAAGAATTGTACCTGAGTAACCTCCATCAGATCATCCCCGCAGCTATTACCTTTTGTACCGGCTCCCCCTCCCTTTAGATTGTAAGCTCCATGAGCAGGGCCCTCCTATTCCTACTGTATGGAACTGTACTCTAATTGTACTGTTCCCCTCTACATTGTAAAGTTTCTTGCGCAAACTGTTGGCGCTATATAAATCCTGTATAATAATAATATTATGTATTGTGGCATGCTGCAGAGCATTGTGCATTAGGCTCTACTGTACAATGCATTTAAATGCCATTCAGAATGAATGGCACTGCAGTGCACCGCACATAGAGCAGGTGCGTTGCCATGCATTGTGTAAGTTACGCCTAACTATTGGCTTTCTGTAATAAAAAAAAAACATTATATCCAAGTTGCAGAAGCTGAAAGCAGAATGTCAATCTTCCCAAATCAAAATAGGATGAAAAAACAGCATAACAAAGAAAATGCTGCTCCACGTTCCTCCAGTGCTGGTTATATGAGCAAAAAGCTTAGACATTTGCTCGCATGATCCATTCTGAAGGGAAAATCAGCTAATTTCAGCTTCATTCCTCCATTTTTGGCAGATTCATAACATTATGGTCTAAGCCAGCCTTTTTCAACCAGGGTACCCAGGCACCCCGGGGTGACTTCAGATTTCTTCAGGGGTGCTTTTAAAAATGCCTAAAAATTGCCCAAAAACTGTATAGAAGCCAGCAGGTGGATCAAGCCTGCCTCTTAGTACAACTAAGACACAGGTTTTCATTGTGTATCATTGCATCCTTCCAGTCGCCAGCATCTTAACAACCAATGATGTCATTGATTGATAAGGAGGACATTAGGCTTCTGCACAACATCCTTGTTTGTCCCTCCCCTGTCCCTCTCCATCAGAACTGGGGTCACATTAGCTGATTGAGAGAGACAGAAACATTGCAATTTTAGTCGGTAGCAGCGTGCAAAGGTGAATTTGCTGTGAAAGAACAAATCACATTAGGTGTCCTACATGTGTGAATGTTGCTGGTTTATGTAAAACCATTAGTTTAGTTTTTTACATTTTAGAATGGGGTGCCTTAAATTGTCCATCATTTTAAAGGGTCCCTTGACTGATAAACGGTTGAGAAACACTGGTCTAGGCTTTTGGTTATGTAAGCAGCACTGGAGAGAACCTAAAGCAGCATGCTGGTCCTTAATCCATCCCAACATGACCATAATTAAATTATGGTGCACCAAGCCAGTTTGATAAAGACATGGATTGATGCGTGTAATGGCCTGCACTGAGCCATGACCTCAACTCTATTAAACACCTTTATGATGAATTGGAATGTTAATTGTGAGCCAGGTCTTCTCATCCATCATCAGAACCTAATCTCACAAATATTCATTTGGCACAAACACACTTGCCAGAAGCAAAGGGGGTGATGGGAGCAACTTGTTATGAATGTCCATAGTTTTGGACAGGGATGTCCAAAAAACTTATATAAGTGTGATAATTAGGTGTCTACAACATTTGGCTGTATAAAGTATCTTACAATTAACAATTGGGGTTTATAATAAAATAGACTTCTGTAAATTTTAACAAACATGACTGCATCATCTCCAGAAAAAAGTGTTTTATTTGAAGGCTAATTACTGTTAAAACAAAGAGCATTCCAGTAACAATACGTTCCAGTATACCATTCCCGAACCTGGGGGCTTAGGCTGGAAACTAGGTTAGCTGACAACTATGTGAATGAAAATCTCGAGCAATTTAACTGTAATAAAATTTTCTGTGTATATAAAAAAAAAACACGCTACGTGTACCTATGATTTTAAATTAATAAATTACTGTTGCTGCTGTTTATCACACAGTGAAAATTTAAACCATAAACCACAGTAAAAAGAGTACCACTTATGGTGCAATTATAACATACAGTATCATGTGCAAAACAAGCCAACAGCGAGTGAAAGTCCATTCGTTTAAAAAAAGTGCTTATGTGCCGAAACTATAAAAATTTTTAAAAGTTTTGATGAAAAAGTTTTAAACTGTTGCTGCTAGTCATCCCACATTGAAACATTTGAAATTTGCAGAAACAGTACCACTTAAAGTGCAAATATAACATATAAACCTATATGTGAAAAATTTCAGTATATTGTTTTGCACATTATATGTAGGGTTGAGCGGACACCTAGATGTCCGTGTTCGACGGGTTCGGCCGAACTTTAAAAAAAAGTCCGGGTCCGTGTCCCGGACTTTTACCGAACTTTTCCCGGACACCGAACCCCATTGAAGTCAATGGGGACCCGAACTTTAAGGCACTAAAATGGCTCTAAAACACCAAAGGAAAGGGCTAGAGTGCTGCAAATGGCAGCAAAACGTAATTAAGAGCATGGCAAGTGCTCTGCAAACAAATGTGGATAGGGAAATAACTTAAAACAACAAAAAAAAACAGAAAAATAAAACAATGTTCTTCTTCATCTCTGAAGGACGAGGCCCATATGGAGTAGGAGGGAGGTTGAGGTGGTGGTGGATGTGGCGGTGACATAGGCGTGCGCACAGGGTGTGCTGGGTGTGCCTGGGCACACCCTAATCACCTAGGGCACATAGCATTGCCAGTGAGGAGATGGGAAAGATCTCCCTGGGACCTGCTCTGCTCTATTTCTCCTTGCCTACAGGTACATGGCCCCGATACATTACTCTCCCTGCTGGCAAACACATGCATGTGTATTTCAACTTTGGGGTGCACACCTTAATGCAATAGGCTGCGCACACCTATGGGCGGTGTAGGTGGAAGCGGCGGTGGAGGAGGACCAGGGCCGGATTAACAGCATCATGGGCTTGGTGCTGAGGATTTTGAAGGGCCTTAGGGCCGTGCCTTGCCATGCACCCAGAGGAGGAAGGGTGCAGCCATGCATGCCTAATTCAACATGGGATGCTGTCTCTGAAGCCCATAAACACATCCATGCATCGCCAACTGTCCCTCCTTGTCCGGCCTTCACGCTGTGTGGGGAGGTTCTGAGGGTGCTGCCTGGGGAAGCGAGCATAGAAGCCAGACTTCTGTGTTTACAAGTGACAGAAGAGCGGTAACAGTGAATATGGCCAACCCGGGGCCTATATAAAAGGTAGGGGCCTGGAGCTGCAGCTCCAATAGACCCTACATTAATCTGGCCCTGAGGAGGAGGACGAGGTAGCCAACACTGCTTCTTTTCACAAATTTTAAATGAGGGTACACCCCAAAAGAGTGAGAAAGAGCAAAAATGGAACAATGGGTGGGTAAGGTCGGTATCCATTGCTATTCTGCATAAGGTACGGAAAAGTCCCGTGGGATCCATGCCTGGTTCATTTTAATGAACGTGAGCTTGTCCACATTGTCTCTGGACAGGCGGCTGCGCTTGTCTGTTATAACGCCCCCAGCCGTGCTAAATACCCGTTCAGATAATACACTGGCTGCAGGGCACGCCAGCACCTCCAAGGCGTAAAGGGCAAGCTCAGGCCATGTGCCCAATTTGGAGACCCAGAAGTTGAAGGGGGCAGACCCGTCATTCACTACATGTAGGCGTGTGCACACATACTGCTCCACCATGTTGGTAAAATGCTGCCTCCTGCTAAGACGTTCCATCTGAGCTGCTGGTGCTGCTGTTTGTTGTGGCGTGCTGACAAAGCTTTTCCACATTTCGGCCATGCTAACCCTGCCTTCTGAGGTGCTGGCGGTGCCCTGGTTGCGTTGGCGACCTCCTCCTCCTCCTCCTCTGCCTTGTGCTTCCACTGTGGCCCCGCTGTCAGATGGGAATGCCAGCAGCATGGCGTCTACCAGCGTGCGCTTGTACTCGCGCATCTTGCGATCGCGCTCCAGTGAGTGAATTAAGGACGGTACGTTGTCCTTGTAACGGGGATCCAGCAGCGTGGCCACCCAGTAATCAGCACAAGTTAGAATGTGGGCAACTCGGCGGTCGTTGTGGAGACACTGCAGCATGTAATCGCTCATGTGTGCCAGGCTGCCCAGAGGCAACGAAAGGCTGTCCTCTGTGGGAGGTGTATGGTCCGTGTCCTCTGTATCCCCCCAGCCACGCACCAGTGATGGCCATGAGCTGGCCTGGGTGCCACCCTGCTGTGAACATGGTTCCATCTCCTCCTCCAGCTCCTCCTCCTCCTCATCCTCCTCATCCTCCAGAACTGTGCCCCTGCTGGACAATTGCGTCCCTGGCGTTTGCGTGTGCAGGAACCCACCCTCGGAGCCCCTTGCGAATGACTGCCCTGAAAGCCTTGGAAATGTTACCTCTTCATCCTCCTCCTCCTCCTCATCCTGTGCCACATCCTCTTCCATCATCGCCCGAATTGTTTTTTCAAGGAGGCATAGAAGTGGGATAGTTAAGCTGAGAACGGCGTCATTGCCACTGGCCATGTTGGTGGAGTACTCAAAACAGCGCAACAAGGCACACAGGTCTCGCATGGAGGCCCAGTTATTGGTGGTGAAGTGGTGCTGTTCCGCAGAGCGACTCACGCGTGCGTGCTGCAGCTGAAACTCCACTATGGCCTGCTGCTGCTCGCACAGTCTTTCCAGCATGTGCAAGGTGGAGTTCCACCTTGTGGGCACGTCACATATGAGGCGGTGAGCGGGAAGGCCGAAGTTACGCTGCAGCGCTGCCAGGCGAGCAGCAGCAGGGTGAGAACGCCGAAAGTGCGCACAAACGGCCCGCACTTTCTGCAGCAGCTCTGACATATCGGGGTAGTTTTTAAGGAACCTCTGCACCACCAAATTCAGCACATGCGCCAGGCAAGGGATGTGCGTCAAACCGGCTAGGCCCAGAGCTGCTATGAGATTTCGCCCGTTATCGCACACCACCAGGCCGGGCTTGAGGCTCGCTGGCAGCAACCACTCATTTGTCTGCTGTTCCATGCTCCTCCACAACTCCTGCGCGGTGTGTGGTTTGTCCCCCAAACAGGCAAGTTGTAAAACTGCCTGCTGTCGTTTACCCCTGGCCGTGCTGAAGTTGGTGGTGAAGGTGTTACGCTGTCCGGATGAGGAGGCGGTAGAGGATGAGGAAGCGGAGTAGGAGGAGTTAGGAACAGGAGGCAAACTGAAGCGCCCTGCAATCCTCGGTGGTGGAAGGACATGCGCCAAATTGCTATCCGCCTCAGGCCCATCCGCCACTGCATTTACCCAGTGTGCCGTTAGGGGTAGATATAACGCCCCTGACCGTGCTTACTGGTCCACGTATCCGTAGTTAGGTGGACCTTGGCACAGATGGCGTTGCGCAGTGCACACCTGATTTTTTCCCCCACTTGGTTGTGCAGGGAAGGGATGGCTTGCCTGGAAAAGTAGTGGCGGCTGGGCACGACGTACTGTGGGACAGCCACCGACATAAGGTTTTTAAAACTGTGCGTCTCCACCAGACGGAATGACAGCATTTCAAAGGCCAATAATTTTGAAATGCTGGCATTCAGGGCCAGGGATCGCGGGTGGGTAGGGGGGTACTTCCTCTTCCTCTCAAGTGTTTGGGAGATGGAAAGCTGAACGCTTCCACGGGACATTGTGGAGATGGTTGTTGGTGACCCAGGTGGTGGTGTTGCTGACAGATCGTCTGTTTGCGGGGTGGCAGGTGCCGGTATCACTACAGATGTGGCTGGAGCGGCCGAGACTGCAGCAGAAGAGGAAGCAGGATGAGCCAGAGACGTTTCTTGGTTTTGAAGGTGTGTACTCCACTGCAGCTCGTGCTTTGCACTTAGATGCCTGATCATGCAGGTTGTGCTCAGGTTGAGAAGGTTCATGCCTCGCTTCAAGCTCTGATTGCACAGGGTGCAAACCACTCGTGTCCTGTCATCAGCACATTTTCTAAAGAACTTCCACGCTAGAGAACTCCTTTGAGCTGACTTTGGTGCGCTCGTTCCCTTGCTGCGTTGGGCAGTAGCGGGCGTAGTGTCTAGGGCACGGCCGCTCCGCTTCTGCACCCTGCTCCCTCTTCTGCTGTGCTGGTGGCTCTGTGCGACCACCGCCTCTTCCTCCAAACTACTCAGTTCACCTGCATGACGTTCATTCCATGTGGGGTCGAGGACCTCATCGTCCTCCACATCATCTTCCACCCAGTCTTCACCCCTGCCCTCCTTGTCGGTCTCCACAATGCTGAACGCCGCAGCAGTTGGCACCTGCGTTTCGTCATCATCGGAGACGTGCTGCGATGATCCTTGCATGTACTCATCTTGAGGAATAAGTGGTTGGGCATCGCTGCACTCAATCTCTTCCACTTCTGGGGCAGGGCTAGGTGGATGGCCCTGGGAAACCCTGCTGACAGAGTCCTCAAAAAGAATAAGAGACTGCTGTATGGCTTGGGGCTCAGACTGCTGGCCTGATTTGCAAGGGGGTGAGGTGAAAGACGGTTGGACATTGGCTGCAGGTGCCAACTCTGACCTTTCTGCAGTAGACTGGGTGGGAGACAATGTGAAGGAACTGGAGGCACTGTCAGCAGCAAACCAATCTACTATCGCCTCAACTTGTTCTGGCCTCATCACTTCTAGGGGCGTTTGATGCCCTACCAAATACTGATGCAGGTTCTGTCGCCTACTCACACTTGAGGAAGGTGTTTCACTTGTGCGTGTAGCTGGCACAGATCGACCATGTCCTCTCCTTGCAACAGGAGCTCTACCAGCAGCACCACGACCCAGGCCACGGCCCTTATTTGACGGTCTCCTCATATTTCTGTAATTTAAGATCTTGCCCTAGAAAGGTTTTTATTGAATAGCGGAATAGAAAATATGATCCAAAAAAAGTGTATGTATATCACACGTACACAACCACACTAGGCCCCAATTACTATTGTTTGTACCCCTAAAAGGCTAGATGAGGAGTAGGGGGAGTATGGAACAGGCAGCACCCTCAAACCTTCAGAAGTATGAGATGAACCCCAACAACTTGGAAAGGTGGATCTCTCTCACACGTACCGACACAGACTATCCCGCAATTCAATTGATCCTCAAAGGTTTTTATTGAATAGCGGAATAGGAAATATGATCAAAAAAAGTGTATGTATCTCGCACGTACACAACCACACTAGGCCCCAATTACTATTGTTTGTACCCCTAAAAGGCTAGATGAGGAGTAGGGGGGGTATGGAACAGGCAGCACCCTCAAACCTTCAGAAGTATGAGATGAACCCCAACAACTTGGAAAGGTGGATCTCTCTCACACGTACCGACACAGACTATCCCGCAATTCAATTGATCCTCAAAGGTTTTTATTGAATAGCGGAATAGGAAATATGATCAAAAAAAGTGTATGTATCTCGCACGTACACAACCACACTAGGCCCCAATTACTATTGTTTGTACCCCTAAAAGGCTAGATGAGGAGTAGGGGGGGTATGGAACAGGCAGCACCCTCAAACCTTCAGAAGTATGAGATGAACCCCAACAACTTGGAAAGGTGGATCTCTCTCACACGTACCGACACAGACTATCCCGCAATTCAATTGATCCTCAAAGGTTTTTATTGAATAGCGGAATAGGAAATATGATCAAAAAAAGTGTATGTATCTCGCACGTACACAACCACACTAGGCCCCAATTACTATTGTTTGTACCCCTAAAAGGCTAGATGAGGAGTAGGGGGGGTATGGAACAGGCAGCACCCTCAAACCTTCAGAAGTATGAGATGAACCCCAACAACTTGGAAAGGTGGATCTCTCTCACACGTACCGACACAGACTATCCCGCAATTCAATTGATCCTCAAAGGTTTTTATTGAATAGCGGAATAGGAAATATGATCAAAAAAAGTGTATGTATCTCGCACGTACACAACCACACTAGGCCCCAATTACTATTGTTTGTACCCCTAAAAGGCTAGATGAGGAGTAGGGGGGGTATGGAACAGGCAGCACCCTCAAACCTTCAGAAGTATGAGATGAACCCCAACAACTTGGAAAGGTGGATCTCTCTCACACGTACCGACACAGACTATCCCGCAATTCAATTGATCCTCAAAGGTTTTTATTGAATAGCGGAATAGGAAATATGATCAAAAAAAGTGTATGTATCTCGCACGTACACAACCACACTAGGCCCCAATTACTATTGTTTGTACCCCTAAAAGGCTAGATGAGGAGTAGGGGGGGTATGGAACAGGCAGCACCCTCAAACCTTCAGAAGTATGAGATGAACCCCAACAACTTGGAAAGGTGGATCTCTCTCACACGTACCGACACAGACTATCCCGCAATTCAATTGATCCTCAAAGGTTTTTATTGAATAGCGGAATAGGAAATATGATCAAAAAAAGTGTATGTATCTCGCACGTACACAACCACACTAGGCCCCAATTACTATTGTTTGTACCCCTAAAAGGCTAGATGAGGAGTAGGGGGGGTATGGAACAGGCAGCACCCTCAAACCTTCAGAAGTATGAGATGAACCCCAACAACTTGGAAAGGTGGATCTCTCTCACACGTACCAACACAGACTATCCCCCAATTTAACTGATCCCCAAAGGTTTTTGATTAAATAGCGGAATAGAAAATATGATCCCAAAAAAGTGTATGTATATCACACGTACACAACCACACTAGGCCCCAATTACTATTGTTTGTACCCCTAAAAGGCTAGGAGTAGGGGGAGTATGGAACAGGCAGCACCCTCAAACCTTCAGAAGTATGAGATGAACCCCAACAACTTGGAAAGGTGGATCTCTCTCACACGTACCAACACAGACTATCCCCCAATTTAACTGATCCCCAGAGGTTTTTGATTAAATAGCGGAATAGAAAATATGATCCCAAAAAAGTGTATGTATATCACACGTACACAACCACACTAGGCCCCAATTACTATTGTTTGTACCCCTAAAAGGCTAGGAGTAGGGGGAGTATGGAACAGGCAGCACCCTCAAACCTTCAGAAGTATGAGATGAACCCCAACAACTTGGAAAGGTGGATCTCTCTCACACGTACCAACACAGACTATCCCCCAATTTAACTGATCCCCAGAGGTTTTTGATTAAATAGCGGAATAGAAAATATGATCCCAAAAAAGTGTATGTATATCACACGTACACAACCACACTAGGCCCCAATTACTATTGTTTGTACCCCTAAAAGGCTAGGAGTAGGGGGAGTATGGAACAGGCAGCACCCTCAAACCTTCAGAAGTATGAGATGAACCCCAACAACTTGGAAAGGTGGATCTCTCTCACACGTACCAACACAGACTATCCCCCAATTTAACTGATCCCCAGAGGTTTTTGATTAAATAGCGGAATAGAAAATATGATCCCAAAAAAGTGTATGTATATCACACGTACACAACCACACTAGGCCCCAATTACTATTGTTTGTACCCCTAAAAGGCTAGGAGTAGGGGGAGTATGGAACAGGCAGCACCCTCAAACCTTCAGAAGTATGAGATGAACCCCAACAACTTGGAAAGGTGGATCTCTCTCACACGTACCAACACAGACTATCCCCCAATTTAACTGATCCCCAAAGGTTTTTGATTAAATAGCGGAATAGAAAATATGATCCCAAAAAAGTGTATGTATATCACACGTACACAACCACACTAGGCCCCAATTACTATTGTTTGTACCCCTAAAAGGCTAGGAGTAGGGGGGAGTATGGAACAGGCAGCACCCTCAAACCTTCAGAAGTATGAGATGAACCCCAACAACTTGGAAAGGTGGATCTCTCTCACACGTACCAACACAGACTATCCCCCAATTTAACTGATCCCCAGAGGTTTTTGATTAAATAGCGGAATAGAAAATATGATCCCAAAAAAGTGTATGTATATCACACGTACACAACCACACTAGGCCCCAATTACTATTGTTTGTACCCCTAAAAGGCTAGGAGTAGGGGGAGTATGGAACAGGCAGCACCCTCAAACCTTCAGAAGTATGAGATGAACCCCAACAACTTGGAAAGGTGGATCTCTCTCACACGTACCAACACAGACTATCCCCCAATTTAACTGATCCCCAGAGGTTTTTGATTAAATAGCGGAATAGAAAATATGATCCCAAAAAAGTGTATGTATATCACACGTACACAACCACACTAGGCCCCAATTACTATTGTTTGTACCCCTAAAAGGCTAGGAGTAGGGGGAGTATGGAACAGGCAGCACCCTCAAACCTTCAGAAGTATGAGATGAACCCCAACAACTTGGAAAGGTGGATCTCTCTCACACGTACCAACACAGACTATCCCCCAATTTAACTGATCCCCAGAGGTTTTTGATTAAATAGCGGAATAGAAAATATGATCCCAAAAAAGTGTATGTATATCACACGTACACAACCACACTAGGCCCCAATTACTATTGTTTGTACCCCTAAAAGGCTAGGAGTAGGGGGGAGTATGGAACAGGCAGCACCCTCAAACCTTCAGAAGTATGAGATGAACCCCAACAACTTGGAAAGGTGGATCTCTCTCACACGTACCAACACAGACTATCCCCCAATTTAACTGATCCCCAGAGGTTTTTGATTAAATAGCGGAATAGAAAATATGATCCCAAAAAAGTGTATGTATATCACACGTACACAACCACACTAGGCCCCAATTACTATTGTTTGTACCCCTAAAAGGCTAGGAGTAGGGGGAGTATGGAACAGGCAGCACCCTCAAACCTTCAGAAGTATGAGATGAACCCCAACAACTTGGAAAGGTGGATCTCTCTCACACGTACCAACACAGACTATCCCCCAATTTAACTGATCCCCAAAGGTTTTTGATTAAATAGCGGAATAGAAAATATGATCCCAAAAAAGTGTATGTATATCACACGTACACAACCACACTAGGCCCCAATTACTATTGTTTGTACCCCTAAAAGGCTAGGAGTAGGGGGAGTATGGAACAGGCAGCACCCTCAAACCTTCAGAAGTATGAGATGAACCCCAACAACTTGGAAAGGTGGATCTCTCTCACACGTACCAACACAGACTATCCCCCAATTTAACTGATCCCCAGAGGTTTTTGATTAAATAGCGGAATAGAAAATATGATCCCAAAAAAGTGTATGTATATCACACGTACACAACCACACTAGGCCCCAATTACTATTGTTTGTACCCCTAAAAGGCTAGGAGTAGGGGGAGTATGGAACAGGCAGCACCCTCAAACCTTCAGAAGTATGAGATGAACCCCAACAACTTGGAAAGGTGGATCTCTCTCACACGTACCAACACAGACTATCCCCCAATTTAACTGATCCCCAGAGGTTTTTGATTAAATAGCGGAATAGAAAATATGATCCCAAAAAAGTGTATGTATATCACACGTACACAACCACACTAGGCCCCAGTTACTATTGTTTGTACCCCTAAAAGGCTAGGAGTAGGGGGAGTATGGAACAGGCAGCACCCTCAAACCTTCAGAAGTATGAGATGAACCCCAACAACTTGGAAAGGTGGATCTCTCTCACACGTACCAACACAGACTATCCCCCAATTTAACTGATCCCCAGAGGTTTTTGATTAAATAGCGGAATAGAAAATATGATCCCAAAAAAGTGTATGTATATCACACGTACACAACCACACTAGGCCCCAATTACTATTGTTTGTACCCCTAAAAGGCTAGGAGTAGGGGGAGTATGGAACAGGCAGCACCCTCAAACCTTCAGAAGTATGAGATGAACCCCAACAACTTGGAAAGGTGGATCTCTCTCACACGTACCAACACAGACTATCCCCCAATTTAACTGATCCCCAAAGGTTTTTGATTAAATAGCGGAATAGAAAATATGATCCCAAAAAAGTGTATGTATATCACACGTACACAACCACACTAGGCCCCAATTACTATTGTTTGTACCCCTAAAAGGCTAGGAGTAGGGGGAGTATGGAACAGGCAGCACCCTCAAACCTTCAGAAGTATGAGATGAACCCCAACAACTTGGAAAGGTGGATCTCTCTCACACGTACCAACACAGACTATCCCCCAATTTAACTGATCCCCAAAGGTTTTTGATTAAATAGCGGAATAGAAAATATGATCCCAAAAAAGTGTATGTATATCACACGTACACAACCACACTAGGCCCCAATTACTATTGTTTGTACCCCTAAAAGGCTAGGAGTAGGGGGAGTATGGAACAGGCAGCACCCTCAAACCTTCAGAAGTATGAGATGAACCCCAACAACTTGGAAAGGTGGATCTCTCTCACACGTACCAACACAGACTATCCCCCAATTTAACTGATCCCCAAAGGTTTTTGATTAAATAGCGGAATAGAAAATATGATCCCAAAAAAGTGTATGTATATCACACGTACACAACCACACTAGGCCCCAATTACTATTGTTTGTACCCCTAAAAGGCTAGGAGTAGGGGGAGTATGGAACAGGCAGCACCCTCAAACCTTCAGAAGTATGAGATGAACCCCAACAACTTGGAAAGGTGGATCTCTCTCACACGTACCAACACAGACTATCCCCCAATTTAACTGATCCCCAAAGGTTTTTGATTAAATAGCGGAATAGAAAATATGATCCCAAAAAAGTGTATGTATATCACACGTACACAACCACACTAGGCCCCAATTACTATTGTTTGTACCCCTAAAAGGCTAGATGAGGAGTAGGGGAGTATGGAACAGGCAGCACCCTCAAACCTTCAGTATGAGATTGTGTTCACTGTACCCCACAAAGATTGAGTTCACTGCACCCCACAATGATTGTGTTCACTGCACCCCACAAAGATTGTGTTCACTGCACCTCACAAAGATTGTGTTCACTGTACCCCCCAAAGATTGTGTTCACTGCACCCCACAAAGATTCTGTTCACTGTACCCCACAAAGATTGTGTTCACTGCACCCCAAAAAGATTGTGTTCACTGCACCCCAAAAAGGATGTTGTTCACTGCACCCCAAAAAGGATGTTGTTCACTCCACCCCAAAAAGATTGTGTTCACTGCACCCCACAAAGATTGTGTTCACTGCACCCCAAAAAGATTGTGTTCACTGCACCCCAAAAATGATTTTGTTCACTGCACCCCAAAAAGGATTTTGTTCACTGCACCCCAAAAAGGATGTTGTTCACTCCACCCCAAAAAGATTGTGTTCACTGCACCCCAAAAAGATTGTGTTCACTGCACCCCACAAAGGATTTTGTTCACTGCACCCCAAAAAGATTGTGTTCACTGCACCCCAAAAAGGATGTTGTTCACTGCACCCCAAAAAGGATTTTGTTCACTGCACCCCAAAAAGATTGTGTTCACTGCACCCCACAAAGGATTTTGTTCACTGCACCCCACAAAGATTGTGTTCACTGCACACCAAAAAGGATTGTGTTCACTGCACCCCAAAAAGATTTTGTTCACTGCACCCCAAAAAGATTGTGTTCACTGCAGCCCAAAAAGATTGTGTTCACTGCAGCCCAAAAAGATTGTGTTCACTGCAGCCCAAAAAGATTGTGTTCACTGCAGCCCAAAAAGATTGTGTTCACTGCAGCTCACACACAGAAAAATGGATGTGGATCACTGACACCTGCCTATCTCCAATCCCACACCACACAGCAATATCGATTGTAGTTTGTAGAACACAGTTTCCCTAAAATTCAGCAGACTCTGTCCCTAACAGGATTGAGAAGAGATCGTAGATCAGGATTGAGTGCAGATTCACCCCACCCCCCCACACAGCAATATCGATTGTAGTTTGTAGAACACAGTTTCCCTAAAATTCAGCAGACTCTGTCCCTAACAGGATTGAGAAGAGATCGTAGATCAGGATTGAGTGCAGATTCACCCCACCCCCCACACAGCAATATCGATTGTAGTTTGTAGAACACAGTTTCCCTAAAATTCAGCAGACTCTGTCCCTAACAGGATTGAGAAGAGATCGTAGATCAGGATTGAGTGCAGATTCACCCCACCCCCCACACAGCAATATCGATTGTAGTTTGTAGAAGACACTGACCCTATATAATTCAGCAGACTCTATCCCTAAAATGCCTACAACTCGCCCTGCCTAAACACTCCGACCTGTCCCTCAATTCTATCCGGACACAAATGGTTTTTTCCTGCCTATCTTTCCCTAATCAGCAGCCAGCACGTTGATGTGTGCTCTGTCCCTGAATCTAAGCAGCATAATGACGCCGCTGCGGCTGCCTCGAACTTATAAAGACTTGGTCACATGCTTCAGACGGCCAATCACAGCTACTGAGACATTTGCAGGCATGGCTGGGATGGCTTAAGGCACACCAGTTAAACGATTGTTGATTGGCTGTTGAAAGCCCGCCATGAAAAGAGCGCCAAAGCATGCAAAACCCGGAAATAAAACGACCGAACACGGATTTTTACCCGAACATACAGTAAAGTGTCCGTGTCCGTGTTCGGGTACAAAAAATCCAATTATTCGGTACGAACACGAATAATACAGTCCGTGTTCGCTCAACACTAATTATATGTTATAATTGCACCATAAGTGGTGCTATTTTTTATGGTTTATGGTTTAACCCTTTCACTGCCAGGTTTGTACGGTGTACGGACCTACAGCACTGCTTGCAGCTGGCCAGGTGTGTATGCCGCACGGTCCGCATTTTTCCCCCTGCTATAAGTTCATGGTCACTTCAATGACCATGAAATTATCACAGAATTGGTCAGCAGACTCATAACTCTGATTAGCAGGTTACAATCCACTGATCAGAGTTCTTAAAATAAAATGTGCCCCCATCCCCCCTCCCCCCATTGCACCGCTTCCCTGTCCCCAGCCTCTCCACCTCCCGCCACTCCCTGTCACCTACTCCCCCACCCTCCTTTCCTACCCCCCTTAACCCTCTTCCTACCCCCCTGCACTGATCCCCCCCACACCTGATTTGACCCCCCTACAAACCTGATCCCCTGCAGCTACCTTTAGAAGCCGACATCCCTCCTCTGCCACTTCCGCTGGCTTAAGGTGCTGCTGAGGCTTGGGGGGGGGATCACAGACTGTCCCCCCCAGACAGGCTGATCCCTCCCCTTACCGGCCCCCGCACCCCCCATCCATCCCCCCGGTGGCATCCCTCCCTTCCCCTCCCGCTGCCTGCTGTCTGGCCAGCTGTCATGTTCAGGGTTGGGGGGGCTGGTAAAGGTGGGGCTTGGTAGACCCCTGATATCTCACCAAAGTCCCCCCCCCAAAAAAAAATGAAAAAAATAAAATTGTAAAACAATTAAAAAGTAATTAAAAAGTAAATAAATAAAAAAAAAACATGGAGCGGACTCTGTCAAGCAGTTATGCCTTCTCAGCGAGGGCTCTCTCTGCTGATCCAGGCAGATGACAGGCCCAGGTCCGCTCTGCTGATCGACAATGGACACGGACACAGCCCGCTGTTCTCTAAGGGGCGGTTGGATGGAAACGGGCCATCTGTCCATTTCCATCTGATCCACGTTCCACTTTTCACCATTTTGCAAAAAGGCATAAAAATTACAAATATTTGTATTTATTAACTCAATACAGGTTAAGCTTTTATATTTTGTAGGAGTTTAGCATGAATTTGTGAAATTTACTGAGTTTATATCTGCTAAAAATGAATTTTTAGCAAATTTAGCATTTATATCTGTTAAAAGAAAATGTTTAGCGAATATATAGTTTTGATAAACATTTGCGCAAATATCGCAGGGCATTAAAAATCAGTAGCACCTTTTTTTATTCCACAGGCCATGTGCTTTCATAAAATATATGGTTTGAGGGGTTTTATACAAACTCTGAAAGCTGTTAGGGAACAATGAAAACCTCTAGATTTTTTGAGAAATTTGGATATTTCCATTTTTGTGTATGTTTGATTTTCACAATTTTGAAAAAAGGCGCAATCTAAAATTTACAAATAGTGGTTATTTATTAACTCAATACAGGTTAGCTTTTCCATTTAGCAGGAATCTTGTAAAATGTGCTGTGTTTTTATCTGCTAATAATGATTTCAGTATATTTTTAGCAAAAGTATTGTTTTGATAAACATTTGCCAAAATATCATTGTGCCCTAAAAATCAGTGGCACCTTATTTGTATTCTACTGGTCATATGCTTTCAGAAAATATATGGTTTGGGGGGTCTTTAACAAACTCTGAAAGCTGTAAGAGAAAAATAAAAAAGCAGAGAAAAAAATGCCTGCCCAGATAAATTTAAAAGTGGAGCACAGGGCCTGGCAGCGAAAGGGTTACATTTTAACTGTAATAAAAGACTCCATTGGCACACCACACTCCAGAACATGCAGTTACAAAGTGGCATTATATTTTACTTACTTGAGAATTTTCAGAGGAATAGATGTATCCTTGATGGCCACAATAACACCACCATGGTCCAAATACAAGATATGATGTTCTTCTTCAAAGACCTGTACGCAAAGACATACGTGCCCAAAGTTAATATATGGAAGTTTACAGTTTTAAAGGACCACTATTGTAGAACATATTCTTTTCTTTTGATTTTTTTTTTACAGGAATCACTGCTTGCAGGCAGCTAAGTACCATGGGATATGTAGTCCTTAGAAATTGAAAGTGAACAACAGGAGGATGAAGCTACAAAGCATGCAGGGAATCCGGGAAGTTGTGCAAAGAGGTGGCCAACAGACAGGCAACATTAAAGGAGATTTTTCAAGTAAGCTTAAATTGGATTGTCAAAAATAACTATTGTTTGCATCCACAGTTTGTTCATTAGATTGTTCAGGTTTACTTAACCACTTGCAAACCATTTGCCCTCAATGTACTGCAGATGGGTGGCCCGCACATGCAAAGTGAGATTTTAAAGTGGAACGGATAGTCTGTCTATGTAGTGTTGGGGAAAAAGTTTTATTTAGTGTCAGTTTCCACTTCCGTATGAAGCAAGGAGCATAGCCATCAGGTGGAGCAATCAGCTGAGCAAACACTTGCGAAAAAGAATGGGGAAGGGGCCTGTCCCCTCATAAAGTTCTTCAAAGGAAGTCAACTGTCGTTGGAAGCTATCAGGGGGTGGAAGGAAACTCAAAAATTGTCGAAGCTGTAAGGCACTCCAGAAGTCAAGATAGTAGTGACTCCTTGGGGTAGTTAACCCTGATATTGATGGCCAATGGTTGGATCCCTGGAAACCCGAGGCTTGGTAACATTGCAAGTTTAGAGGTGTGCAAAATGGACACCCTTGCAATGGGGGGGGGGAGCAGGGATTCCCCACAATAGGGTAAAGGGGGGAATGGGATGTAATAACGAGGAAGTAGACCAGGAGCATGTACTCAATGTGGGTCCCAAGGTCAGGTGCATTTTAAGAGTGGGAGAAAGATCAGCGAAGCACCAGGCTGCATGACGCAGGGGGACTTTGCTTTGGGATTGCTCAATCTGTGGTCATAATTTAGGTTCAGCATGTTTACACCAGTCAATAAGTCTCCCTATTTGGGCTATTTGGTAGTATTTCTGTATATCAGATACCGCAATGCTACCGTGGTGCTTATGAAGAGTCAGTAGGCCTCGTTGAAGTCTAGGTCTTTTGTGGGCCCAAATAAAATTGACTAGCGGGGGATTGGTTTGCTTAAAAAAATCTGAGGGTATGTGAATTGGCAATGCTTGAAAGAGGTATGAGAATTTGGGCAAAATTTACATTTTAATGATGTTCATCTACCGAACCAGGAGAAGAGGCACTGATGCCATTTAAAAAGCAAGGTCCGAACTTTACAAAGCAAAGGTGGGAAGTTCAGGGCATGGATTTGGTTCGGTCTGGGTGGAATATATGTGCCCAGATATTTAAGGGCCGAAGTGGTCCACCTTTAATCGAAATTAACTTTTAAGACATCAATTTGGGGTGCGGACATGGAGACACCCATCGCCTCCAATTTGGACAGGGTAATTTTTAAATGAGAGAGGGAACCATACCGATCTAATTTGCTTAGAAGGTTCGGTAAGGATATTGTAAAAATGTTTTTATTGGATATGTTTTGTAGCTGAAAGTAAAAAATATTGTTTCATAAATGTTGTTCTTTTTTGTTTATATCACAAAAAATAAAAAAAGCCAGTGGTGATCAAATACCACAAAAAAAGAAAACTCTATGTGTGTGACCGAGCAATTTCCAATTAGGCCTCATGCATACTGGATGTTATAAAAATACCAGTAGCGTTAGCTGTAGAAAGCTGTACCTGTAGAATGAGTTTTGCAACGTTTTTTAGCATTTTTTAGCTGTTGCATTTTTTAGCTTTTTTTTTTAGGAAACTATACCCCCACAAAAGCTGATGGTTCAAAAATGCTGATAAGCGTACAATAGCCATTTTTTTTAGCTTTTATCAGAGTTAGAGCTTTTTTACAGCTGAAAAACTCCTTTTAACCACTTGCCGACTGCCTAACGCCGATCTACGTCGGCAGTCAGCCCCTCACAGGCAAAGTGACGTAGGGCTACGTCACTAGCTTGTGAGGGTCTAGGGAGCGAGCGCGCGCCCCCGGAGGCGCGCTCCCGCTCCCGCGTGGTCACGGACCCCCCCGCGCGTGTGACCGGCGGACCCGATGTCCGCCGGTCACTCGGCGATCGGCGGGGGAGAGGGAGAATGTCAGGCAGCTTGTGTAAACAAGCTGCCTGTCATTCTCCTTGCTGTTAGGATACTGATCACTCGGATCTAGTATGTAGATCCGTTGATCAGTGTCCATACAGCTCAAGCCCCAGCCAATCACAGTAGAAAGCACGCCCCTAGGGATACACACAGCCCCTCCCTCCCAAATAAAGTTAACCCCTTCACTACCAGTGTATTTTTACAGTAACAGTGCATATATATAGCACTGATTACTGTAGAAATGTCACTGGTAACCCCAAAAGTGTCAAAAATGTCAGTCAAGGGTCCGATCTGTCCGCCCCAATGTCGCAGTACCACAAAAAAAATCGCAGATCGCCGCCATTACACGTTAAAAAAAAAAACAACAAAAATGACAAAAATCTTTCCCTTTGTTAGTAAACGCGATAACTTTTGCGCAAACCAATCAAAATACGCTTTTTGCGATTTTTTTTACCAAACATAGGTAGCATAAAACAAATTGGCCGAAAAAGTAAAAAAATTTTGATTTTTAAATTTTTTTTTGGGGAATTTCATATAAAAAAATGTGAAAAATATTGCTATTTTTGCAAAATTGACGCTCTTTTTTTGTTTATAGCGCGTGATCAAAAAATCGCACAGGTGATCAAATACCACCAAAAGAAAGCTCTGTTTGTGGGAAAAAAAGGACGCCAAATTCGTTTAGGTACAGCGTCGCACGACCGCGCAATTGTCCGTTAAAGTCACGCAGTGCCGAATCGCAAAATACCCCCTGGTCGGAATGGGGGTAAAATCTTCCGGGGCTTAAGTGGTTAAAACCCACTAGTTCTGGGGGTTTTTTTCCAGTCAGAAAAGGCCCCTGCCAAAAAACGCTGATAACAGCCTATGTGTGCATGGACACATAGGATAACATACTAGGGAGTTTATTGGCTGTAGGAAAAAATGCCTGAAGATAAAAACAGCAGCTGTAAAAACGCCATGTCAAAGGTCATGAAGGGGGTAAAATCTTCTGGAGGTCAAGTGCCAATGTGTCCAAAGTTAACTGACATGCCTAACAAGTAGGGGTGGATTTACTGTACACTATATAAACAAAAGTGGACACTTTGGACACTGCAGTTCGGCTACATAACCTGCTACCTCGTCACACGGTTTGATTGACAGCAGCGGGAGCCAATGGCTTCCACTGCTATTCATTTGTTCTGTGAGGAGAGAGAGAGAGAGATAGAGAGAGGGAGGAGACAGCCTCTACTCTTGAGCAAAGTGCTGGATCGAGAATGGGCTCAGGTAAGTATAGGGGGGGGGGAGCTGCACACAGAAGGCTTTTCATCTTAATGCAAAGAATTCATTAGGGTAAAAAAACTTCTACCTTTACAACCACTTTAACTCTAAACTGATAACGTGTAAAAACTTAAGGCTAGGTTCACACCTATGCATTTTATATAGCTTTCGCAGATAGATTTTAGATATAATGCAGATTGTGTTTTGAGTGTAATAAACTTCAATGGACAGGCACCAAAAGCACAAGTGTCGCATTTCTAATGCGTTTTGAGCTTTTTTTTTCCTTCATAACAAATTGTGACTAGTAGCCAGTTGTTAAGGAGCGGGCGGCCGTCACATCCTTAACAACGAATGAGTCATTAGCTTACAGCACTTTTTTTTTTTTTTAGTGAGTGAATAGGGGTTCTATGTACCCCATACTCATTCACATAGAGGAGGCCAGGATCTAGGAGATCCTTTATTTTCGATTCCGATAAGCCCCCTGCTCACAGACCCCCACAACCACCGGCCAGGGTTGTAGGGAAGAGGCCCTTGTCGCCATCAACATGGGAAAAAGGTTCTCTAGGGGGGCAGAGCCTCCCCTGCCCCAAAGCTTCCCCCTTGTGGATGGGCCTGGTATGGTTCATGAGAGGGGCGGTGCTTGCTCTCCCTTTTCTGACCTGGCTGCTGGGCTGCATGCTCGGATAAGGGTCTAGTAAAGACCCATCTTTTTTTTTAAATTTTGGCTTGGGGTTTCCCTTTAAAATATAGTATATACCAGACCGGGGCCTGGTATGGATTAGGGGGGGGGGGGCACGCTGTTTTTTCACGCCCAATTTTTTTATTGCCCACGATTCTTTGTTTTACGTTCAGCTGTCAGCTGACAGCTGACAGTGATAACTCATCGGTTGTTAAGGACACGGTGGCCCTCTGCTATTCACAGTTTGTTAAAGAGATAAAAAAAATAAAACGCGAAAGCATGAAAATTGCATTCAAAAACACATCAACATCATGCGTTCTAAAATGCAAAATGCACTACAAAACACGCTGGAAAACAATATCAACTACAACTGCATATATGAACCTAGCCTCAATAGTGTCACCTATGGACAGTTTTAGGTACCATAGTTTGTCCCCATTTCATGGGTGTGTACAATTTGAAATCTTTACATGTTTGGCATCTATTTATTCGATGCAAAATCATCTTTTATATTCTACCAAAAAATTGGGTATTATATTGTGTGTGTGTGTACACTAAAACTTTTAGTGTATTATTTCCTAAAAACTTTGCATTTGATAAGGGGATGCGCAATGTTGCTTGATATACAAAATTGCAACGCCCACCCTCTTATTCTCCAGGGCCACTGCTTTTAGAAAATATATCTATATCTATAGGGTTCTAAGTAAGTTTCTAGAAACAAATGCTGATTTTACACCTGTGGAAAAAATAAAAAATTGCCCCGAACAGCAAGTGGTTTTAGAACCGCTGTCACTGAAAAAGACCGCTTTTTAAAATGCCCTGAATATGTACTGTGAATCAAACTGTTCAGAGCTGGAGGGACACCCGTATGATGCAGCGACCAGAGGATAGAGCACATAGCTGAGAGACACGGATGTCTGACACATACTAAAATATCAGATGCTGAATATTCTAGGGACGGCTGTACCATAGCTCTATCCTCAACAAAGACAGTAATGATAAAATAATTGTACTATAAAATGCTGTCCTTGCCCACATTTTTTTTTTTCAATAGTGTCTCTTTAAGGACATCTGTCCCTTGTGTTTCCAATCGACCTCGCTCGGGGGTGTATTGAACGGCACCTAAAATCAATGCCGGCTACGGTATTTGTCAACGCTGCAGCCTCACTGATTTTTAGCAAAGCCCAGTGCACAACAAGATACATGACTTTACATGTTATGGTAGCCACTAACCAAGAGATTCAACGAGCTTCCATATTGTATACATAGACATCCTGCAACTGTCCAATGATCTATAACTGCCTGTAGAGTTTTAAAGCAGAACTCCAGACAAAGATAACAAGAGAAAAAGGGGTAGCAGATAAAATAAAAGAGTAGACCATTCAATATTCCCCTTCAATCTAGAATTTTCTGCATTGCATTTCCTTTTCAGCCACTAGATGTCCTCAGTCTGATGGTCATCACCATTCAACTAATTTCCTCTGAGCCCAGAGTGTCTAAGACCTGCCCAGCCTGTGATTGGACAGCAGTAGCACAGTGATGAGCTTATCTCCCAGTCACTTTGCTCTCTCCTCCTATCAGCGTGCTTCTAACCAGCACTTAATTTTGATTATCTCCTTGCGCTGCTTCTTCCTCTCACACTTCAATGCTGTTGTACAGATACTGCAAATAGATGATAACCAGATCAAATTCAGGTTCTTACACTGTTTGCATTAAAAAAAAAAAAAAAAATACTTTTATTGATGAATTATCTCTTTTTTTTTTCAATTTACATTGGGTGAGCGTGGGTACATTTACTTATTTAGGAAGGCTGCTGGGGATGCAGAAATTCACTGTGGTGGGCTGTGCTGTATACTGTCATTACTGTCCTGTTCCAGGTGCTGCTGGAGCTATTTGCTCTCTATACATTAAACACAAGAGGTCGTTCACTCCCATACCCTTGCCATTCAGTGAACATTTTGTATTTTTTTTAATGAATAAAAGGCATTTTCTGATTGGACAAGGCAGAGAGGAGGGGCAGATGAAGTCATGATCACTATTTTGTGCATTAAGAGCACAGCTTGTATTCAATGAAAATGATAAAAGTTGTTTGCTAAATGGAGTTAATGAGTGAGGCTCCCTGTGTTCAATATACAGACAGTAAGTCTTGTGCAGAAACTCGAAGAGATCACAACTGACTGTATGTAGGCTATTACGGTAGATTTTTGGCATCCCCAGCAGCCCTCTGGATGTGATGCATATATAATTGCATGTAACCAAGCTGGCCCAATGTAAGTTTTAAAAATAGATAATTCCTGGAGTTCAGCTTTATTTATTAAAGAGCTACATTATGTGGAGTTCACAGATGTGCAGATCAGGAATGTGTGCATAATTGTGTGCAGTAATGTGTGCAGGATCAGCATGTCTAGCAGGTATGCTGGGGTGCCATTAATTCCAAATTGCATCCCCACACATTAACATTCACGCACATTTTCGCACCAAAAAATAAAAAATAAAATGGTGTGGGGTTCCCCCCCCCCCCAAATCCATACCAAACCCTTATCCGGGCATGCAGCTTGGCAGGTCAGGAAAGGGGGGGGGGGCAAGCGAGCGGCCCCCCTCTCCTGAACCAAACCAGGCCACATGTCCTCAACATGGGGGGGTGGTTGCTTTGGGGCAGGGAGGCTCTGCCCCCCATCACAAAACACCTTGTCCCTATGTTGAGGGGGACATGGGCCTCATCGCCACAATAGTGGCCGGTGGTTGTGGAGGTCTGCGGGCGGGGGGGTTTATGAGATTTTGGAAGCCCCCCAGATCCCACCCCCCTCATGTGAATGGGTATCGGGTGCAAATTACTCCTACCCATTCACCAAAAACATGTCAAAAAGTAATAAAAACACACACACACACAAACAATTCAATTCCTTTATTAAAAAAATAAAAAAAGCGTCCCCCGATGTAAATCTATCATCAATCGCGCCGTCCACCGCCCACAAAAAATAAAAAAAACAAAAATGCTCCCACTGTCTATGAAGGCTGGCTGCCTACTGCAGGCTCCATGGTTTGACAGTTCTTATATAGGCAAGGGGCAGAGCCACCCAGCTACGTCACCTGGTGGCACCGCCCCTTGTGACGTTGCCGACCCAGCATGCACCAACCCGTGATGTTCCAAGGGGGGCGGTGCCATCAGGTGATGTATCCAGGTGGCCCGCCCTTATCTATATAAGAACTGTCAAATGGCGGAGCCTGCAGTAGGAATTGTGAAAAACTGTCTCCGTGTTTTTATTACTTTTTGACACTTTTTTGGGGAATGGGGGGGGGGGTGAGATCTGGTGGCTCCCTTGTTAAGGGGGCTTCCAGATTCTGATAAACCCTGTCCAATGACCCCCACGACCACCGGCTACAGTTGTGGTGATGAGGCTCTTGTCCTCATCAACATGAGGACAAGGTGCTTTGGGGTGAGGGGAGCAGAGCCCTCCCTCCCCCCAAAGCACCCACCCCTCCATGTTGAGGGCATGTGGCCTGGTATGGTTTAGGAAAGGGGGGGGTGCTCACTTGTCCCCTCCTTTTCTGCCAGGCTGCATCCGCGGACAAGGATCTGGTATGAATTTTGGGGGGAAATTTAAATGTGATTTTTTTAGAAATGTCATTTTTGCTGCAGCAGGTTCAATGCATGCTACAGATGCACCAATTTACAGGCAGATTAAGGAGACCCCCCCAAGCACTATATTTAAAGGAATATTTTGTTTTAATTGTTGTTGCACTTTAAGCATTAATAAAATCATTGCTCCTGAAAAAATTGTTGTTTTTAAAAAACTTTTTTGCATTGATACCTATCCCCCAGGGCAATACTTGGACCCCAATACCCCTTTTTTTGGCCAATTACTTGCATATAAGCCTAAAGTCAAAATGGGCACTTTTCATTTTTTCTGGTCAGCTCCCATTGAATTCAATGGGTTTCGCCATCCGGGTTAGAACTTTTCCCCTGTTCGGAAGTTGTTTGGCCTATCTCTACATGTTAGTTGTGGTCATGTGCACTACTCTATGCACACTACACATCCCATAGTCCACAGTTCATCTCATAGGTGAGCAAGAGTAGGTGGCCTCGATCCTACATACAGAGGGACCATGGGGAAGGGACATAGCCACCCTCTAACAGAAAGTCAGATCTCAGCAGCAAAAAAAAAAAATGTGTTTTTTTTTTTTAGTTAAATAGTTACTCCACTTTTGCTGACAAAAAAGCAATTCCCCTCTGTGTGATCTATATATATTGCAAGAGTTTTAATAAACCTTGTTGCAGATTCCTACCTTTTGTTATTCCGAAGAAATAGCTGTGTGTTTGTGTCCATTTCCAGAGTAAATCTGTGTATAGGTGTGGTTTTATAATTATCAATTAGCTGCTGAACCTGCAGGGCTCTAATAAGGAAAGTGGCAGGGTCTGCATCCCTGTTGATGTGATTTCTCTTTGGGAGTATCTCACCAGAAAATGACATTTTTGTTGCAGAGAATACCAAAAATCTGACTTGTATCTTAGTGTGGACTTCTGGGGAAATCGGTGAGCCAATCACACGAGCAGGAAATTACATTTGGAGGAAGGGGGACGTTCTGCACACTGTCTTTGTACAGAACACCTCCAGGTTGCCATATTGCATTTTACAGAAAATTACACGCTCTGGATTGAAAATGAAAGGTCATTTTAACTACTTTAACACTAGCCACTGTGCTGCTACTGTGGCACAGTGGCTCGTTATCGTCTAGCGACGTAGACCTACGTCGCTAGACTCCTCCCCTGTAGGCGGCGCTCACGCGCCGCCGGAGGCGCGCTCCTGCTGTTTTCGTTCACAGCGGGAGTCGGGCCAGGGGAGGAGCAGCGGCGATCGCCGCTGCTCTGCCCCGATCGTCGGGGAATCCAGTTTGGAGATCCGCCCGCCTGTGTAAACATAGCGGGCGGATCTCCTAAGTGACAGGGAGTGACAGATTGGAGTGTTCAGCATAGCTGGACATCCGATCTGTCCCTGTCTCACACAGTCACCTCCCCCCCACACGTTAGTAAGCACCAGGCATACATTAACCCCTCCCTCTCCAATAAAATTAACCCCTTCCCTGCCAGTGTCATTTTTACAGTAACAGTGCATATTTATAGCACTGATTACTGTAGTAATGTCACTGGTACCCCCAAAAGTGTCAAAAATGTCAGTCAAGGGTCCGATCTGTCCACCGCAATGTCGCAGTCCCGCAAAAAAAATCGCAGATCGCCGCCATTACTCGTTAAAAAAAAAAACACCAAAAATGACATAAATCTTTCCCTTAGTTAGTAAACGCAATAACTTTTGCGCAAACCAATCAAAATACGCTTATTGCAATTTTTTTTACCAAACATGGGTAGCAGAAAACAAATTGGCCAAAAATTAAAAAAAAAATTGGTTTTTACATCTTTTTTGGGGGGAATTTCATATAAAAAAATGTTAAAAATATTGTTATTTTTTCAAAATAAACGCTCTTTTTTTGTTTATAGCGCAAAAAGTAAAAATCGCACAGGTGATCAAACACCACCAAAAGAAAGCTCTGTTTGTGGGGAAAAAAGGACGTAAATTTCGTTTGGGTACAGTGTCGCATGACCGCGCAATTGTCAGTTAAATTCGCACAGCGCCGAATCGCAAAAAGTGGCCCAGACGTAAGACAGCAAAATGCTCTAGTGGTAAAGTGGTTAAATAACATTCAATTACAATATGACTTGTGTCACAATTGTGTACACTGTATTAATATTTTATGCTATTTTTTCCCTCTTAACCTTTAAGAATATACTGTATACTCAAATAGAATTTTATTTTTTAAAAGCAGAGTTTAGTGTCACTTTGATTTGCATCTTTTATATCTGCTTAGAGTTCAGCTTTAATGACCTCAGAAATGTTTTTAATGAATTTGTGACTATAATAGGCTGGCAGGGATAGATTTTAATACTAATCAGCCAGGTTCAAAAACTTGGAGATTTTTGCAAATACATGGAAATCTCCTTATCACAATAGACGCAACACCAGTAAAATCAATCTTGCGTTGAGTTACTGATACTTGCAAAGCTTTAGCCACCACTTAAGATCCTATTAACACTTTGTAAATGTTTATTATGAATACTGAGGCAAGAGGGGAGAGTATAATCATTACCTAAAATGATCTTAAGACAAAGTTTCGAATAACTGCTAAGCCCAGTAAGGTGATACTTGGAGCCAGTACTTTTTTCCGTCCTTTTTATGTTCTGCTCTTGTTTGTTTTGGAGTGATACTTTGTTTGACAGCACTGGAGCAGTCATAAAGCAGCTGCAGCTATCTGCGACTGTAAAGAATGACACATTAATTCGCGGAAAGGTGATGACAATCGGCTTACTCTTCACCAGTTCCTAAATCTTCTTCGCCCCCTCCTCGTCCTCTTGCTGCCAAGAGGGACATTCTTGCAGGCAGGAGGATTTTGGAAGGCTCTTTTAGGGAGCTGGCTCTTGTTCATCATCTGCTCGGAATGATCTGTCAACTTTGTTTAAGAGCTTAGAACAATTGAGAATTTGTCACAGCATTGAATCTATTTCCTTTTATATTCTTACCAGATATTGCTGGGTATGCTAGCATTGGGCGCTGGGTTGTAACCATATAATGGGGCCCCTGGCAGAGGATTGTTAGGGCCTATTAGCCTACATTCACATTTGTGCATCCTCAATCACTTGAGCTCCAGGCTATTTTTGCTATTCCGCACTGCCCTACTTTAACTGGCAATTGCATGGTCATGCAATACTGTACCCAAACTTTCCTTTGGTGGCATGTGTTTACCACTGGGTTTTTTATTATTTTGTGATATAAACGGAAAAAGATTGAATATTTTGAAAAAAAAAAATATTTTCTATATTCTGCACTAAAACATATCCAATAAAACATTTTTTTTAAAAAAAGTTTAGACTGATATGTATTCTGCTATATGTCTTTGGTAACAAAAAATCCCAATAATTGATTGGTTTGCGTAAAAGTTATAACATCTACAAATTATGGTATAGATACTGGAATTTTAATTTTTTTTTTTATACTAGTAATGGCGGTGATCAGCGACTTGTAGTGGAACTGTGATAGTGCAGCGGCCAATCTGACACTAACTGATACTTTGTGGCAACTGACTAACTGCCACGGACCTCTCCAGTGACACCAATTCAGTGATCAGTGCTAATATTATACACTGTCACTGTACTAATGACACTGGCTGGGAAGGGGTTAACATCTAGGAATGATCAAAGGGTTAACTGTGTACCTAACAAGTGTTACTGTGTGTACTGTGTGCTTTTTTTTTACCAATCAATGTGCTGGTTTTTACTCCCTGCTTTGCAGGGGGGGGGGGGGGGGGGGGAAGAAACGTCACTTCACTGCTGTCTGTAGAGCAGTGTTAATTTTGGCAGCAAATTTCAATTTAGTTTTAGTCTTAGTCTTAGGACTAAAATGACATTTTAGTTTTAGTCCCATTTTAGTCTTCTGCCAGTGTTTTAGTTTTAGTCGTATTTAGTCGACTAAAACTCCAGGATATTTTAGTCGACTAAAACGCCCTACATTTTAGTCGACTAAAACTCATTTTAGTCATCTATAATCAAATGGGTGTAGTTCAATTGTAATTTGTAATGCATTATTTAAGCATTTCTCTACAATTTCCAAACTCATTATATACTACTGCTGGTCCTGGAGTGAAAAATCTAATATGTTATTATTTATGCTTTGAGCATGCACCAGTGTTAATTTTTGGCAGCAAATTTCGATTTAGTTTTAGTTATAGTCTTTTGACTAAAATGCCATTTTAGTTTTAGTCGTATTTTAGTCTTTAGACTAAAATGCCATTTTAGTTTTAGTCGTATTTTAGTCATCTGAATTGTGTTAGTCGACGAAAACGTTTTAGTCGGTTTTAGTCGACGAAATTAACACTGCTGTAGAGAGCCCTGTGCTGTTTACCAACACAGAACTTTCTTCTGCCATTCGGTTTAGCCGATCAGCGGGTTCCGTCATAATACATTGGCCAGGACCCACTGATCAGCTTGTGCTGCAGTGAATGGCAGCTCAAGCTTCCAGGTGCACACGCGCATGCTAGAGCAGACCCGGATGAAAGTTGCGATGTACAGGTTTTGCATGTGATTGTGCCTGTACAAGCCGACCTGCCACAGTAAGGCCTCATGCACACTGGATGTAATAAAAACATCAGTAACGTTAGCTGTAGAAAGCTGTAGCTGTAGAATGAGTTTTGCAGGGTTTTTGCACTGGAGTTTAACGCTTTTAGGTGTTTTTTACCTGTAGCGTTTTTTCGATTTTCTTAGCAAAACTTTACTCCCACAAAAGCTTATGGCTCAAAAACACTAATAAATGCCAAATAGCTGCATTTTTAATTATTTTTTATTTATTTTTTTAGCATTTTTCAGCAGGTTTAGGCTTTTATTAACCTCCCTAGCGGTATTCCCGAGCCTTGGGGTTAAATTTCAGTGCCAAAAGCGGTAACCCCGAGCCACACTCAGGCTACCACTAGGGAGATCGCTGGATCCTGTAAGAGAGGGTACTCACCTTGTCCCCGGGATCCAGCGATGTATCCTGGCAGTGTGCGGCGGCCAGGTCTTCATCCCGATGCTCTGTGCCCTGGCTTCCATCTCCTGCGACGTGACACTCGCAGGGGGCTGGAACCGGCGGGAAATTCAAATAGTAAAACACACCAAACACACTGATACATTGCAAAATAAAATAAATTCACATTAGTTTACCCCCCAGTGCCCTTTCCTGCAGTTTTACTGTACTATATATATATATATATATATATATATATATATATATATATATATATATATACATACTTTAACTTATTTATAGTTATTTATTATATTATAATTTATGATTTTGTGTTTCAAACTTTATCATACGAGATGTTATAAAGAAGAACGCACAGTAAAAAAAAAAAATCATATGTAAATAGTTGGTTTGGGCGGCTCGTTCTTAAGAATTACATGCAAAATAATGGTACCGCTTTCAGCACCTAAAATCAGAAAGAATTATATCGCCAGAGAGGTTAAAGTTTTAGATTCCTGGGTTTTTTTCCCAGCAAGAAAACGTCCCTGCCAAAAAACGCTGTTAATAGCCTATGTGTGCATGGACACATAGGACAACATGCTGAGGAGTTTACTGGCTGCAGAAAAAAATGTCTGACGCCAAAAACAGCAGCTGTAAAAACGTCCCGAGTACATGAGGACTAAGGATTCATGTACAAGGGACGTTTGAAATCCTCTCCTGAATGCTGGAACCTGACAGTTAGTAACTGTCGGTTAAAAACGTCTGTTTTGCTGCGTTTACATGCCGCATTTATGCGCAGTTAGCAGCGTTTTTACATTGTAAAATGGTCCGAAATGTATCTCCATTGAAAACACCTATAAACAAAAGGCTTGTAAATGCGAGTTACCACGTTTAGATGCATTTGCACGCTGTTACAAGCATTTGGCATTTCGAATGCCAATGAACTTCTGTCTGAATGCATTTTTTTTTGCTTTAAAAAAAATGCCACCAAACCCCACTGCCTCTAAACGTCTCAGTGTACATGGACAGATAAGATAACATAGAGGAGAGTTCAGGGACTGCTGAAAAAAACGCACAACTGTTCTTAAACGTCCGTTTATCAGAAGCAGTGTACATGAGGCCTAAATGTACAGTGCTGGGTCGGCAAGTGGCTGGCTGGGTTGGCAAATGGCACCCCTAGGTGTTTGCTAACGTGCTCCCCATGTGGTTGGGTGCGGCGCAATTTTGAAAAAAAAAGGGTCGGGGACTTCTTTTCCACATTTCTCCTGCATAGAGCAGCCCATTAAAATGATGGGAATCGTGGAGTCGCCCTCTGTCACACCTTCATAGTGTGAATGGAGTCTTAGTCTTCCACACTCTATGTTAGAGCAAACAGATACGCAGGGCACATTTATGGCATGTTAATCATGGTGATATTTGCATGCAAAATTGTAAGCTGTATTTTTGGGTCTGTTTCGTGAGAAAAGCGACACATTTTGTTCTGCGTGGTTGTGCGGCCAAATAGCATCTGTCTGACTATTGCAGACTGCAAGCACCGTTTTTGTGAGGTAATTTAACCTCACATCTGTCACAGAAGCAAAGGAGCACTTTATAAAGTGCCACAGATATGCTGATTATAGCTAACTTATTATGCAGCTTGTATATGGATAATAAATCTGCCCCTTACTTGAGATACATAATTTTAAATGCGACAGATGCAGCCACTATCATTGAAATAGTATAAGTAAATCTCCTCCAGAGTTGCAAAACATACATTATATTGTCAAAAGTATTGGGACACCTGCTATTACACGCACATGAACTTTAATTGCATCCCAGTCTTAGTCCGTAGGGTTCAATATTGAGTTGTTCCACCCTTTGCAGCTATAACAGCTTAAACCCTCCTGGGAAGGCTGTCCACAAGGTTTAGGATTATGTCTATGGGAATGTTTGACCATTCTTCCAGAAGCGCATTTGTGAGGTCAGGCACTGATGTTGCAGAGAAGGCCTGGCTCGCAGTCTCTGCTCTAATTCATCCCAAAGGTGTTGTATCAGGTAGAGGTCAGGGCAAATTAAGTTCCTCCACCCCAAATTTGCTCATCCATGTTTTTATGGACCTTGCTTTGTGCACTGGTGCGCAGTCATAGGAAGGGACCATCCCCAAACTGTTTCCATAAATTTGGGATCATGAAACTGTCCAAAATGTCTTGGTATGCTGACGCCTTAAGAGTTCCCTTCAGTGGACCTAGGGGGCCAAGCCCAACCCCTGAAAAACAACCCCACATCATAATCCCCACTCCACCAAAAAAATTTAGACCAGTGCACAAAGCAAGATCCATAAAGACATGGATGAGCGAGTTTGGGGTGGAGGGACTTGACTGGCCTGCACAGAGTTCTGGCTTTAACCCGATAGAACACCTTTGGGATGAATTAAAGCGGAGACTGTGAGCCAGGCCTTCTCGTTCAACATAAGCGCCTGACTTCACAAATGTGCTTCTGGAAGAATGGTCAAACACTCCCAGAGACTCACTGCTAAACCTTGTGGACAGCCTTTCACGAAGAGTTAAAGTTGTTATAGCTGCAAAGGGTGGGCCAACTCAATATTGAACCCTACGGACTAAGACTGGGATGCCATTAAAGTTGATGTGCGTGTAAAGGCAGACGTCTCAATACCTTTGACAATATAGTGTATGTTTGATGTTATACCAGGGAAAACAACTAACATATAGCTATACATATCTGGGGGTGTACTTTAGAGATGGCCTTTTAATAATTTATCAACTCTGCATGAATTGCATGGATTGCTCTCATGGACCCCTGGCCTTGTTTCCTGGGCTCTGCCATCCCACTTGCGGACCCAGGACCTGCATTGAGCCTCTCACCAAGTAGAAAGGAGGGACACCAGCTTTCCATCCCCCATATGGGCATTAAAATGGCTTAGTAGTTAGCATTTCTGCCTGGTATAACTAGGGTAATTGGTTTATATCCTAACCACAACACTACTTGCATTGAGTTTGCATGTTCTCCCTGTGCTTGTGCAGGTTTCCTCCCACAACCCTTGTAGGTTAATTGGTTCATGTCTAAAATTGGCCCTACTATGTGTATTTATGAATGTGAGTTAGGGACCTTAGACTGTATCTTCCTTGAAGGGACTGATATGAATGTACTGTATATGTAAATTGTTGGCACTGTATAAATACCTGTAAAAAATATAAATACATTAATCTCCCCTAGCTAATAAGGAACCCAGAGGCAATGTGTCACTACTGGTTTCCATTGTCACTTTCTCTGGCTGAGCATAAGATAATGGAGCACAATCTGCACTCAAGTAGCTTCATTGGAGTGCAAGAAAGATATCATGGGGCTAATAGACCCCAGAAGTCTCAATACAGACATCCTATCACTATAAATATGCTTGGGGACTATTGGTGAAAAAATAAATTGTAAAAAAAAAACAAAAAAAACCTAAACTCTCCTGCATACACACACACACAGACGTATGTAAATGCATGCATTGGAGGTGTCTACATATGAAAATGTCCATTTCGCTGAATACTGTATGTTACATATCACAGTGGAGTGGGAGCAATAATTCTATAATTCACAGTTAACTCAAACTGATGATCTGTGAGAGCTTTTAACATCTTGCCTATCTACAATTTTCATTGGCACATACAATTTTAAGGCTTGACATGTTGGGTATCTATTTACGCGGCACAACCTCATTTGTTATATTTTAGTGTGCAATAAAATCATTTTAGTTTATTTTTACTGAAAATTTGCGCTTGCTAAATCAATGCACTAATATCATTTGAGATAAAAATTTGTATCTACCATAGAGATGTGCACGACAGAAAAATGTGTTTTGTTTCAAATTAATTTAAGTTAATCATTTAGTTTCCCCATATTCGTTATGTTCGAATGATTTGTTTTCAGAAATAGTTTCGTATATTTCGGATTCCTTTTGTATGTTCATTGTTCCGAATCGATGCATATTTTGAAAGTTATTTTGGAAGATTGGCTATATTGGTTTTAATGTGTTAATTCGTTATTTACTTACTTATGCTCATTACTTATGCACTCTGTTTGGGTTGGATGGAGGTGGATCCTTCAGAATTTCCAAATCATAACATAACAAATGGAGAGAAATTAATTTCAGATTTATTTGTTATGTTATGATTCAGAGATTCTGGAGGATCCACCTCCATCCAACCCAAACACACTTACTGTACTTATTGCAATATATTTCCATTTCATAAGTAGTACATTTTTTAAATTTATTTTTTATTTTTTTAATTATATAAAAAAAACTAAATGGATCCAAATTAATTTAGATTATTTGTTATATTGTTATGTTATTTTGGATGCTTCTAACATTAACAAAAGGCCAAAACTATTGCATCATGTCATCTGAATAAAATTAAAGCATATGAATTAATTTGTTGTTTCATTATAATTTACTTTGGATTTGTTGACATTTGTTGCTATTGTGATTTGGAAATTCGTATGCAACCGAATTTCTGAATAACGGAAATTTCGGTTGAATTTTGGTTCAGTACAAAATTAATCACAAGTCTAATCTACCATCATTTTCTTATTCATTATCGCTGCTTTCTGAAAATATATATTATTTGGGGGTTTTATCTAGTTTTAGGGTCTAAAATAATTATTTAATATGGGTACAAAAACAGGTCTGGCAGTATCTCAGTCCAGGAAGTCGATGCTGACCCTGAATGATGCCTGAACAAAGATGACTCTGTTTTTTTGGAGAAGAAAAGCAAATGAAGACATTGTCAGGGGTGGTCCTGTGATCGCTGCAAGTTGTAATAAATAGCTTTAAGTTACACTTTCATTGGAATGAATACACTTAGCATGAAAAATGTATCTGATGTAAAGTAGAACTGTAGGCAAAAATGTTTATTTTCATTTTGGATAGAGCAAGGGGGGTTATAACCTCTATCAATTTTTTTTTTTACCATCTGTGTCTGATTGCCAAGATTTTCCTTCACTTCCTGTCCCATAGCCAAACAGGGAGTGAGAAGAAATCACTGTAAATTAAGGGAATTCCTTAGGGACCCCCGGGTCACCACTCACCAGAACTAGTGTCCCCATTGAAAGATTTCCCCGCTATTGCTTTTCTGGGGACAACCCAAAATTTTGAAATTCTTTTACTTTCCCTTTCAATGATAATGATAAACAGGACAAATAGTGGATGAATGTCCTTAACGGGGGCACAGACAGCAATAAAAACCTTACAGATGTTCTAATCCCTCTCCCCTTTATAAAAAACAAAACAAAACAAAAAATGCCTTTAGTTATACTTAAAGCAGAGTTCCCCCTCCACCCCCTCCAAAAATTAAAAGTCAGCAGCTAAACATACTTTAGCTGCTGACTTTTAATATTAGGACACTTACCTGTCCTGGAGTCCAGCGATGTCGGCACTGCAGCCTATGTTTCCATCGGCTGTTGGGTGCTGCCGCCGCAATTGATGGTAAGGGAACACGGCATTAAAGCCTTGTGGCTTCATGGACGGGTCCCTACTGTGCATGCGTGAAGCGCGCTGCGCATTCCTATTGGCTCGGCGGCGGAGGAGGGGGCCGTACTTCCAAGGGACGGCATCGTATCCCGGAAGTGGGGAAGGGTACCTGTCAAACACAGGTACCCGTTCCCCCCTCCCCCCCTCCCCCCTGAAAGGTGCCAAATGTGGCATCAGAGGGAGGGAGGAAACAAAAAAGCGGAAATTCCACTTTTGGGTGGAACTCCACTTAAACTAATAAGCAAAAATGTAGTTTTCTTCCCTGTATTTATATTATGGAGTACTCTTTAGAATATATGGAGTTATTTGTATTAGTTCCTATTTCTAAAGACGCTTACAATTCACTCAGCCATTGTGAGGTTCTGCCATTCACTGCCCAAGCCTGCCTAAAGTTGACCATACATATACAAAAACATATACAATCTGATTAAACAATCTCTTTTACCATCAAATATGTCGAGCACAGGTCTGCCTATTTTGATACAAATTGAGTAGATTTAGGTGTGTTCTTATATTACACAATGTTGGTGACTGTAAAAGAGATTTTACATTGATTGTACAATCATATTGTATAGTGCATTGCCAGCTTAAGGCATGTTCAATGCTTGTGATGTCTGGAATTGATTCCTCCTCTTGGAAAGAAACTATAATTACAGGGTTGATGTCAGAACTTGTCTACATTTTATGTTATTTTTGCTAAAAAATAAAAAATGTTGAATCAATGCTAATAAAAGTAGAATAAATGACACTTCTATTGTACGTTTCAATAATTACCCATTCATGTAATTTCTCTAGCATTTACATGAAAGTAATATTTTCTATGGGACTTTACATTTTCCCTTGTTTAGTGTTCATTGAGTCTCCCTCCAGTGCAGCCTTTTTAAACCTACTTAACACAGAGGAATCCTTGAAATAACTTTCAGGTCTCAGGGAACCCCTGCTAATAATTACTGTATTTACAGCTCACTCTGCATTACCGTGAAAAACAAGCTGAGACATAATAAATGAAAGCATAAGCATTGCAGCGTACTTAACAAATTTAACACCTAGGGCTGTGCTATACAACAAAATTATTTTCAGTAATAATTATGAAATGAAAAGGATATTAGTTATTAATAACAACTATAGCCAGAAAAGTGAAAACTGTAGTGTTCCTTATGTTGTGGGTCAGTGGAGAAGAACACCTTAGAAACATAGGCAGAAAAAGACGAGTATTCCATCGAGCCTGTCTTGCTACCTTTGCTGGTAGTTTGTTCCAAGCATCAACTACCCTTTCAGTGAAATAATACTTTCTAAGATCATTTTCGAACTTTCCTCCAGTTAGCTTGAGGTTATGTCCCGTGTTCTTGATTTTGGTTTCTTATTAAAAAACCTGCCTCCTGAACCTCATTCACCCCTTTATGTATTTAAAGGTTTCAATCATGTCTCCTCTTTCCCTTCTTCCCTCCACACTGTACATATTAAGTTCCTAAAGTCTCTTTTGATATGTTTTATTGCCCAGACCTTTCACCCTTTTTGTTACCCGTCTCTGGACTCGTTCTATCTTATCAATATCTTTCTGTAAGCGAGGTCTCCAGAACTGCACACAGTATTCTAAATGAGGTCTCACTAAAGATTTACTATATATAGAGGAATCAGAACCTCCTTCTTCCTACTGGGGATCTCTCTAGTGATGCATCCTAGAATTAGATTTGCTTTTCCCACTGCTTGGTCACATTGTTTGCTCATTTTGCAATCATATGAAAAAGGTCTTTTTTCCTCTGTAGTACTGGCCAACACTGTCTGTACCCCCAATGTTGCACTCTCTGTCCACGGTTCACCTTAGCACCCCTGTCCACAACTCACCTTTGTACTCCATTAACATCTTTGTACTTCATTAACATCTGCACCCCTCCATCCCCCAGTCAAATACTCACCTCTGCACCCCCATCAACAGCTTATCCTCACGGCCTTCACCTCTGCACTATCTGCACACCCCCTTCCCTGCTATCACCCCTGCACAAGTCCCCCCTTTCCCAACTCTCCCCTTTGCATAAATCACCCTCCACAGCTCTCTCACAAATCCCCCCCCAAAGTTCTCACCTTTTCACAACCCCCCCCCCAGCTATCTCACCTTTTTACAGATCCCCTCCTCCTCCCTGAAGCACTCTCACCTTTTAACAGATCCCCCTTCCCCCCAGCTCTCACCTTTTTACAGATCCCCCCACTCCCTCCAGCTCTCACCTTTTCACAGATCCCCCTCCCCCAGCTCTGACCTTTTCACAGATCCCCCCTCCCCCCAGCTTTCACCTTTTCGCAGATTCCCCCCTCCCCCAGCTCTCATCTTTTCACAGATCCCCCCTCCCCCCAGCTCCCACCTTTTTATGAACCACTCCCCCCCCCCCAGCTATCTCACCTTTTCACAGATCCCCCTCCCCCAGCTCTCACCTTTTCATAGATCCCCCCCCCTCCCAGCTCTCTCTCAAATTCTCCCACCCCCCACATAAAAAGCTCTCACTCCTGTTAACAGATTGTCCTCCTCCCCCACAGCTCTCTCTCCTCTTGAGGAATGCAGCCAATGCTCCCCAAGCCCCATATTTACAAAAACTGTTGGCGATTGCAGCATCGAGACCCGGGACATCCAGCTTCATGTGCCTGCCGACACTAGCACACAAAAAACTGGTGGAGGAAATGAGTCTTCTAGCAGCTTCTGTGTTATGTGACAAGCGGGAGAGGACAGGGCTGCCAGAGGTGGCGGAACTCCATTCCAGCACGTTCCAGGAGAAGAAAAGCCCTGATCTAATTCCTAAAGAATTATTATTTAATATGGAAACATTCACTGCAAGAATGAAGGAATACATCATGTGTGAGCTGGTGCATTCACTAGATGCCTACAAAGACAATAAAGTGATACTAAACGCACACTGTTTCATTTACATCATCCCTTCTATTTCTGTATATGGATGATGGCACTGTCATTATTTTAATAAGGAAAACATCTAAGTACCCTTTTTCTAATCAATATACAGCTGTCACATGACCCAGATCGTTCCAAGCCTGTCTGCAGGGAAACATAAGCAGGAGGAGCCTCTAGTCCTCTGCTGCTGGTCACATGTTCAAAATAAAAAGAAAAAAAGATACATAGAATCAATACATTATTTTAAATTGGCATGCAAATACAGTATTTATTAGAATTCTAATGTTTATTATTTTGTGGATATAAAATGGTGTGGAACGATTTCTGCCAGTCACAGGCTGTGTCATGCCCCTCCAACCTGTGTCTTAGAATAACAGAGAGGTAAAGCCTCCATCAATCTACATGTAATGTCCCACCCCCATTATGTTTAGCTGGTTTATGGATATGGAGGAGGAGGGAGGGAGTGAGCTGTCATATTTCAATTTCCACTGTGTATACACTCTATAGTCACATGGGCTGCTTAGATGTGATAGGGAGGAAATGCTCAGCATAGGAACTCATTGAAAACTGAGCATGTGAGAGTTGCCAACACAGCTGCAAAATCCCTAGCTGAATTGGGGACATGGGCAGAAGGTGGAGATAGAGAACAGCAGGATGAACCGGGTTTTTTGCATAACAAAATTATTAAAAAAAAAAAAATTCTCTACTCACTAAATTCTCAATCATGGACAGATAGTTTTCTCATGAATGGATAACTGGAGCTAACGTTCACTTTTTTTGAGTAAAGATTCTGAAATGCTTTAGTATATCAGCCCTAGTCACTACACACCGAATCAGACCCCGACCCCTTTAACCTTGGCAAACGGATAACACTAGAAGTCTGAAAAAGCATAGCCGTGCTCTTGAGTGCCTATGGCGTAAGACTAAGTCTCAGGAAGATTTCAACCAATATAAATCTGCCCTCCAAAAATACAATTCCAGCCTCCACTCTGCCAAGCAGACCTATTTTATCACTCTCATTAACAACTTGTCATCTCACCCCCGGCAACTCTTCGCTACCTTTAATTCTCTACTCCTTCTTCCACTGCCTCCACCCACTGATTCACTCACTGCCCAGGAGATTGCCAACCACTTCAAACAAAATATTGATACAATCCGTAAGGAGATCATTGCCGTTCAGATACCTGCCATCATATACGCCTCATGCCCATAGGTGCGATCACTACTTCCCTCATTCAAAGCCACCACCATAGACGAGGTTGCTAAACTACTTGCTAATGTGCACTTAACCACCGGCCCTCTGGATCCTGTTCCCTCGCAAATGCTACGTTCACCCTCTGGCCCTATTTTGCGCTCTCTAACCCACATCTTCAATCTCTCCCTCTCTTCTGGCATCTTCCCCAACTCTCTAAAACATGCACTAGTCAGCCCAATAGTTAAAAAGCCCTCACTGGACCCAACCGACCTTAACAACCTACGCCCTATTTCCTTGATCCCCTTTTTATCCAAACTCCTTGAACGTCTGGTCTACAACTGAATGTGCGACCACCTTGCCGAGAATAGCCTCCTTGATCCCCTTAAGTCTGGATTTCGGCCTCAACACTTCACTGAACCTGCTCTCCTAAAACTGACAAACGATCTACTAACGGCCAAAATCAATGGACACTATTCTGTACTCCTCCTCCTGGACCTCTCTGCTGCCTTTGATATGATTGACCATCCCCTCCTCCTCAATAAACTCCATGCCTTTGGTCTCCGTGACTGTACTCTTCACTGGTTATCTTCCTACCTATCCAACCGCACCTTTAGCGTTACTTACAATTCTACTTCCTCCTCTCCTCTTCCCTTCTCTGTTGGGGTCCCCCAAGGCTCTGTTCTTGGACCCCTCCTATTTTCAATCTACACCTCCTCTCTGGGTCAGCTGATAGCCTCCCACGGCTTCCAATACCATCTCTACGCTAACGATACCCAAATCTATTTATCCACCCCTCAACTCTCTCCCTCAGTCTCCTCACGTATCACTAATTTACTATCTGATCTATCAGTCTGGATGTCACACCACTTCCTCAAACTCAATCCCTCCAAAACCGAGCTTATAATCTTTCCTCCACCACGTGCCCCTTCCCCTGATCTCTCTGTCAATATTGAGGGAATTTCTATCAGCCCATCCCCGCATGCCAAGGTCCTAGGTGTTGTCCTGGACTCTGAACTCTCCTTCAAGCCCCACATCCAATCGCTGTCCAAATCTTGCCGCCTCAACCTCCGCAACATCTCCAAAATACGCCCCTTTCTAACCAAAGACACAACAAAGCTCCTAGTTCAATCCCTGGTCATCTCGCGCCTGGACTACTACAATTCCCTTCTCATTGGCTTACCCCTACACAGGCTATCCCCCCTTCAATCCATCATGAATGCTGCCGCCAGACTCATCCATCTTACCAATCGCTCAGTGTCTGCCGCTCCTCTCTGTTAACCCCTCCACTGGCTTCCGCTCACCCAACGAATCAAATTCAAATTACTAACAACATCTAACAAAGCGATCCACAACTTAGCCCCCAACTACATCACTAGCCTAGTCTCAAAATACCAACCTAATCGCTCTCTTCGTTCCTCTCAAAACCTCCTGCTCTCTAGCTCCCTTGTCACCTCCTCCCATGCTCGCCTCCAGGCCTTTGCCAGAGCCTCTCCAGTCCTATGGAACTCCTTAACCTTATCTGTCCAATTATCTCCTACTCTATTAGCTTTTAGGCGATCTCTGAAAACCCTCCTCTTCAGTGAAGCCTATCCTACCCACACCTAACAACTCTACCTCCATTTTATCCATCTGCCCATCCCCCTCAATTACTGCCTTTTGTTTCACTTGACCATCCCTTCTAGATTGTAAGCTCTAACAAGCAGGGCACTCTGATTCCTCCTGTATTGAATTGTACTGTAACTGTATTGTCTTCCCCACACTGTAAAGCGCGGCGCAAACTGTTGGCGCTATATAAATCCTGTATAATAATAATAGTCTGTCTGATCACTCTGCTTTCTCCTCCTGTCGGCATACTTTCAGCACATGCATACAGTGCAACATGACTGGCTCCTAGTGCTAGCCTTCCCTCCCCCAGTCTGGATATAAATAAAGCACATCTGATTTATTAAGCTTCAATAGCATTTAGTCCATCTTATAATGCATTTAAGGCATGTTAATCTGTCCTCATAGCATATATCATTATAGATTATCTTGGTGTGCCTTAACCACTTGCCTACTGGGACAATTTTGAAATTTTTTACACACGTTGAACGACATCTTGATTTGCATGGTGTCGGTAATATATAGCCAACAGTTTCTAATGCAGATTTCTGAACAACCGGTGCACAGACAAAGTTAATGTTATATGGCTGTTTAAAAGTGATTGAAGGGTGAACTTCCACTTTAAGTACTATTTTGAATGCCTTATGCAATTGGGGAACTTGATGAATCAGGTCATATTCTGGCAAGTACATGAGTTTCATTTAAAGTGAAGTTAATGACTGTAAGCCTGGTAGGCAGAGTCAACCCTTGAATTCTTATGTGTCTTTGGTTATTCTAAGAGTGAGATCTCTCTACCATACATCCTGAGTTCCCGTCCACCTGAGACTTTTCCAGATGCTCCTGTTGCACTCCCCACTATATAAAATTTATTAAAATCCAACAGGAAAATTGAGCCCTATAATGGTCACAACAGTTATACAAACTCAGCAGCTCAAATTAAAGTATAACTAAAGGCAAAACCTTTTTTTTTTTTAGTTTTGGATCGAGTGGAGAGGGATTTAAATACCTGTCGATTTTCATTGCTGTCTGTGACCCTGCTAGGAAGATTTACCCTCTCTATTTGTCTTTACTGTTATCACCAAAAGTAAAAGCAAAAGAAAATCCCAAATTTTGAGTTGTCTCCAGGACAAAAACAGAGGAGAAATCTTCCAATAGGGACACTCGTTCTGGTGACCCTGGTAAAAACTAGGAATTCCCTCACTTTGAAGGAATATCCTTTCACGTCCTGTTTTGGCTATGGGACAAAAAAGAATGAGGAAAAAAAAAAAAAAACAGGGGCTTTAATCCTCCCCTTCTCTATCCAAAATGAAAAAGTAATAATTTGACCTCTTCATAACCAAGGCCAAAACCAACACCCCAACTCAATTTTGAAATTTTGATGTGCTAGTAAAATTGTACATATCACAGCTACTTGGTATAACCAGGTGGATTATACCTTGCTTTTTCTCAGGACAAATTGGACTTTCATTTGGTGGTTAATATTAATAAATATCTCCCGATTTTTAAATTATTCTAATCAAAGGAAAACTGGCCCCAAATTTTTTTTTTTTTTTCATTTAGCTATATTTTATCCCATTAACATGACCCACCACCAACAAAACCCAGAAAATTGTAGTAATACCACATATGGGTGCAATATCATTCTTGGTACCCATAGTAGGTCCAAAAAATAAAGCACATTATGTTTTGCTTTTTGTCCTACCTAAATACACTAACACTCAATATAAATCCATTTTTTCCTACCCACACCACTACCACTAACACTGTTTCACTAACACTAGCTGACAATTATACTGGCACTAACAATGACACTCATTAATATAGATCAAGCCTTATTTATGTTAATATTTATTTCTTTTTTTTTCACGAATTCTCCTCCAGGGAGGAGGAAAATATACAAATGGGTAAATTTATTAAAGTCAAATAGACTGAGCACTTTGCAAGTGCAGTTGCTCCAGAGCTTAGTAAATGAGTTAAAGCTCATTTATGCAAGGAAAAAAAAAAGAAACAGCTTTGTTTGCTTGCACATGATTGGATGAGAGTAAATCCCTCATTTACTAAGCTCTGCAGGAACAGCACTTGCAAAATATTTTCCTTTAGTAAATCTACCCCAATGTATCACAGATGTGAGAGAACATTGGGGCAGGTCTTCACAGTAGTGATCTCAGTAATTGGCTAATCACAGTGATCACATGATTGGCAGCTGGTTCTCCCAGCTCCCAATCATTATGTGTTACGCAGTTGTTAACAGGTTAAGATGTCACAACAGTAGAGTCCCAGAGACATACAGGAAACTCTCAGATAGTTTAAAGCTTGGTACACATCACTAGCTTCATGGATGAACGAAAAAAATCCTGACAGCTCAGGAGGAGCCACTGTACTAACAATGCAATGTTAGTACAGCAATCCCCCCTGCTGTGCTTTTGTGTTCTGACAGGGGGATGCCCCCCCCCCACTAGAGCTCTCCAGTCAGTGCTCACAGCCATTGGCTGGGAACGCTGATTGAGAGCCGATTAGCAGCCCTTTTTGCAGTCATGCCCCTTTGAACAGCTGGCTTCTGTTGGACCGGCTGCAGTACATAAGGGCTGAATGTCGGTCGGTTTCTATTGAACCGGCTGATGCCGCCCGACATTTGGCCTGTGTGTACTAGGCATAACTCTTCAGCATCTCCCAAAAGCTGAGATATCCATTTTAAATGTGTTGGTTGGACCCTTTAAGTCAGCCTTTTCAACCCAGGTACTCTGGGGTGCCTTGAGGCTTCTTCAGGGGTGCCTTGGCAAAATGCCTAAAAACAGACCAAAAATGTATGCAAGCCAGCAGGTGGATCAAGCCTGCCTTTTAGTTACACAAAGTTTTTATTGTGCTCCATTTCAATCTTCCAGCCACCGGCATCATAACAACCAGTGATGTCTTCAGTGTTTATAATAAGGGTGTTGATTGCCTGCACAGGATCCTTGTTTGACCCTTCCCTGCCCCTCTCCATCAACACTGGGGTCACATTAGCTGAGTGATGGAGAGAAACTGAGGGAGAGGAGAAACACGGGAATACTAGTCAGTACCAGTGTGCAAAAGTGTATTTGCTTTCTAAGAATAAATCACCTCTAATGTTTGGCTTCCCGAGTGTGTCAACGTTGCCACATTATGTATTACTATTAGAATAGTTTTTTCCATTTTAGAAAGGGGTGCCTTGAGACTGTTCATGACTTTAAAGGGCGCCTTGAGATTGTCCATAATTTTAAAGGTGCTTGTCTGAAAAAAGCTTGAGAAACACTATTTTACGTGTTTTGTCAAGTGTTGATCCTGAGAGATCCCATGTATTCAATGCTGCTAATATGGCTTTATTTGGTGTTTGGAACCCAGTTCATTTTTCTTTTCTGTCACACTATTCACTATTCTTGTTGAAAAATATATTGCATTTCATCCCTTGTCTGATTTCTATATTTTCACCTCCTGACTTATTACTTCAGCAAATGTTTAATTGTCAGCATAAAAAGTTACTACTGCCAAGTTAAGCTGGCTTTTCTGTCATCAATCTTTATTCATAACTTGGCATTTGTGCAAACGTTTATTACATTCTCGGTAAGTGGAACGCTGCAATTACTGTGTGACATAAGTAATTCATCTAATAAGGTAACAGTACCCAAAGCAAATATCTGTTTAATAGACTAAAAGTAAGAGGTAGCAGCAGCATTTTCTGTGTGTTTCATGTGTGTGCAGTTTAGAATTCTTTGCCAACCTTCATCTAGTCCTTCATCTTATGAAGCTTGCATCTCACTTTTCATTTCAGCATTATCTTGAATTTAAGACCTGATTCTGAGCCCTCAGTGCAAGTTCTCTTTCTTGGTATCTTGGTACATAAAATTGCTCCTCGTTATTGTCCTTCTGTGAATACAGAGGGAAGGGCAGAAACCTTACGCTCCAAATGTATTTAATGCCAAACAATTGTCTGAACTCCGCAATGTTTTGCCAATTGAAATTCTCGTATCAAATACCATTGTTCTGATGCTACAATAAATGAGACTTGAGTTGACTCCGCATCCAAACAAATAGTAAAGGAAAGATTAGTATTAACAGCTGAATGCAAAGCAATTTATAAAAATATTTCTCTTACTTCACAGGATCCATCTTTGGTCTTAAAATTTCATTTCACACACCAGCGGGACGCACGGTAGAGATAAATGATTATCTTTATTACTAAGAACCATACAGAACCTATGTCTGTTAATATGCTGAATGGGTGGAAGGAGACCTAGATGTTTCTCATTTTTCTTCATTAAAAGAAAGGATTTTTGGTTGCTGCCTTGGTGAACAACTAAATAGTTGTTTAGTAAAAAGTGTATGCAGTTATATTGGAATGTGTCTTGAGGCATGTGAAACTAGAGGAACCTGTGCTTGCTGGGGTAGGCTGGAAGGGAGAGTATGGAAATATTCTAGGCTTAAAGCGGAGTTCCGGGCACAGAAACATTTTTTCAATGAACATACCCCCGGGACAGTCAGGGCTAGTACATTCCACAATGGCTAGCCTCTGATCTGTCCCGGTTCACACTTACCTGCAAGAAGAAATACTCACTTATAAAATTTCTTCCACAGCGTTGCCATCTCTGTTGTGGGCAGCTGAAGCCAGCGCGATCCTCTTCTGCGTTCTCTTCCGCGTCTTCTTCTCCCAGAATACGCCTTCACCGGCCCCTCTCGTCACTTCCGGTGCGGCGCCGCATTCCTACACAGCTTCTGGGCATGCCCAGAAGCTGTTTAGCAGGGAATGCGGCATTGCACCGGAAGAGACGAGTGGGGCCGGTGCCGTCGCATTGATTCCTGGGAGCGATGACGTTCAGCTCCCAGGAATCATTGCAAACCGGAAATGACGGCGCGGGCCGCGGCCACAGAGGGAGGAAGTGAAAAAAGGTGAGTATTTCTTTGTACAATTAGGAGGTAAGTAAAAAAAATAAATAATCCTAACTATCCAATTCCTCTTCAGGTGAAGCAAAGCAAGCGGATGGGCACAAAATCGATTAGGTCGATTTTGTGCCCGGAACTCCGCTTTAAAGTGGTAGAACTTTGATGTACTTGAAAAACTAGGTTAGAGGAGATGACATTGTGAGTTGGCGAAGATCGTCCCATCCACCCTCCATTTATCGAGGACCCATGCAAATCAGGGTGCTCCACTGAAGTGCATTTAAGGTTAATGTAGCCCAATTATTTCAATGGGCTCCCATCACACGGCAGCGGACTGATAATAGAATTTGCAGCAAGATGGTCAGCAAACTGTACAGTAATGCACATTAAGTCGCTGTAAAACAAGTGTGTTTGGAAGGTATGTTGAAGTGCACTTTATACGGAATGATGCTGCAGCGCACCAGCACATGTAGCGTGCATTGCTGTACATTGTTGTAAATTCCATAGTGCACTGGAGTTAAAAGGTCCTAAGGATTGCAGAATGGTGGGCGTTGTTACAAAGGGTTTAGAAGAAAATTTTGTTTAATGTCTTGATTAAACCAGTTTATGACTGTAGAATTTATGATTTCTATGAGGTTTAAGTGTTTTAACTCACAGCTGAGGGTTCCTGACAGTGTCAAGAAGGACAGCTGAGACCTTGCAATGTGTTGGTTAACTTAATAGTCACTAAAATGTTTAAAATCTTGTTGATTTCTTGGAGGGATAAGGTAACATTTTGGGGCCCCAGCCTTTAAAATGTGTACATGCCAAGCTGTTTGATTACTGTGGCTGGAAAGGGCATGTTATTTGATGTCTATCGAACTGCCAGGGAACTTTACTTTCCAAGAATGTAAAAATCTATTTGTATTGTTGGGGAGTTTCCTTAACAGATATGCAGTTTCACCTCTGTATAAGTAAATAAGTATATAACTTATATTTAATCCTCGAAGCTGTGGCAAATACATTTCAAATGGTTAAATTGGTCTATAAGAGCTTTCTAATGAGGAACCATTGATTGGTCGAAACTCGTCTAGGCTTGATCATGTCATCACACTTCCGCATACATCAATTCTGGGCACTGGATGCCTGGCCGGGAGCCCGCCAAATACTTTAGCTGTACACGCCAGCTGCCAGGGTAATGGGCACCACAACGTGTGAGTGTGAATTTCTTATCCTTTATGTTAAATACAATTTTGTATTGAGGGTTTTACACTATGAGTCCTTCCTCTTAGTGTCCTCCCCTACAACTTACCACTTGAGGAAACAGGATTATGGGGTCCAATATATATTGACACCATCAAGGGGACTTTCCCTCTAAAAGGGCAGCTGACCACACTAGGGATAGGTGGTCATACAGTGCAGTGAGTGTACATCTATGTGGGGCACCTTGAGCACAGTTGGAGTCAAGCACTGGATTACTGTCCATAGAGCATGAGCACTTTACCACAGGATTTGCTGTTTATCCGGACCAGGCTATCCAGGATAGGACCGTAAGGAACCCAACAGGAAGATGTACCCTACTTATAGCTCTGACTCTGACTATCCAAGTACAGCTATTTCAGGTTTATGATTCTACTACCCATTTCAAGAATTGGACACGTTTGAACTTCTACTCTTCAGCACCTTTCCTGGGACCACCCTATCCTCACACATATTTGTTTGGGGGAACACCGGACCCCATAACGCCCAATTTTGGAGGACCTGACCACCGTGTCATCTACCCACTGACATACCAAGGAAGGTGATTCCGATTGGAAATATACTCCTTTACACTCGGACCCTCTTAAAACAAGATTTTGCCTTTACAGACGTACGAGTATTTCCACAAGACGCCATTGCAACCTTCCATTAGGTATCCTCGCTGGGGCAACATGTGGGAGAATTAGCACCTCTAGGGCCTCCTTTGGTGCACTGTCGGCACCCTATACAGCGGACCTCTCCCTTCTCTGCTTTTATCAGCTGTGACTCTCTTGCCACACTCAGAATCAATCCACTGGAAATCAAAATCTCTCCGCATCCAGACCCCTGAAGAAAGGCCTGCGTGCCTGAAACGCGCCGGGTGGGAGGATTTCCTTCAAAGCAAAACATATGCCACTGAGTATATGTATCACTATCATCTTTACTGTTTTGGTTTTACATCCATACACACCTTCTGTATATATTGCAATATGTCTACATTCTAGATCTTTTACAGATCAATTTTAATATGTTTTTTGTTAATAAAATGATTTAAATTTTACTCTCTTCTGGAAGCGTATTTGCCGCTAAAATCCTGCAATCCAGGGGGACCCCTTGTCCACTTTTACCACAGGATTTATACATAAATTGAATTAAGCAGATTATGAATGGACTGTGATGCACCATTTTGACTGTGATGCACCATATTTTAAATAACGAGTGAGGTGTATTTTTTATTGTATTTAAATTTGTTTATGCCTTTAACTCACAATTCAATATATCCCCATCCCCAACATACATGCACATACTCCCCCTATTCAATAGGACAAAAGTAATGCATATGAGGCCCCTGCAGGTGCCTACACTACATATCTGCAGAATTTTTATTTTTTTTATTTAGAGATAGTGAGAAGGGAGTGGGGTTGCGGTGCCAAACCTTGTCTTATACACAGAGACGGCTCAGGAGTGAGCATACACATGTGCCGCTTGCTATGGGGACACTCAGCAGAGGGGGGGGGGGGGGAGTCAGGAGCACCGGCAGGGAACTCCAGAAGAGGAGGATCAGTGCTGCTCTCTGTAAAAACATTGCACAGAGCAGGTATATATAGCAAGTTTTTTATTTTTAAAAAATAAAAATAAATTGTCTTTAGAATCACTTCAATGCATCACTTGCTTTAAAGGGATTGTAAAGGCAGATATTTTGTTTAATCTTAATGCATTCTATGCATTAAGATAAAAAACCTTCTGTGCGCAGCAGCCCCCCTCAGCCCCCCCAATACTTACCTGTGTCCTGTGTCTCAGCTGCCCTGGACTTCCCTCCTCATCCGCTGAGATAGCAGCATGGTACGATTGGCTCCCGCTGCTGTCAATCAAAGTCAGTCAACCAATCAGGGGAGAGAGGGGTGGGGCTGGGTCACGGCTCCATGTCTGAATGGACACATGGAGCTGTGACTCGGGTCGGACGCCCCAACAGCAAGCTGCTTGCTGTGGGGGCACTCAACAGACTTAAAAAAATGAGACTTTACAATCACTTTAGGGTAAAAAAACTTCCATTACCTATTCCTAACCCCCTCCCCTTCCCAAACACTTACCTGACTCCTCTTTCAATTCAGCGCTGTCCCGTCTTCAGCAGGGCTGCTCCCTGGTCTCTGGTTTCTGGTCTCAAAGGAGGCAAAAGCAGCAGTGAGAGCCATTGGCTCCCGCTGCTCTTAGTAAAATCCTGCAAAAAGGGTGAGAGGGGCATGGCCAGGCTGTGCTATGTGTGTCTAGACATAGCCTGGCTTAGGAGTGCACCCACACATGTGCCCCCATAGCACATGGCTTGCTGAGGGGGACCCAAAGAAGAGGAGGAGCAGACATCTCCGCTAAAAAGGAGCTAAGAGACTGCTCTGTGTAATATTTTTGCACAGAGCAGGTAAGAATAACATCTTTTTTATTTAATGAAAAAAAAGACAAGCCTTTAGAATTACTTTAGCTTCTCTTATTTGCTTCCTTTTGTTCTGTTAAATATACAATTTTGTATGTCTATTTGATAAGTACATTACAATAAATGTTGATCTTGTCAGCAGATAACCTCTTTTGCTCTCTGCCCCTACTGACTGGTATTAAAATAGTTTCCAGCTCTCTATCTAGACTGCAGAACACTCCCCTATGTTATGGAGATGCGGAGAGGAGGTAGGTGTTCTACAATCCTGTAAATCCTCTAATGCCTTCCTAGGGTGACAACACTGCTTATTCATAGATACAGTACAGTGAATGAGTGTTGTCATTCTAGGACAGTGGTCTCTAAACTATGGACTGCAGGCTTAAAGTGGCCCTTTACCCTTCTTTAGTCTGCCCTTGAATCACTATTTCTGACACCAACAAAAGGTCAGGATTCATTTCACTGATATTACCAACGGGGCACTATTCCTTCCACTGATATCAACAATGTAGCAAGATTCCTTCCACTTACATTACCAATGGGGCAAAATTCCTTTCACTGACACCAACAATGGGGCAATATTCACTCCAATAACACCAACAAATGGGCATGATTCCTTCCACTGACATCAATGGAGCAGAATTCCCTCGATTGATATTACCAATGGGGCACTTTTTCTTCCACTGACATCAACAATGGAGCAGAATTCCTTCCTCTTACATTACCAATTGGGCTCTATTCCTTCCACTGACACCAACAATGGGGCACTATTCCCTCCAATGATACCAACAATGGGGCACTATTCCCTCCAATGACACCAACAATGGGGCACTATTCCTCCCACTGACATCAACAATGGGGCACGGTTCCTTCCACTAACATCAATGGAGCACAATTCCTTCCCCTGATATTACCAATGCGGCACTATTTCTTCCACTGACATGAACAATGTAGTACATTCCTTCCACTTACATTACCAATGCGGCACTATTCCCTCCACTGACACCAACAATGGGGCACTATTCCCTCCAATGACACCAACTATTGGGCATTATGCCTTCCACTGACATCAATAGAGCACAATTCCTTTGACTGATATTACCAATGGGGCACTATTCTTTCCACTGACATCAACAATGGAGCAGAATTCCCTCCACTAACATTACCAATGGGGCACTATTCCTTCCACTGACACCAACAATGGGGCAATATTCCCTTCAATGACACCAACAATGGGGCACTATTCCTTCCACTGACACCAACAATGGGGCACTATTCCTTTCACTGACGCCAACAATGGGGCACCATTACCCCATTGACACTAGGGATGGGACACTATTCCTCCCACTAATTCCAACAAGGGGAACTATTTCCTCCACTGACACCAACAATGGGGCACTATTCCCTTTAATGACACCAACAATGGGGCACTATTCCTTCCACTGACACCAACAATGGGGCACCATTACCCCATTGACACTAGGGATGGGACACTATTCCTCCCACTAATTCCAACAAGTGGCACTATTTCCTCCACTGACACCAACAATGAGGTACTATTCCTCCCACTAATACCAGCAATTGGCACTACTCCTCCTAACAATACCAATGATGTGACATTATTTCTTCTCTTCTTACTCCCACTGACAATCAAACCCAAGGCATTGTTTACTCCTATTGATATCAGGACATTTTCTACTGTCACTGCTCATAGTCCAGACCCCTTAAAGACTGAAGGACAGTAATCTGACTCTTTGTTTAGAAAGTTTGGAGACCCCTGTCCTGAGACAATAAATGTATTACTGGCAGGACCAGCAGGTAAAGACAAGAAACAAAAGCCAAAAAAGAGAACTAATGCAGCCATTGCATTGAAGTACTGGAATACTGTATAATTTGTGTTATTTGGATTAGAAAATCTTTCAGTAGGGGCTTCTGATATGAAATAATCTCTTTGTGTACAGACACTTACATATACATTCACATTCTTGCATTGTCACTGACCTGTGTAATAGTTTGGCATGAAATTGGAATTATCAGCATTTCCATTTTCCCATTATAAGCAATGAAAAAAACAAGGTGACTCTCTGCACATGCTTTTTAATCACAGTACTTCTCTAATTGGCTCATTTCTACCATAACTAGATGGCATAGTGGGTAAGTGGTCCACTAGATAAGAAGAATTATTATTTACATTACAGATTATATTTATTTAGATGCACTAAGCAGCCCCGGGCAAGGAACAACACAAACAGAATTTAAAGGCGTAAGATTCTGTGATGCAGAAAAGTAATTTCTTTCCAGATTATTCTAAGGTAATTTCAGTATTGTAAATTAAAATTCAACTTCACTTATTATAATGTACATTTAGGCTTTGACTTTATGCTAACATTGCCTTTCCTGGGAGCAGAAATCTCTATGAAGGAGAATTTCCCCTTTCATAAAACTAAAAGGTGTATATCGTACAATGGCAATACAGAGAGACACCTCTGGGTTCTTCATAAGATCTTTGTGAAAACTAGGGTTGAGCGAACACCTAGATGTCCGTGTTCGACGGGTTCGGCCGAACTTTAAAAAAAAGTCCGGGTCCGTGTCCCGGACTTTTACCGAACTTTTCCCGGACACCGAACCCCATTGAAGTCAATGGGGACCCGAACTTTAAGGCACTAAAATGGCTCTAAAACACCAAAGGAAAGGGCTAGAGTGCTGCAAATGGCAGCAAAACGTAATTAAGAGCATGGCAAGTGCTCTGCAAACAAATGTGGATAGGGAAATAACTTAAAACAACAAAAAAAAACAGAAAAATAAAACAATGTTCTTCTTCATCTCTGAAGGACGAGGCCCATATGGAGTAGGAGGGAGGTTGAGGTGGTGGTGGATGTGGCGGTGACTAGACATATGCCGGTTTTCGGTAATTCGATATATCGCGGTATTGCATAGCCACGGTATTGTTATTGTGGCATTTTTAAAATACCGAGTTTCTCTGTCAAGTCTGCCTGACTTGTGAATTGATACATTTCAGTGAGCTGGATGACTCATTCACTCACTCAGCTAACACCTTTCAGCATTAAGTCTCCTAACTATAAACAAAAATGATTACATTTGTATCTTTTCCTTCCCTCTGCCAGGGAGAAAGGAAGTTTAACCTCTTAAAGACTGGATCTTTTTCTGACACTTGCTGTTTGCAAGTTAAAATCAGTTTTTTTTTTGCTAGAAAAGTACTTAGAACCCCCAAACATTTTATATATTTTTTTAGCAGAGACCCTACAGAATAAAATGGCGATTGTTGTAATATTTTATGTCACACTGTATTTGCGCAGCAGTCTTTCAAACGCAATGATTAGACTTTAATGAATAAAAAAAAAAAAAAAAACGTAACAGTAAAGTTATCCCAATTTTTTTTTTTTTTGTTACACAGAGAATCGTGAGAGAATCGTGATCTTTATTCCAAGCTAAAAAATCGTGATTCTCATTTTGGCCAGAATCGTGCAGCTCTAATAAATATATATATACACACACACACGCCTAGCAGCCCACATTACATTATTATATAGCCATCAAGCAGTGTCTGGCCTACCTGGTGATGACTGGTCCTGGCGCTCTGATCCGATGGCCTGGTCTTTAAAGGGGCAAATCCTTGCGATCCAGAAGTGGTTAAACCTGCAGGAGGACCGGTGTTTTTATCTATTAATGACTTTACTATTGCTTTAGGCCTGGTTCACATGTATGCGGGTTGGTGGTTCACATGTATGCGGGTTGGCGGTTCACATGTATGCGGGTTGGCGGCCCACATTTGCACAGGCATAGCAGCCCATTGATTTGAACGGGCTGCTATGCCCTCATTTTCCGCAGAAAAAAGGTGCATGCAGCATTTTTTTTAAATTCAGTGGCCTTGAAATCCATCCTGCTTTTGCACCATGCGACTAACCTGCAGTTCCTGCTCTGGCAAGCTTTCTGCATTTTTTGTATACGTGGGCACGGCATTTAAAAATAAACAGTTTGCGTGTGCAGCAACGGCAGGTAAGTCGCATGGTGCAAAAGAAGGATGGATTTCATGGCCACTGCATTTTTTTAAATTCTGCATGCACCTTTTTTCAGCTGAAAACGCAGGCATAGCAGCTCAAGCCCATTCACATCAATGGGCTGCTATGCCTGTGCAAATGTGGGCCCCCAACCCGCATACATGTGAACCAGGCCTAAAGCAATAGTAAAGTCATTAATAGATAAAAACACCGGTCCTCCTGCAGGTTTAACCAATTAATGACTTTACTATTGCTTTAGGCCTGGTTCACATGTATGCGGGTTGGGGGCCCACATTTGCACAGGCATAGCAGCCCATTGATGTGAATGGGCTTGAGCTGCTATGCCTGCGTTTTCAGCTGAAAAAAGGTGCATGCAGAATTTAAAAAAATGCAGTGGCCATGAAATCCATCCTTCTTTTGCACCATGCGACTTACCTGCCGTTGCTGCACACGCAAACTGTTTATTTTTAAATGCCGTGCCCACGTATACAAAAAATGCAGAAAGCTTGCCAGAGCAGGAACTGCAGGTTAGTCGCATGGTGCAAAAGCAGGATGGATTTCAAGGCCACTGAATTTTAAAAAAATGCTGCATGCACCTTTTTTCTGCGGAAAATGAGGGCATAGCAGCCCATTCAAATCAATGGGCTGCTATGCCTGTGCAAATGTGAACCACCAACCCGCATACATGTGAACCAGGCCTAAAGCAATAGTAAAGTAATTTATAAACAACACCTCCTTCAGGTTTAACCACTTCTTGACCACAAGGATTTGCCCTCTTAATGACCAGGCCATCGGATCGGAGCCGAGCGCCAGAACCAGTTATCACCAGTTAGGCCAGACACTGCTTGATGACCTATTTTAGGCCTGGTTCACAGAGTCTGTACTGACTGACTATATAATAATGTGCATAAGTGAACCAAAGCCCCTAAATTCAGCAATGAAATTGAAGTGAGGTGGAAATTTAATAATTTAAATTTAATAATAGAATACCGTGATAATACCGTATACCGTGGCAAAACCTTAATCAATTAATCGCAGCATGAAAATCTGATACCGTCACAAGCCTAGCGGTGACATAGGCGTGCGCACAGGGTGTGCTGGGTGTGCCTGGGCACACCCTAATCACCTAGGGCACATAGCATTGCCAGTGAGGAGATGGGAAAGATCTCCCTGGGACCTGCTCTGCTCTATTTCTCCTTGCCTACAGGTACATGGCCCCGATACATTACTCTCCCTGCTGGCAAACACATGCATGTGTATTTCAACTTTGGGGTGCACACCTTAATGCAATAGGCTGCGCACACCTATGGGCGGTGTAGGTGGAAGCGGCGGTGGAGGAGGACCAGGGCCGGATTAACAGCATCATGGGCTTGGTGCTGAGGATTTTGAAGGGCCTTAAGGGCCGTGCCTTGCCATGCACCCAGAGGAGGAAGGGTGCAGCCATGCATGCCTAATTCAACATGGGATGCTGTCTCTGAAGCCCATAAACACATCCATGCATCGCCAACTGTCCCTCCTTGTCCGGCCTTCACGCTGTGTGGGGAGGTTCTGAGGGTGCTGCCTGGGGAAGCGAGCATAGAAGCCAGACTTCTGTGTTTACAAGTGACAGAAGAGCGGTAACAGTGAATATGGCCAACCCGGGGCCTATATAAAAGGTAGGGGCCTGGAGCTGCAGCTCCAATAGCCCCTACATTAATCTGGCCCTGAGGAGGAGGACGAGGTAGCCAACACTGCTTCTTTTCAAAAATTTTAAATGAGGGTACACCCCAAAAGAGTGAGAAAGAGCAAAAATGGAACAATGGGTGGGTAAGGTCGGTATCCATTGCTATTCTGCATAAGGTACGGAAAAGTCCCGTGGGATCCATGCCTGGTTCATTTTAATGAACGTGAGCTTGTCCACATTGTCTCTGGACAGGCGGCTGCGCTTGTCTGTTATAACGCCCCCAGCCGTGCTAAATACCCGTTCAGATAATACACTGGCTGCAGGGCACGCCAGCACCTCCAAGGCGTAAAGGGCAAGCTCAAGCCATGTGCCCAATTTGGAGACCCAGAAGTTGAAGGGGGCAGACCCGTCATTCACTACATGTAGGCGTGTGCACACATACTGCTCCACCATGTTGGTAAAATGCTGCCTCCTGCTAAGACGTTCCATCTGAGCTGCTGGTGCTGCTGTTTGTTGTGGCGTGCTGACAAAGCTTTTCCACATTTCGGCCATGCTAACCCTGCCTTCTGAGGTGCTGGCGGTGCCCTGGTTGCGTTGGCGACCTCCTCCTCCTCTGCCTTGTGCTTCCACTGTGGCCCCGCTGTCAGATGGGAATGCCAGCAGCATGGCGTCTACCAGCGTGCGCTTGTACTCGCGCATCTTGCGATCGCGCTCCAGTGAGTGAATTAAGGACGGTACGTTGTCCTTGTAACGGGGATCCAGCAGCGTGGCCACCCAGTAATCAGCACAAGTTAGAATGTGGGCAACTCGGCGGTCGTTGTGGAGACACTGCAGCATGTAATCGCTCATGTGTGCCAGGCTGCCCAGAGGCAACGAAAGGCTGTCCTCTGTGGGAGGTGTATCGTCCGTGTCCTCTGTATCCCCCCAGCCACGCACCAGTGATGGCCATGAGCTGGCCTGGGTGCCACCCTGCTGTGAACATGGTTCCATCTCCTCCTCCAGCTCCTCCTCCTCCTCATCCTCCTCATCCTCCAGAACTGTGCCCCTGCTGGACAATTGCGTCCCTGGCGTTTGCGTGTGCAGGAACCCACCCTCGGAGCCCCTTGCGAATGACTGCCCTGAAAGCCTTGGAAATGTTACCTCTTCATCCTCCTCCTCCTCCTCATCCTGTGCCACATCCTCTTCCATCATCGCCCGAATTGTTTTTTCAAGGAGGCATGGAAGTGGGATAGTTAAGCTGAGAACGGCGTCATTGCCACTGGCCATGTTGGTGGAGTACTCAAAACAGCGCAACAAGGCACACAGGTCTCGCATGGAGGCCCAGTTAAATTAAATAGCGGAATAGAAAATATGATCCAAAAAAAGTGTATGTATATCACACGTACACAACCACACTGGGCCCCAATTACTATTGTTTGTACCCCTAAAAGGCTAGATGAGGAGTAGGGGGAGTATGGAACAGGCAGCACCCTCAAACCTTCAGAAGTATGAGATGAACCCCAACAACTTGGAAAGGTGGATCTCTCTCACACGTACCGACACAGACTATCCCGCAATTCAATTGATCCTCAAAGGTTTTTATTGAATAGCGGAATAGGAAATATGATCAAAAAAAGTGTATGTATCTCGCACGTACACAACCACACTAGGCCCCAATTACTATTGTTTGTACCCCTAAAAGGCTAGATGAGGAGTAGGGGGGGTATGGAACAGGCAGCACCCTCAAACCTTCAGAAGTATGAGATGAACCCCAACAACTTGGAAAGGTGGATCTCTCTCACACGTACCGACACAGACTATCCCCCAATTTAACTGATCCCCAAAGGTTTTTGATTAAATAGCGGAATAGAAAATATGATCCCAAAAAAGTGTATGTATATCACACGTACACAACCACACTGGGCCCCAATTACTATTGTTTGTACCCCTAAAAGGCTAGATGAGGAGTAGGGGGAGTATGGAACAGGCAGCACCCTCAAACCTTCAGAAGTATGAGATGAACCCCAACAACTTGGAAAGGTGGATCTCTCTCACACGTACCAACACAGACTATCCCCCAATTTAACTGATCCCCAAAGGTTTTTGATTAAATAGCGGAATAGAAAATATGATCCAAAAAAAGTGTATGTATATCACACGTACACAACCACACTAGGCCCCAATTACTATTGTTTGTACCCCTAAAAGGCTAGATGAGGAGTAGGGGGAGTATGGAACAGGCAGCACCCTCAAACCTTCAGAAGTATGAGATGAACCCCAACAACTTGGAAAGGTGGATCTCTCTCACACGTACCGACACAGACTATCCCCCAATTTAACTGATCCCCAAAGGTTTTTGATTAAATAGCGGAATAGAAAATATGATCCAAAAAAAGTGTATGTATATCACACGTACACAACCACACTAGGCCCCAATTACTATTGTTTGTACCCCTAAAAGGCTAGATGAGGAGTAGGGGGGGTATGGAACAGGCAGCACCCTCAAACCTTCAGAAGTATGAGATGAACCCCAACAACTTGGAAAGGTGGATCTCTCTCACACGTACCAACACAGACTATCCCCCAATTTAACTGATCCCCAAAGGTTTTTGATTAAATAGCGGAATAGAAAATATGATCCCAAAAAAGTGTATGTATATCACACGTACACAACCACACTAGGCCCCAATTACTATTGTTTGTACCCCTAAAAGGCTAGGAGTAGGGGGAGTATGGAACAGGCAGCACCCTCAAACCTTCAGAAGTATGAGATGAACCCCAACAACTTGGAAAGGTGGATCTCTCTCACACGTACCAACACAGACTATCCCCCAATTTAACTGATCCCCAAAGGTTTTTGATTAAATAGCGGAATAGAAAATATGATCCAAAAAAAGTGTATGTATATCACACGTACACAACCACACTAGGCCCCAATTACTATTGTTTGTACCCCTAAAAGGCTAGGAGTAGGGGGAGTATGGAACAGGCAGCACCCTCAAACCTTCAGAAGTATGAGATGAACCCCAACAACTTGGAAAGGTGGATCTCTCTCACACGTACCAACACAGACTATCCCCCAATTTAACTGATCCCCAAAGGTTTTTGATTAAATAGCGGAATAGAAAATATGATCCCAAAAAAGTGTATGTATATCACACGTACACAACCACACTAGGCCCCAATTACTATTGTTTGTACCCCTAAAAGGCTAGGAGTAGGGGGAGTATGGAACAGGCAGCACCCTCAAACCTTCAGAAGTATGAGATGAACCCCAACAACTTGGAAAGGTGGATCTCTCTCACACGTACCAACACAGACTATCCCCCAATTTAACTGATCCCCAGAGGTTTTTGATTAAATAGCGGAATAGAAAATATGATCCCAAAAAAGTGTATGTATATCACACGTACACAACCACACTAGGCCCCAATTACTATTGTTTGTACCCCTAAAAGGCTAGGAGTAGGGGGAGTATGGAACAGGCAGCACCCTCAAACCTTCAGAAGTATGAGATGAACCTCAACAACTTGGAAAGGTGGATCTCTCTCACACGTACCAACACAGACTATCCCCCAATTTAACTGATCCCCAAAGGTTTTTGATTAAATAGCGGAATAGAAAATATGATCCCAAAAAAGTGTATGTATATCACACGTACACAACCACACTAGGCCCCAATTACTATTGTTTGTACCCCTAAAAGGCTAGGAGTAGGGGGAGTATGGAACAGGCAGCACCCTCAAACCTTCAGAAGTATGAGATGAACCCCAACAACTTGGAAAGGTGGATCTCTCTCACACGTACCAACACAGACTATCCCCCAATTTAACTGATCCCCAAAGGTTTTTGATTAAATAGCGGAATAGAAAATATGATCCCAAAAAAGTGTATGTATATCACACGTACACAACCACACTAGGCCCCAATTACTATTGTTTGTACCCCTAAAAGGCTAGATGAGGAGTAGGGGGAGTATGGAACAGGCAGCACCCTCAAACCTTCAGTATGAGATTGTGTTCACTGTACCCCACAAAGATTGAGTTCACTGCACCCCACAATGATTGTGTTCACTGCACCCCACAAAGATTGTGTTCACTGCACCTCACAAAGATTGTGTTCACTGTACCCCCCAAAGATTGTGTTCACTGCACCCCACAAAGATTCTGTTCACTGTACCCCACAAAGATTGTGTTCACTGCACCCCAAAAAGATTGTGTTCACTGCACCCCAAAAAGGATGTTGTTCACTGCACCCCAAAAAGGATGTTGTTCACTCCACCCCAAAAAGATTGTGTTCACTGCACCCCACAAAGATTGTGTTCACTGCACCCCAAAAAGATTGTGTTCACTGCACCCCAAAAATGATTTTGTTCACTGCACCCCAAAAAGGATTTTGTTCACTGCACCCCAAAAAGGATGTTGTTCACTCCACCCCAAAAAGATTGTGTTCACTGCACCCCAAAAAGATTGTGTTCACTGCACCCCACAAAGGATTTTGTTCACTGCACCCCAAAAAGATTGTGTTCACTGCACCCCAAAAAGGATGTTGTTCACTGCACCCCAAAAAGGATTTTGTTCACTGCACCCCAAAAAGATTGTGTTCACTGCACCCCACAAAGGATTTTGTTCACTGCACCCCACAAAGATTGTGTTCACTGCACACCAAAAAGGATTGTGTTCACTGCACCCCAAAAAGATTTTGTTCACTGCACCCCAAAAAGATTGTGTTCACTGCAGCCCAAAAAGATTGTGTTCACTGCAGCCCAAAAAGATTGTGTTCACTGCAGCCCAAAAAGATTGTGTTCACTGCAGCCCAAAAAGATTGTGTTCACTGCAGCCCAAAAAGATTGTGTTCACTGCAGCTCACACACAGAAAAATGGATGTGGATCACTGACACCTGCCTATCTCCAATCCCACACCACACAGCAATATCGATTGTAGTTTGTAGAACACAGTTTCCCTAAAATTCAGCAGACTCTGTCCCTAACAGGATTGAGAAGAGATCGTAGATCAGGATTGAGTGCAGACCCCACCCCCCACACAGCAATATCGATTGTAGTTTGTAGAAGACACTGACCCTATATAATTCAGCAGACTCTATCCCTAAAATGCCTACAACTCGCCCTGCCTAAACACTCCGACCTGTCCCTCAATTCTATCCGGACACAAATGGTTTTTTCCTGCCTATCTTTCCCTAATCAGCAGCCAGCACGTTGATGTGTGCTCTGTCCCTGAATCTAAGCAGCATAATGACGCCGCTGCGGCTGCCTCGAACTTATAAAGACTTGGTCACATGCTTCAGACGGCCAATCACAGCTACTGAGACATTTGCAGGCATGGCTGGGATGGCTTAAGGCACACCAGTTAAACGATTGTTGATTGGCTGTTGAAAGCCCGCCATGAAAAGAGCGCCAAAGCATGCAAAACCCGGAAATAAAACGACCGAACACGGATTTTTACCCGAACATACAGTAAAGTGTCCGTGTCCGTGTTCGGGTACAAAAAATCCAATTATTCGGTACGAACACGAATAATACAGTCCGTGTTCGCTCAACACTAGTGAAAACCACTATAAGGAACAGCTCTTTCTTTACAACACTTTACAACTCTTTTCAACAGATCAGCATAGGGATGAGCTCAGGCACCATGAATGTTGGTCCACAGTACATTGGCACTAGAGGAGAGGGGTGAAGTCAATACCTATCTTTTCCTACTCAACTGGTCTCACTGTCTCCACTTCACTTTCCACTACATGGCCTCGCTTATTGCATAGACTGCCCTATTTATTGGACATCTACAACCAAAAAGGCAGCAAAAACCTGCCAATAATCCTGAGTTTCAATCAATGTTCATATTTGCCAGCACACCACAGATCATGGAGTAACATCTGAACATTTTATTGAAGAGTGATCACATCAAGTTTGAGAAAGTGCATAGTTTTCGGAGCCACGGAGGCCCCCTTCGTCAGGCACGTGATGACAATTTATTAAAATATAGACAAATAAAATAAAGGGTAGCTTACTTGTCTCCATGTAATTCCACAGTCTGATGTTATATACATCTCTTCCTTATACTCCACCAGCTGTGAGCCCAGGTTACCTGTAGTAAATAAAGATATAATACATCCTCAGGTGTTATACGTACGTAATAGGAATAACAAATTAGCAAAGATATGCAATATGTCCCCATATTTCTCCATTCTCCATTTCCAGTGCTGGGGGGGGGGGGGGGGGGTGTAAGGCTCCTTGCACACTGGGTATATAGCCCCAATGCATTGGGCTACTGCATTTAGCTGCGGGCTAGAAGTTTGCGTTTTCAGAATTAATCTCTAGGCGCATATTGCCCTAAATATTTCTACAGCTAACTACACTGTCCAGCTCTCCCAGTGTTTGACATGCTGCTGGCAGTGGAGCCAGACAGGACCCCTGTGCCCTCCACCCACAGCTATACAAACTGTGCTCCATGCACTGGAACTAAATTCCCAGTGTGCATGGGACATGAAGGGGTTTATTTACTAAAGGCAAAAAAACTGTGCACTCTGCTAGTGCAGTTGCTCCAGAGCTTAGTAAATGAGGTAAAGCTTCACTTTGCAAAGAATACCCAATCACATGCAATTGAAATAAATAAAAAAAATAAAAAAAAACATTTTTTGCTTGTACATGATTGGATGATGGAAGTCAGCAGAGCTGTCCCTCATTTACTAAGCTCTGGAGTAACTGTTCTTGTAGAGTGCAACTGCACTTTGCAAAGTGCACAGTCCATTAGCATTTAGTAAATAACCCCTAAATGTCATTTTTTAAAAACATTTTGGCATAAACAACTTAGGAAAAAACAGCATGCCATCCCCACTTCCCACAACTAACCAGTCAGGCACACCAGGAATATGTGTTAGAATCCCTATAGCAAAATAGCAACATTGGAGATTGCTTTAAAGTGCTACTAAACCCAGGAGTCTGTATTCACTATATCTGATCTTCCACAGTACACAGAGCATGGAAATGTAATTATTTTAATAAATATAAAATGCTAAATACCTTTTCTCATTAGCAGTCTATAGCAGCCCTGTGACTTCTATCAGTTTTAAACTGAGCACTGATTAAAGCTTGAAGGAGGAGTTTTTATTCTCCTCTGACTGTCCTATGAGGCTGCATGACCCTTGTCTAGACAGTGCTGGTTGGCCCTGTGTTAAACACATGCACCCCCCCCCCCCCAAAAAAACAAAAACAAAAAAAAAAACTCTCCACTAAAACACACCAAACTGAGCATGTGCAGAGTGACTCCATTGCTCTGTACTAACAGGAGACGGATTGGGTACAGTATAAGAAGGGGAGGATCAGAGAAGGCAGGATCAAATAGCCTTTTTACACACTACAGAGGATTAAACCCTTAGGTTCCACAGTGAGTATAACAAGCTGCATATGCAGATTGTGGTTTTAAGATAGTTTTTCCCCAAAAGATGGAGGTCTTCCTCCCAAATTTTATTTGAGCAAAGTTTTTGCCTGTGGCATGCATTTAAGTGCTCAGGAAACTCTGGGGAAAAAGTCTATGGTGACATCATACCATAGTTGGACCAAATATGAGCAGCTTCAGGTATGTGTCTCAGAAAGCACCGAAGCCAAAGGGTCAGAATTCAGGCCAGGCAACTAGTATTTTTAGAAGGAGGTCAGTTATGGGATCTGCTGCTTTTATTTCATAAGAAGTATACTTTAAGCGTCTTGAAGAGTACAGAGTGCTGCTTACATCTGAAGATGATCAGGACAGCGATCGTCTATGAGAATCCACTAACATTTAAAATACAAATAATACAAAAAATATTGGTATAGATACATTTATGTTTCAAAATAACCTAGAGGAATAAATGTGGACATGCTATTAGATGACTTACCGGCACCCATAATAAGCCCAGGAGCTGTGTCCTTGGTGTGGACAGTTCCAGATACATATGGATTGTCTGCCCAGCGCAGATGAAGGTGAAGATGGCAGTCAGGCTAAAAAGATATTAAAGAGATGAGAATACAAATTATATTGTATGGAATTATCATAGAAAGTGCTGATTAAAGAAATCTATGTGTAACATTTTTATTATTAAAAAAAAAAAAAAAAAAAAGACTGAAAGGCAAAGACCAATTGCAGTGTGCATTAAATACTATATGTGTGTTAGGTCCACTTAGGTTAATGCATGATAATGCAATACTGTACAGTGGTTCAAACTGTAGAGTGTCAATAGGTTATGAATTCATAGAGAAAATAAAATGTCACTGTCAAGTACTGCAAACACTTGCTAAAAGCTTGTTTAAAGCTACAACTACAGATCTGTGTTCAACATTCTCTGGCTGCAGTCTGAGTTTGCTTTAAGGGCTTCACAAAAGCAGTTTAAATTATGTAAATAATTGTTAAAGCCAATGTTATGAAGCCAATTTTATACAAAGACCCCATGTATAAGATTTGAGGACAGAGAATTATGTAGACTGGCACAGCTGACTTATGAAATGCTAGTTACTTAGCTGTCATTCTAATGCTTCAATACTTTCTGAATCACTGACCTAGAATTGCAATATAAATCAGAAGTGTTGACTTCACTGTCTACATGCCTGTTTTGGGTGACAGAGAAAGCAGGAAATCAGAATTAGCAATGACAACCTATATAAATTCCTCAGTGATGATTTTTTTGTTTAGGTCTATTTCCATTATGGGAATTTTATACATGGACATTTGCATATGGCTGCTTTTTTGATTTACCGGTTTGCAGTTGGTTGGCTTGCCATTCATGTCTAGGCTTGGTGGAGTCAGATAATCCCAGTCCCGGCCTTTGTTGTATGTGATGAGAGTTGTTACTTTTCCATCAATTTTCTGATTGGCCAAAAAAACACCTTTAACGCCTTTGACCTGAGAAATATAACACAGAATTAATAAATTTAATACATTTGAAAAACAAATGGGTTTTACTGTCTAAAGCATGGGTCTCAAATATTTTCAGTATGAGGGCCATATTGTAAATTTCACAAAAAATTGTCATCTCTAAAAAATTAGCCCCTCCCGTTTTGCATCAGAAGTTCCCCCCTTTTACATAGGACCCCTAGACCCCCCTCATTATATCAGAGCTCCCTTCCATCAGCATACAGTACCCCTTTCATATCACAAGCTCCCATATCACACCAGAGCCTTCCCTTCCAGTAGAGGTCACTTTTTATAATAATTCTCCCTTTGAAATCAGAACTCCCCCATTACATAAGAGTCTCCCCTTTCTCATCAGAGTGCCTCCATCACATCAGAGCCTCTCTTCACATAAATGCTCCCCTTCCGATCAGAAGCCCCCATCACAGCAGAGTTGTTGCAGGCCTGGTAAAATCTTGTAGTAAGCCAGATGTGGCATTTGGGCCGTAGATTGGAAGATCCCTGGACAAAAGGCTAGGAGCCAAAGCCTGAACAGTCACACTTTATTTCCAGCACAACCAAGTTCATTCAGGTGGTATGCAGAATGTGATCCTGGTCATTCTTACTGGATTCTGCGAAGCAGAAAACCTTGTAAGATTTTTTTTTTGGTATCTTCTCCTAACAAGGCCTTTACAATACTGTTGGGAGAATTTCCAGACAATAATATGGTTGTTTAATTTTATTGGCTGTGAACATTTATGCACCTGACTGAGATGAAATTTATGGAATCATACAAAAGTGTAACTTTGTATGAATACACTAAGGTTTTCACCAGCAGTATATCCATTGCTCCCAACTGACCCTCATTCGGAACAAAGTCCCTCTGTCTCTCTTTCCTCCTTATTTGTCCCTCATTTTGGTCTGATCTATATAGTTGTATATAAAATACACTACTTATCTATCAAAAAGTATTTTACAGTGCTAAACCTTTTTTTTGTCCAATTTCGAAATTGCTTGACTGTAAATTTCAAAAGCCAAAATAAAGAAAAAGTAATAGTAAAAAGCACTTGTGGGTTTAACCAATACATTTTTTGTACAATTCTCCTTTAGGAGGGACATGGCGGAGGTTGTGTCCTATGCCTACAATTTTTTTTCTAATAGGTGTCCGTCGTTCCCATCTCAGAAAGTTGGGAGGTATGTTATATCCTTTTTCATTGCCCTTTTTCCTTTTATTATTCATAGTTTTTCAATCTATCCTCTTTTAACTGTATAAAAAGTCCCTAATTTTCAGTAGAAAATTGGCTAAAATATTTCATATGCCAGTGGATCAGAAAATGTACATGCACATTGAAAATCGCAAATTTGCAGATATACAGTAAGTGCTGACAAAATGCTCTTTTGGCTGACCAGGGGCACAAATTCCAAAATTTCAAAATCTTGTGGGAAGCCTTCCCAAAAGAGAGAAAACTGTTATACCGGCAAATGAGTGTCATCTCCACATTTATTGCCATGTTATTGGAATGGGAAGGCCAACACATTTTATAGAGGTAATGCTTAAGTTTCTGCAAATGTGTAGTTATATAGTGTAAGTCCGTGCCTGCTTATAAGGCATGCTAGACAATTTTGGACACATTTGCCAAGGTTCCATTAAGCATAAACAATCTCCATTACACAGAAATATCGATTTTCCTTCTTTACACAGTTAGTGATTTTTCTAGGACTTTTTTTATAATACCCAAATTACCAGAAAGATTGAGCAGATCCTAAAGTGATATTTTTCCTTTAGTTTTTTTAAGCACTTTCAGCAGCTGATTTAATTCTTTACTGAGTATACAGTTTCTTTATCTTAATTATTGCCTGTGTTCCTCTTTAAAGGAGAAGTTTGTGCTTAATAAAAAAATAAAATAAACAGTCATACTCACTTCTATGCTGTAGCATCAGTGTGATGCTGCAGCTGTCCCACCTCAGCACTAAAACTGAGAATGATTAAAGGACCACTGACCGTTTAGTTCTCAGTCTGTTCAGAGTCAAGAGTGGTGACCGTCAGTCATTGCTCTCCGCTCTGCTTCTCCAGCACTCACTGGAGTGCCAGGCTGGAGAGGAGGTGGGTGCAGCTGACTCCAGGTCTCTCCTATGTGCTGAAAGGCAAAGCCAGCTGTCTATCAGGAAGCTGTGTGGATCCTGACAATATGTTCAGGATCCTTCTGGAGCCTGGGGCGGCTCTGCTATGTCATCTGAGAGCGGGCTTCTCTCAGCTGACTCTAGGTCACAGGAGAGAAAAAGTAAGCGCACTGCTGTGACCCACAAGAGAACAATGGCCAAAAAAGCTTTTGTCATACTTTTCTTTTAAGCCTGTGTCATAAACTTTGTCCCAGGTTTCCTGTTTCAGGGTGGCTTATTTCTCTTGCAGCACCCTATGGAGCCACCCTCGCATGCAGGAACTAGAGTTGTGTCTCAACATTGTGTGCATCAATAAAAACACACAGCTCCGTAGCCTAGGCTGACAAGCCCCTCCCCTGTATGCCCCCTCCCTTTCTCTAAGCTAACAGACTACTTGGAGACTGCACTGTCCACCTATAACCCTTTCCTGTAAAGATGGGAAGTTGAGGTAAGTAGCACAGAGAGAAGGTGCCAGAAGCACGAAACGGCAAGAGCTGAGGTAAGAATTTTTACAATTCGTTTTTTGATAAATGTTTATTTTATTGTTGTTAATGTGCTAAACTAAAGAATGCCATTAATATCTACTTTAAAGGAGAAATGAGGGCATATTAAAAGAACAAACACATACTCAGCTACCTGTTGCAGCATCAGTCCTATGCTGCAGCTGTCCCCTGATGGCTCTAAGCCCCAGTAAACATATGACTGCTGATCACTCAGTTCTTGGTGTTCACTGAGCAAAGAGCAGTGACTGTCAGTCATCACCTCTGTGCTATGCCCCTCCAGTGCTCACTGTATCGCCAGGCCGGAAGGGGGACAGGAGTGGTTTGCTCAGGATGTCAGCCATGCACTGACAGGCTGAGCCAGCTTCTGGCCAGGCATCTAGTGACTCCCTGGACTGGTTCTCTGATGTCACCTGACAGCATGTTTTAGTTGATTCAAGGTCATAGGGGAGCACATGTAAGCGCACGCCTGTGATTCAGAAAATAAGTATGGTCAAAAAGCTTTGGCCATACTTCTCTTTTAACCCCTTTGTAACTGGGCTTTAGCTACAGTGCGGCCGCATTTTGACAGTAGGCCATCTTATAATGTCCTCCTGCCCCCTGCAGCGCACATCGGCAGTGACCTGAGATCTGGGTAAAGAGACAATTACAGCAGCTCTTTACCATGTGATCAGCTGTGTTAAATCACAGGTGATCACGGATGCAAACAGGATTTGCCGGTTATCATCAATTCTCCCCCTACGCGAAAAGGGTGTGGGGAGAGGAGAGCCGAAAACCAGCAAATCCATACAGAGGACATCTGCACTGACTTTAAGAGAGCAGATTTTCAAGGATGAGGGCTGCTCTCCAAGATTTAGACTGGGAGGGAATATTTTCATTAATAATCACAGAACAGAAATGGGAATTCTTTAAAAAGACTGTAAGTGAACTCACTGCAAAGTATATTCCCATGGGCAATACGTTTAAAAGGGTAAATACAAAACCAATGTGGCTCACGGGCAAAGTTAAAAAAGCTATACATTAAAAGGGAAGCGCTTATAAAAAATATAAAAACAAAGGAACACTATCATCGTTTAAATATTATAAAGACTATAACAGAATATGTAAAAAGGAAATCAAGGACGCAAAAATCTAAAACGAAAGACAGATTGCAAAAGTAGGAAAACCCCCCAAATATTCTTCAAATATATTAATAGTAAGAAGGTCAGGTCTGAGCATGTAGGCCATTTACAAAATGAGAAGGCAAATGTAATAAATACTTTCTTCAGCTCTGTGTATACAAAGGAGCATGGGGGAGATCATGTCCATAATGGTGATTATATTGACAAAGCCCCAAATGATCCACAATGTCTCAAAAGTGATATGGTCCAGAAATATTTAGACAGAATAAAGGTGGATAAAGCACCTGGACCAGATGGCATCCACCCACAGATCCTAAAAGAATTGAGCTCTGTCATTTCAAAGCCATTGTTTCTAATTTGTAGGGGCTCGTTAAGGACTGGAATAGTACCACTGGATTTGCGTAGGGCCAATGTGGTGTCTATATTTAAAAAGGGATCAACGTCTTTACGAAGTAACTATAGACCTGTTAGTTTAACTTCTATGGTCGGGAAGATACTGGAGAGTTTAAAAAGACCACATAGATGAGTTCTTGTTGAAAAAAATATCTTAAGCAACAGACAGCATGGATTCTGAAGTTGTCAAACCAACCTGATTTCTTTTTATGAGGTAAGTAAAACCTTGGAGGGGGTGGCTGTGGATGTAGTATACTTGGATTTTGCAAAAATGTTTGACAGTTCCCCACACGTGGCTAATGAGTAAGGTAAAGTCTACAGGCTTAAAAAGATCAGTTTGTAAATGGATAGAAAACTGTATAAAAGACAGAATTCGGAGAGTAGTGGTTAATGATTATTACTCTGAATGGTCTAAGGTTATCAGTGGTGTACCCCAAGGTTCAATGTTGGGACCCTTACTTTTTATTATCTTTATAAATGATATAGGGTCTGGGATTAAAAGTACCATTTCAGTCTTTGCAGATGACACCAAACTATTCAGTGGAATAACTTCCTTACAGGATTTCTCCAACTTTCAAGCTGACCTTAATGCACTGTTTAACCACTTGCCGACCGAGTACGGTAATAGTACTGCGGCAAAGTGGTTCGTTATCGTCTGACGACGTAGTATTAACGTCGTCAGACACTCCCCCTTCTGGGCGGCGCTTGCGCGCCGCCGGAGGCTCGCTAGCGCTGTTTTCATTCACAGCGGGAGTCGGGCCAGGGGAGGAGCAGCGGCGATCACCGCTGCTCTGCCCCGATCGCCGGGGATCTAGTGTGGAGATCCGCCCGCTGTGTGTAAACACAGCGGGCGGATCTCCATAGTGACAGGGAGTGACAGATCGGACTGTTCAGCATAGCTGGACATCCGATCTGTCCATGACTCACTCAGGCCCCTCCCCCCCTACACGTCAGTAAGCACCAGGCATACATTAACCCCTCCCTCTCCAATAAAATTAACCCCTTCCCTGCCAGTGTCATTTTTACAGTAACAGTGCATATATATAGCACTGATTACTGCAGTAATGTCACTGGTAACCCCAAAAGTGTCAAAAATGTCAGTCAAGGGTCCGATCTGTCCGCCGCAATGTCGCAGTCCCACAAAAAAAATCGCAGATCGCCGCCATTACGCGTTAAAAAAAAAAAACACCAAAAATGACAGAAATCTTTCCCTTTGTTAGTAAACGCAATAACTTTTGCGCAAACCAATCAAAATACGCTTATTGTGATTTTTTTTACCAAACATAGGTAGCAGAAAACAAATTGGCCAAAAATTTTTTAAAAAATTGGTTTTTACATCTTTTTTGGGGGGAATTTCATATAAAAAAATGTTAAAAATATTGTTATTTTTTCAAAATAAACGCTCTTTTTTTGTTTATAGCGCAAAAAGTAAAAATCGCACAGGTGATCAAATACCACCAAAAGAAAGCTCTGTGTGTGGGGAAAAAAAAGGACGTAAATTTCGTTTGGGTACGGCGTCGCATGACCGCGCAATTGTCAGTTGAAGTCGCACAGCACCGAATCGCAAAAAGTGGCCTGGACGGAAGACAGCAAAATCCTCCGGTGGTAAAGTGGTTAATTGGGCAATTATGTGGCAAATGAGGTTCAATGTTGATAAATGTAAGTTAGGCACTTGGGGCTAAGAATATGTATGCATCATACATACTAGATTGAGCACAACTGGGGGAATAAATGGTGGAGAAGGATCTTTTGGTACATCATAAGCCTAATAATAGCATGCAATGCCAAGCTGCGGTTTCCAAAGTGAACAAAGTCCTTTTTTGTATTAAGAGAGGTATGGACTCTAGAGAGAGAGAGACATAATTTTGCCCCTGTATAAATCATTAGTAAGACCTCATCTTGAATATACAACAGATAAATGAGTTGAGAGTTTGTGGTCTATATTTTACACTGCCCGTGTAATCTGTTGTACGTGGGTCGTACCATCCGACACCTACGTACACGGATAGGTGAGCATCGTAAGGCCATTGCTCAAGGTTTTAACACCAAAAAATGGTAAACTACCTCATATCGTTCCCCGTCATTTTGCAACTCATCACAAGGGTGATGCTAAAGACTTGAAGGTGTGGGCAATTGAATCTACACCCAAGGGCACTTTGAGACGTTCATTGACCAATGAACGTCTCTCCTTGCTTTCCCCCCATTCCCCTTTAAATTTCCCCTCTTTTCATGCCACAGGAGATCTGAGGAAGGGCTTTGCCCGAAACATGTCATCCTCCCCGTTTTTGTGGCCACTCATGTCCCTTTAACTGGCTGACAGCACACTTGGCGGTGTGCTGTGCCTGGTACAGTGAGGATTTCTTCTTCATATCAGCGCTTCTGGATCACGTGGGAAGCAGGGTCCGCTGAGCACGTCTCCATGACTCAGCGGTCGGGTGACCAGTTACATCATCTCCTAGCGCCAGCCCAGCTGTTTGAGGACGGGAGAGGACGCCGGCGTGTCAGCCGAATGATCCTCGCGGCTGGAGTGCATTGCGGTGGCTGGGGTTTCCTCTTCAGCCCCCCCTCCCCCTCTCTGCTTCTCCCGCTCCAGCCCTTTGAGTGAGTGCTTTTACTATCAAGTTCACACAACTCACAGGCGTCTCCACCTTACTCCTGGATCCTCCTCAAAGGTACAGCCTCTTTGCCGGACATCTGTTGGCATTATATTATATCATACTAGATTTACCAGAATTCTCAGCATTTTTAGCCTTCTAATAAATCCATCATTTTATTCAAGACAACTGACTTTGAGCTCATTGTCACTGCTTCAGGGATCGCCAATACACCCATTTATCTGTTGTAACTTTAATTTCTCAGTCAGGATCTGGGTTTGGGTGGGCTGCAACCCTGACATGACTTTTTGCTGATGGTGAACCCCGTCCACTCCATCTCATCCTTGAGCCCTGGATATCTGTCCCACAGCGCCATGATTTTTTGTATGTTACTCATCTCGAATATGCAGTTCAGTTTTGGGCACCAGTTCTTAAAAAGGATATTGGGGAACTGGAGAGAGTGCAGAGAAGGGCAACCAAACTGATAAGAGGCATGGAGGAGCTCAGCTGAGCTGAGGATAGATTAGAGAAACTGAATGTATTCTCTCTTGAGAAAAAGAGATGGGGGGGGTGTACAAATACATAAGGGGTCCATATAGTGAACTTGGTGTTGAGTTATTCACGTTAAGGTCATCACAGGGGACAATGGTGCACTCTTTACGTCTAAAGGAAAAGGGATTTCATCTCCAAATACAGAAAGGTTTCTTCACAGTAAGAGCTGTGAAAATGTGGAATAGACTCCCTTCAGAGGTGGTTCTGGCCTGCTCAGTAGAGTGCTTTAAAAAAGGCCTGGATTATTTCTTAAATAAACATAATATAACTGGGTTCTCACATTTATAGGTAGAGTTGAAAGGAGGATAATCTGATTGCCTCTCAGAGGATCGGGAAGGATTTCTTTTTCCCCTGCTAGAGCAAATTGGATCATACTTTGTTGGGGTTTTTCGCCTTCCTCTGGATCAACTGTGGGTATAGGATTGTGCATATGGGATTGTGTGTGTTTTTTTTTTTTTTTTTTTTATTGGTTGAACTAGATGGACTTGTGTCTTTTTTCAACCTGACTAACTATGTAAGTGCAGTCCCAACAGTGCCCACCAATGCTGCCAATCTGTGCCCACCAGTGCTGCCTGTCAGTGCCAATCAGTATTGCCCATCAGTGCCTTCTCATCATTGCATCTATCAGTGATGCCTATCAGTGCTGCCCATCAGTGACCGTCAGTGCACCTATAAGTGTCCATCAGTGTCGCCTCATCACTGCCACCTTATCAGTGCCCAACAGTGCCGCCCATCAGTGCAGTCTATCAGTGCCCATCAGTAAAAATTACTTATGTACAAATTCTTTAACAGAAACTAAGAAAACTTTTTTTTTTTTTGTTTGTTTAACAAAAAATAACAAAAAACCCAGTGGTGATTAAATACCACCAAAAAAGCTCTATCTGTCTCAAAAAAAATTATAAAAATGTCATTTGGGTACAGCATTGCATAACTGCACAATTGTCATTCAAAGTGTGACAGCACTGAAAGCTGAAAATTGGTCTGGGCAGGAAGGGGGAGTAGTGTCCAATAGGTAAGTGGTTAAAAATGTATATAGAAATGCAACATGATTTCCTGACACAATTAAAATTTCCTTCCAGCGTTCCTCTTCTCATAAACGTTTTGTATTACAAGCCAGACACTTTTTTCCAAGAGAGTGATCTGGAAAGCAGTTGAGCTAATGAACTACAAAGCGAGCAAAGTCATATGCAGCCCCCCTGCAGAGTGGACAATTCACCATTCTCAATCATTTGTTTCTTCAACAGTATTATTATATAATAATCCATGTACACATTACCATACTGAGCACAAACCAACTATCTACTAAACTTTCTATTTTTCAATAAGTGCCCCTTTCTTTATAAATAAGTACATAGTTTGAGCGGCTTGCAGAGTTGTACAGGTAAAATGATTATTCCTACTTCTAAAGTAGAAGCTTAAGGCTCCAGGAGGCATATGCTTTACTTCTTCTAAGCAGAAATTGTATGGAAAACATGGCTGAGCAGGAATGGAAAAGGTACTGGCCTAAAAACCTGAACAGTATATTGCTGGGAATTCATATCTCACTGTATGTTGTCAGCCTTCTCTAATGGAATATAAGTATATGTCTATGTGCAGCATAGTGCGTCTGAAAACAGGGCTGTCAACCCTTTTAAAAAATAATATATCAAATAAAGATTGGGGGAAACAGTACCACTGTGAAAAATTCTTGTGGGCTTATTTATGATTGACAAAATAATTGCATTTTATTTCAAAGTTTTCTGTTTTGCCTTATTTCACCTCTATTTTTTTATTTATTTTTTTTGTTTACCAAAAGTATTGGGATGCCTGCCTTTATATGCACATGAACTTTAATTGGATCTCAATCTTAGTCCGTAGGGTTCAATATTGAGTTGGCCCACCCTAGTTGCAGCTAAAACAGCTTCAGCTCTTCTGGGAAGGCTGTCCACAAGGTTTAGGAGTGTGTCTATTGGAATGTTTGACCATTCTTCCAGAAGCACATATGTGAGGTCAGGCACTGATGTTGGACAAGAAGACCTGGCTCACAGTCTCCGCACGAATTCACCCCAAAGGTGTTCTAACGGGTTGAGGTCAGGACTATGTACAGGCCAGTCAAGTTCCTCCACCCCAAACTCCCTCATCCATGTCTTTATGGACCTTGCCTTGTGCACTGGTGCGCAGTCATGTTGGAACAGGAAGGGCCATCCCAAACTCACTCACAGTCCAGTCAAGTTCCTCCATCCCAAACTCACTCATCCAAACTTACTAATTTATATTTTTATTGAAGCCTGTGGGGGAAGTCACTGCTCCAGGATTTACCAGCTGTTGTTGAAGCATTCCCTTCTCTCCCCTGCAGCTGACACCAACTGACATAGGGGAGATAATGTGATTAGACCAGAGAAGCTTAAAATAGGTTAGTATATATGCATCTTTCTTACACAGGTTAGTAGGCAAAGGTATTATGAGGGGGAGGGGACATTTTTAAGAGTAGATAGGGTTAACAGAATTCCACTTTAAATACTGCCTAAAGAAAACTCTATCTGTCTGAAAAATAATGTAAATTGGGGTTCAGTGTTGCATGAGAAAGTAATGCCAGTAAAACTATCACAGTGCTGAAACTTTAAAAATGGTCTGGTAACGGAGGGGCAAATACGGAAAGGTACTTAAAGGGGTTGTAAGCACTTTATTTTTATAAAAATAACAAACATGCCTATACTTACCTGCTCTGTGCAATCGTTTAGCACAGAACTGCCCAGTCTTTTTTCTTCTGGGGTGCCCCGTCGGCGCTCCAGGCCCCTCCACTTCATCCGGTGGCTTTCCGTGGGGGCACCCGTGCGAGCTCGCACCCAAGTGAGGCTGCTGCGGCCATTGACACAGACAGCAGAGCTCAGGCCAATGTCTCCTGCTGCAATAAATCTGTCCAATGAGGAGAGAGACAGCGTCTGGAGCTACTGCGCTTGTGCACTTGGCTGGATCAGTTCGGGCTCAGGTAAGATAAAGGGGGGTCTGGGGGGAGCTGCAGCATAGAAGGTTTTTCACCTTAATGCATAGACTGTATTAAGGTGAAAAACCTTGAGGCTTTACAACCCCTTTAGGTGGTTAAACAAAGAAAACTCAAAATATAATATTACACACACAAACTGAATAGGTGATTTGAGCGTCATCTGGAAATTTTTACAAGCCGTTTGTTTTCCTGTGGTTTAAACCAGGGAGCCAGCCTAACTGCAATTCAAACACTCATACGTTAATCACTCAGAGAGGTTTTGCAGACTAATCTGTTTTTAGGTTTGCTGATGAAAAATTGGATCGAAATGTTCCTGTAATCTGTCTTATTCCCATGTCTCTTAACCTTAAATTCTGTGTTCTAGAAGTAAGATGCTGTGTGGAAAATCATGCAGACGTCTAAAAGTATGTTGTAAACGGCATTGTCTCCAATGCTTGTCTATAAGGAGAATAGTTTATATTTTTACAGATTCAAATAAAATGTGCAGAGCGATACTCTGAATCGGTCTGGTCGTTGTGAAGCAACACTGGCAGTTCTCAATAAAGGGAGTGTCAGGATTAAAATAAGTTTGATGAATGTTCCCTGCAATCGAATAGCTATTATACTCACCTCTCAAGTGGCCCGTGTCTCCTACCTTCTCTCATTTGCAGCCTACATATGACTCTTTGCCAGGGCTGGCAAGCCCCCCCCAAAAAAATAAAAAATCCCACCCAACAAAGGGCCCCCCACATCCATTATTTTATATTAATCTAAAATTTAGAAAATATTATATATACTGTTATCTTCTTCCATAACTCCCCACCGGACCGGTACACCAAACACCCACTGTCTGTCCTCAGTCCTCCTGTCACTCATGTGTCTACTGTGCCCACCACCCTAGAAGATCCAGCCTGCCCTGCGTGAGATGGAGTGTGCTGATGTCTGACATCATTGCGCACGCCACGATCATGCTGAGGGAAGTTCTCTGGAGAAGACACTCTGCCTCCTCATACTCATCAGTTTGCACTACGAGCAGCAGTATGAGATGGGAAAATGCCATCTGTAACATGCTGCAAACTGATGACACTCAAAACTGCTGGAACAAAAATCTTGGGAGTCAATTTGCCGCCCCTCTCCAAGTGCTGCCTGGGTCCAATGGACCCAGTGGAACCCATGATAAGGCCGGCCCTGCTCTTTGGCATTCTACATTTTTGGGTGTGTCAGATGTTTTTTTCTCCCTTTTTACCCCTACATCGCTACAGGACTCCCCTACATCGCTGCAGTGGCTTGGGGGTCAGGGGATGGAACCACGGCATGGGCAGGGAACAATGGAAATAAATATTCAGACCATAATGTTACAATTATTTCAAAAAGAGCAAATCTGTCGGGGCAGAAATACAGCAGCTGTCATTGCTGACTTGTCTGAAAAGAAACGGGCAGTGGCGGAGCTAGACTTTTAAAACAGGGGTGGCAAGGTATTATTTTGGGGGGTCAATATACAAAGTGTTCAATTACACTAAAAATAAGTTATTTTCCACAAAATGTATATAGATTAAATTCAGTATACAGAGGAGGTTTACTAAAAAAAAAAAAAAAAAGTTTTGAATTTAGCTATGTACTTTACAGTGCATCTCTAGGTAATGGGTAATTCTCCTCCCTTCAGGAAAAGCCCAGTGACTTCCTGTTGGCTTTCTGGTAGTGGAATAATGGGTACATTTCCCCAGAGGCACATAGACCACAAAAAAATTACTATGGCAGAAGTTTTATTCCTTCATCAAAATGTAAAAGAAGAATGTCTACAGGTACACTTTACCATAGGTCCACATGTTCGAGAGGCAGTGAGGAGAAGCTTCTAGAAGCCCTCTGTGCTCTCAGTACACATCAGTGAAGAGGTTGCTATGGACAACCGCTGTAGTGCTGACAATTTTTATCTCCTGTTATTTTTTTTCCATCATTTATTTCTGTGCTAAAGCAGATGTTTTAGGAAGCGCAGTTACTGTGGGACATAGAGGAATCAATCTGCGTATACCTAGCATACTTAATGTTACATGTGGTCTTGTGGCGCCAACTGCTGCAGTGAAGTACGCGGCTCACTGTCAGGAGTAGAGAGAAAGCTGCTGCTTCCTCTGTATCCTTCCTCCTCTCACAGGCAGAGTGCATTTGATATCACTCCGCCTGTGAGCCGGGACTACAAAGGAAGTAGCGGCTGTGTCTCACTGCAGGGAGCTGCTCAGGATGACTCACAGCTTGCCGGGATATCGCCCTGAGCTCGCGGGTGTCCGTGAGCTCAGGGCAGAAAACGTGAGTCTCCCACGATTTGCGGGAGACTTGAGATGTCTGGTGTAATGTTTTCAGTGGGGTGGCAAGGACTTCGTCTGGGGTGGCAATTGCCACCCCAGCTAGCCCTCTGGCTCCGCCACTGGAAACGGGATCAAGGACTGTCAACTTTACTCTTGCTATACTACTTATTGAGTCATTGATCCACAACATGTATGCAACAAATGCAATGGGAAATCTCAGCCCTGACGTTTGCACCTTTAATAATTTGCCGGTATTAGCAGCTGTTATATTTGCATCCTGACCAATCCCATTAACCATAACAGGCCATAGGAGAAGTCTGAATTGTGCCATCATGTAACGACTGAATTGTGCCATCATTTAATGACTGAATTTTCGTTCAATGGACATAAATGAATCAGTTTTTCATTCATTTTGTCACATATGCCTAGTGCAAACAGTTCAGGTGAGAAACACATTAACCTTTCAATTTATTGTTCATTCGGCAGAATTTTTGCAAACTGTTCCTTCGATTTTTCAGCTCTGAAAAGTTAAAACCTTTTTTTTTTTTTTTTTTTTCTTTTTGTGCCCATTAACTGGACAAAAAACAAACGAATGGACCGAATGACAAATTTTCTAACAATTTTTCAGATAGTGTATGGCCAGCATAGTACTCCCACTCGCCAGCTGCCTAATTCAGGAGCTACTGCAAACAAACCAACTCTCAGCTTTATTTGAGCTCAAGAGACCCTGTTGGAAGACTATTCCTTAAGAAAAAAACTTGCTGATTTGTTTGCTGGATAAAGGCGAGTTCAGAGGACAATTGAGCTCATCTCAACATCTAAACAAAGAAATCTGTTTTAAAATGTTCTGTTTTCAATTAAGTAATCTCTGGTGATCCTGCCAGCATGGTGCGACCAAAAGATTTTTTTTTTCTAGAATGACAAGGATTCCTTGTTCCAGTTGCAGTGTTTTCCTTTTTTTTCCTTCATGCAACAAGCACACAATGTGCTGGCGTATTTTGGATTTTCATACAAACAATCTAGCGCAGCCTTTCTCAAGCATAGTTCTGTGGAAACCCTAGGTTTTCTTTAGAGAGGGGCTCAGCAACCTATAGATTGTTATCACCAGTAGATCACAGACAGGTGACTAGTAGATCACGGTCTGGGCTTGCTGACTCACCATTCCAGAGCATCAAACAGAGTGCAATGTAGAGGGACTTCTTGTAAATTTTGGAGCTGTAGTAGGGTGCAAGAGGCGCATAAGTCAATACCTCCTCTGTAGTGCTGGCTCCTATCCCATTCAGAGTGAGTGATACCAGCTGCACTCCATCTCTTATATTGGCTAGCGGTGTCCAGAGTGGTGTTAGCAGCAGGAAAGAAGAGATCCTTAGGTCAATGTGAAGCAATACACTGGGCATAATAGTATAGGGCTGCTTTTTACACTGATGTGCCGCGGTTTACCCACACCGCCGATGCACTGCAGTGTACCTGCGGATTTGCTGCGCTTAACCATATTCTTCTATTATATCCTGCAGGTTTGGTGTACTTTCTAAAAGAGCACCTGCAGGATATAATAGAAGTCTATGGAAAACTGCAGCTAACCCAGGAAAGTCTCAGATGCACTGTGCTGCACCTGCAGTGCAGGTAAAGCGCAGCAAGTCAGTGTGAAAGCAGCCTTATAGAGGGCTCAGAACAGTAAGGCCCCTTTCACACTATCCGTCCGTCGTACGGATTCCGTTTTTCTTAGCGGGGGATCGAGCCGCCGATCCCCCGCTGAGTAGAAGGATGACAGCTGTGTCTCCGCGCTGTGTGCGGAGACACAGCTGTCAGTTCCCCATGCATCTCTATGGGGGAAATCAGATGGGAACGGACCGTCGGTAAAACCGCTGGGTTTTACCCCCTCCCAACTGTATGTGTGAAGGAGCCCCAAGGGTGCTATTGCTGAATTTAACTAAGGGCTCATTCACAAGTGCAGCAGGCACTGCTGCTCCCCTGAAAAGCGATCTAAATGTGTGTTTGACAGGTGGGGAGAAGGCAATATGTTGCCTCCTCACGACCTGATTTAAACCCATCATTTCCGTACAATGAATGAGATTGCAACACGGTAGTACGGCAATTAAAAGTTGAAATCAGGTGTTAGAACTGTACCTGGTAAGCTTTGACCTCTCCTATGTTGTTCAGATAGATTTCCACCTCTTTAAGGTTGCCTACCCCTGCTCTAGAGGTTACTTTTTGTTCCCTGAGCGACACAGTCACTTCTACTCTGTCCAGCAATGTAAGATGGCACTTTTCCACTGACCTTAAAGTAGGGGTAGCCATTCTACTTTGACCAACAATGTAAGATGGTCCTTTTTCACTGACCCCAAAGTGAGGGTGGCACTTCTACATTTACCACCAATGTAAGATCGTATTTTTCCACTGACCCCAATGTAAGGATGACACTTTTACTTTTACCAACAATGTGTGGTACTTTGTCAATGACCCCAATTATGGGTGGCACTACTACTTTGACAAACAATGTAAGATTTCCATTGACCCCTAAAGTAAGGGTACCATTTCTATATTGACCAGCAATGTAAGATAGTACTTTTCCACTGACCCCAATGTAGGGGTGGCACTTCCTAATCTGACCACCAATGTAAGATGCCACCTTTCTATTCTTCAATATAAAGTGACACTGTAGTTTTTATTTTAAATTAATATTAATTTATGTCAAAACAATTACTGAAAATATTGTTTATAAGTCTTAAAGAGTGGAGGGTTGTTAGAAATCCTTTCTGGGTGCAAAATTCACCACTTTTCCTATCCCTTTATTTAATAATAAACCTACAACATACTCATCATTTTAATGTCCTGCAAGCTATACATATAATCATTTTTAGCAGCGGTTCCCTAAAGACATTCAAGTTATTTCAAGGGTTCCCCTTGGAAAAAAAGTTTAAGAAAGGTTGGTCTAGAACAGGGGTATTCAAACTATAGCCCTCCAGTTGTTCAAGGACTAAAATTCCCATCATGCCTTGTTATGTCTGTGGATGTCAGAGTTTTTCAATGCCTCATGGCATGTGTTGTTCCTCAACAGCCGGAGGGCCGTAGTTTGAGGATCCCTTGTCTAGAGCAACACAGGAAATACATAAACAAAGGACTATAATACTGTATTTTTTAAAATGTTTAAAAATAATTTCCCTTGGATGTAATAAAGTATTCTGAATTCCCAATTTTGTACGAAGAAATAATAAATAATGCTGTATTGTTTTATCTACAGTGCTGTACAAAGGTTTAGTTTTATTTAAGGTAAACATGCATGTATCTATATATTCTGAATTGTTCTATAGCATAAACACTGCCTATGTAAAGTTCTAGCAAATTAGACCTGGAACTCATTAAGCACTAATGGCCTTCGTTGTGCACCATCAGCATTCACATCCGCTGTTTGGGGTCATCCCTGCACAGGGTATACGGCCGCTACAGGAAGGTATCTGGAGCACATCCACATAGTAAAACTTGTTCTACTTTCCCTGTTGCAGCTTGTGGTTTTGGCACACAGAAGAGAAGAAGAGCATGGTCTGGGATATTGTGAGAATTAATGATCACCTCTGCATGGAAGTTTGGCATTGTCTAAGAACTTCAGTACTTACTCTGAGGAAAAAATAATCAAATGTGATTTAAGAATTTAACTTTTAAATCTTTCTGGCAGATATTTCTAATGATGTTACTGTAACAGGAAAAATAAGCCCTTGCAGGAAGGCAGTGAGACTTATGTAGGAATCATTCTCGCCATATTTCATGGGGTAATGTGAAATATGAGCTTCCTACTGTGGTGATATATGGGAGGGTTATACAAAGTAGACAATTCGGCACCAGTTTACAGTACGGATCAAAAAGGGAGGCAAAACCAAGTTTTTATTTGTTTGGTGACCTGGTTTTTTCTCTGATCAGAATGTAAGATAAGGATATACGAGCATTATGATTATCAGACAAGACTTGGTTCTAAATTTTTGTAGATGCTTGCTAAAATCTGACTAAATGTTTAGTAGATTTCTATATAATGACACCCCCAGATCAGTTCACGTATCGCAGTGCGAACTATCAATTTGGACTGGAATTGGATCGCATAGGTGTGAACAACACCCATGCAATCCCATTCTGATGTGGATCATAAAAAAGGTCCTGCACAACTTTGGTCCAAATGCGATGTGAATTCAGCCATATAATCTGTATGGCGGAATTTGCATCGCACAGACATCGCATGTAATTTGAAGAGCAGTGTGGTGCGAATCACATGCGATGTCTGACATCGCTATAGTGTGAACCGGCACTAAATGCTTATTACATTCTTTGTAGATGCTTGCAAAACAACAATTTTTTAGTAGATGCTTGTAAACTCTAAATAAATTCTTAGCAGATGCTTACAAAACTCTGAATACATTTTTAGTAGATGCTTTCTAAACACGTATTGGATTTTTAGTAGATGCTTCCTAATATCTAAATACATTCTTAGTAGATGCTTACTGAACTCTGATTTAATTATTTGTAGTTGCTTGGTAAATTCTGAATAAATTATTTATAGATGCTTGCTAAACTCTAAATACATTCTTGTTATATGTGTTCTAAACTCTGAATAAATTCTTTGTAGATGCTTTCTAAATATCTATTAAATTCTTCGTAAATGTTTGCTAAACACTTACTAAAATTTAGTAGACCGTTGTTCAATACTACGTTTTGTTAGTATATGCTTTCTAAACCTTTATTACATTCTTAGCAGGCACTTATGTTTCCTTCCACACTCTAAAGGTATAGTGGTAAGTTAATTGTCTAAATTGACTAGTGTATGTACTGTATGTGTATATGTGTAGGATAGGTAGGATAACGACATAAGCTATGCAGTGGAATAATGTCTTTATAGGATGTCACCATCTTACAAACCAACCTCAATGCACTGTTTAATTGGGCAACTATGTGGCAAATTAGGTTTAAGGTTGATAAATGTAAAGTTATGCACTTGGAGGCTAAGAATATGCATGCATCATACATACTAGAGGGAGTACAACTGAGGGAGTCAATGGTGGAGAAGGAACCGGGGGGTTTTGGTAGATCATGGGCTTAATAATAGCATCCAATGCCAAGCTGCGGTTTCCAAAGTGAGCAAAATCCTTTCTTGTATTACCAGAGGCATATACTCCAGAGAGAGATATCATTTTGCCCCTGTACAAATCATTAGTAAGATCTCATCTGGAATATGCAGTTTAGTTTTGGGCAACAGTTCTGAAAAAGGATATCAGGGAACTGGAGAAAGTGCAGAGAAGGGCAACCAAACTGATAAGAGGCATGGAGGAGCTCAGCTATGAGGAAAGATTACAGGAACTGACTGAATTTATTCTCTCTTGAGAAGAGGAGATTAAGGGGGATATGATCAACATGTACAAATACTTAAGGGGTTTATATAGTGAACTTGGTGTTGAGTTATTCACTTCAAGGTCATTACAGAGGACAAGGGGGCACTCTTTACATCTAGTGGAGAATAGATTTCATCTCCAAAATACAAAAAGGTTTCTTCACAGTAAAAGCTGTAAAAATGTGGAATAGACTCCCTCCAGAGGTGGTTCTGGCCAGCTCAGTAGATTGCTTTTAAAAAGGTCTGGATTCTTTCCTGTACATAATGTAAATGGGTACTAACATTTAGAGGTAAAGTGGATCCAGGGAATATCTGATTGCCTCTCGGGAGATTAGGAAGGAATTTCTTTCCCCTGCTGTAGCAAATTGGATCATGCTTTGTTGGGGTTTTTTTTGCCTTCCTCTGGATCAACTGTGGGTATAGGATTGTGTATATGGGATTGTATGTTTTTTTTTTTTTTTTATTGGTTGAACTAGATGGACTTGTGTCTTTTTTCAAACGGACTAACTATGTAAATGCAGCCCCAACAGTGCCCACCAGTGCTGCCAATCTTTGCCCACCAGTGCTGCCAATCTGTGCCCACCAGTGGTGGCAAGTAGTTAGTCCAGGATTGTGTACTGTATATAGGATTGTACAATTTTCTTTTTTTTTTTTACTGCTTGAACTAGATGGACTTGTGTCTTTTTTGACCTGACTGTAACTATGAAAGTATGTAGCTTGTAAGCTCCATGAAGGAAAGGGCTGATGTAAATTAACAATATGTAAAGTGCTGCATTATTGCGATATATAACTACTAATAACATAAAGGCTTAAGAGATTATTGCTAAATTCTTATTAAATGATGGTTTAATTTGTACTATCCTGCTACTTATTGTTGTTGGGCTCTGAGTAGCCAACTTTAATGCCATCACCCTGGTTTTGATGGCAATTGTTTTGTACGTTACAGAAAAAACGTAAATACCTTTAAAAAAAATTTAAAAAAATCATATTAAATTCTAAGTAGTTGCTTGCTAAACTCTAACTACATTCTTAGTAGATGTTTTATAAACCCTTGCTAAATTTTTAGTAAACTATTGCAAAACTCTAGTGAATGCTTTCTACATGCTAATTAATTCTTAGCAGATGCCTGATACCTCCCTGCTAGATTTTAGCAGATGCTTATTATGCTCTTAATAAACTCTTAGTAGTAAATGCTTTTATAAATCTCAGTAGATGCTCGCGAAACTTCTATTAACCTTTTAGTAGATGCTTGCTCAACTCTGAATAAATTCTTAGTAGACACTTGCTAAACTTCTATTAAATTCTAAGTAGATGCTGGCTAAATATTTTCTGAATTCTTAGTAGATGTTTGCTAAATGCTTATTACATTTTTAGTAGATGCTTGCTAAATGCTTATTAAATTCTTAGTAGATGCTTGCTAAAATCATAATCATTTGTCAGTATGTTTTCTATAAAGGCAGTCCCTGAGTTACGCACATTCGAGTTGCGAACGACTCGTACTTACGAACGGAGGGAGGAACAGTGAGAGGAAATCTACCCCCGAGGAAAAGAAGTTCACTCCTGTAAGAGTTATCATGGGAAAAAGTTGTCTCCACTGAAGGTTTATCACCAATCCTTGTTTTCACGACAACCCAAAATTTTCGAAATCCAATTGTCACAAGGACAGAAAGTGAGGTGAAATCTTCTGAACAGGGGCACAGAGAGCAAAATAAATGTTACAGAGGTGTTTACCTTTCCCTATGATATTCAAAAAACTAAATTATTTTTTTTGGCTGGAGTTACACATAAAAAATGTACCTGTCCCAACATGCATACAAATTCAACCTAAAAACAAACCTACAGAACCTATCTTGTTTGTAACCCGGGGACTGCCTGTACTCTTATTAAATTCTGAGTGAATGATTGCTAAATGCTTACTAAATTCTTAGTAGATGCCTAGGAAGTTTATGCCAAATTCATCTATCTTTATCTATAATTTAAAAATGTATCCATCCTAAAGTTCACCTTATCTGCTTTAGTTTCATTTCTGGACAAAGTCGATGATGAATTTGGCAATGGATCTTTCTAGTGGTCAAGTAACTGGGAACAGTGATGTGGGCTGTCAGAATATGTATAATCAATGCACTGCTTTAAATTTATGTTGGTGTGAGCACTCACACAGTTTATCATGTCACATTGAAAGTATGCCTATTCTGTTATTCAGAGCCATGTGGCAATACTTTTTTATGTATTATTTATTATCTATATTTATTTTTTATATTTATATAATGTCAGTGTTTAAAAAGGAACATATATTTGCTTTTAAGTGATTAAAACATGTTTCATTAATAGCTGACTTATCTATAAAATAATGTTGGTTACAGATCAGGATAACCTTAGCAGATTATATTATCTTAAACTGGTAAATGTATATCCCTTCAATGATTACTTAAAACTGTGTGGCTTGCACATTGTGGGGTTGATTTACTAAAACTGGAGAGTGCAAAATCTGGTGCAGCTCTGCATGTAAACTAATCAGCTTCCAGGTTTTATTGTCAAAGCTTAATTGAACAAGATGAAGTTAGAAGCTGATTGGCTACCATGCACAGCGGCACCAGATTTTGCACTCTCCAGTTTTAGTAAATCTCCCCCTGTATTTCCAACCTTCTCACATGGTTACTAAAATGCAGAGACTTAGTAGAGTCTGATTACTGCTAACAAAAAGTGGGGTCTGCTTTGTAGAGATGATGACTAGCTTTATTTAGACCCTTTTTTATTAGTTTTGGGTGCAGGAGTTCTTAAAGTGGACCTATACTTAAAAAGGGAAATGTTACTTTCTTACTGGGAATATCTAGTTAGGTTCATTGATGTTCTATTTATGCACACCCTTGTGTGAAATAATACCCAGTGATCCTGTCGTGAAAGTCCTTGTTCATGGGAAAAAGAGTTTTCTAGTTTCACTCTCACCGAATGGCAACATGCCATCCAATCACATTATAAAAATTCTCATTGTGTTAACCATTATGCTTATGCTAAACCTACTACATAGATGGTATTTAACGCCAGTGAGACTTTCTCAGATATTCCCAGCTGAATCATCTTCTTGCTGGAGAAACCATGGAGCAAGAGGGGTATAGTACATACTAGGGATAAACTGATTATCGGCAAGACTGACATATCGGTGGCCGATATGCACTTTCCCCGATATATCGGTATCGGCCCCGGAACTGGCCACTATTGTCAATATTTTTGTGTTGTCATTCTGCCTTCTTAGGCCGCCTCCCTCACCTTGGACAGCCTCGTTGGGACTAGTCTCGCGGGAGTGTATCCCAGCCATACACCCACCCACAGCAGCCCAGTGCCAGACAGCCACCCACATCCACAGGCCCTGTACCAGCCAGCCACCCAATGCCCCTGTGCCAGCCACCCACCTACCATGGGTGCCAGGCAGCCAGCCACCCACCAAAGGGTGCCAGACAGCCAGTCACCCACCACGGGGTGCCAGCCACCCACCACAGGGTGCCAGCCAGCCAACCAGCCACCCACCACAGGGTGCCAGCCAGTCACCCACCCACCACAGGGTGCCAGCAAGCCAGCCAGCCATTAAGCATTAAACAAAAATTAACATGTTCAGTACCAGATTTGTGTCTTATTTTTTCAAAACTTTAAATGTACAAAATATCGGCCCATATCGGCCGATACCGATACGTTGTGACCAAAATATTGGTATCGGTATTGGCCCTGAAAAAACCATATTGGTCTATCCCTAGTACATACTATGTAGAAGTAGTTTTTGGAACTCCGTATTTACTCTTATATCGTCAGTAACTGGGCTTATCCTTTCTCCTAACCGTTCTTCAGCTTTACTTAGCCTTAACATCGATAACATTCCTACTCAATTTAGAAGCCTTATCACTCATATACTATCCACAGCACGTCTAACAATTATATCGAAATGGAAGTCACTTAATGCTCCTAATATCTCTGAGGTAATTTATAGAGTCAAGTCACAATACATCTATTAAAAACATTATGGGGATGATTTACTAAAACTGAAGGGTACAAAATCTGGTACTGTTGCACATGGTAGCCAATCAGCTTCTAACTACAGCTTGTTCACATAAGCTTTGACAAAAGAAATCTGTAAAATGATTGGTTTCCATGCAGATTTTCTCCTTTTTCTCCAACACTAATGGAAGTTTATTTACTAAAGGCATATATACTGTGCACTGCAAGTGCACTTTAAGTTCATTTGCTCTGGATCTGAGGGGAAGCTCTGAAATGAGGGGAAGCTCTGCTAGCTTCTATCATCCAATCATGTACAAACACAAATGCTGTTTTTTATTTTTCTTGCATGTGATTGGTAATTCTTTGCAAAGCGAAGTTTTACCTTACTATGCTCAGGAGCAAGTGCACTTGCAGTGCACAGTATGTTTGCCTTTATTAAATCAACCCCTGAATGCATTTACATTAAGGTGTGCTCCTTGGGTTCTACTCTCCCAAGTAGATGATTACATAGATCCCAAGCAAAGCCTTCCTTCTAGATGGTTTCCAATGGTATATCTCTGTAATGTGGTACCCTGTTTTTTTTTTTTTTTTTTTTTCTATTTTTATTCTCATTACATATATATATTCTTTTATGTAGTTTAGATTATTTCTAATTGGCTCTATGGTAATTTTCTAGTGTAATCTATCAGAGCTCTTGCTTCAAGCAATGTTTACTTTGATATTTTTATTGCTGATGTTTCACTGTATTCTACTTATTATTTAACTGAAGAATGTATGTCTTCATATGGTCTAAGCTTTAATTCAAAGAAAGTCCTTTCTCAGACACGTCCTATTATAGAGTGACAACGCTCTGTCCCTGTCTCCCAACTGTGTCACTGCATTGTCACCCTGTCACATATACCTCTAATAGAGACTACAAGTGAACATTTCAACACACATTATGCAGGCATGGTGCATTGTTGTCAACATCGGGAAACCCTTTGTAAAGCCATTGACAGAGTGCATGCATGTAGAGGGGAAGTGGATACAGAAAACCAACAGAATAATGATGCAACAAAGAATTAAAAAAAAAATATAAATATAAGTATATTTTTAAATGCCAATTATTTATGATATACTGTGTTGGAGTTAAGTAAATTTCGTTCAGTTTAGGCTTATACTGTCTTACTTTATAGGTACAGCTCCCTTACATTTCTAAACACTGAATGTACAATAGGTGCTGTTTAAAAATACTTTGGAAAAAAAAACAAAAAAAAAAAGCAATGGGCAGCTAAGGAACTACAAATCTCATCCCTGACAGCCAGTTACTGAGCAGAGATGCCGGGGCAGCCGCAGGACCGCCAAGCCTTTCTAAATGTCAAGGAGCCGCTGTATGCAATCAGCTAAGTGGGAAACGTAGCAAACCACACAGCTACACAGTATAATTGAAACATTTATGTAACACTGCATCACTCAATTAGCATCTACTACATACATTTATTAAATAATATACATGACTGAGCACATAAATTAGCTGTAATTTAAACAGGCTAACAACAAACCTGTAAAACATGTAAAGAGAGGAAAAAAAGGCTGGCTAGGCGAAATTCGTAGAGCTGCTATTATTCCTAATGCATATCTCAATGTGTGTGTGTATATATATATTTATATAAATATATATATATATATATATATATATATATATATATATATATATATATATATATACACAATTTATATATTTATATATATTATATGTGAAAAAAATGTAATCTTCTACTGTATATATTGTGACCAAATAACCACTTCTGCTACTGCTTGGAATATTATATATTGCTACACACCACTAAATACGTATATAATATCTGATTGCAGCTCTGCAAATACACAGGTTTATACAACTTCCAAAATTACATCATTCTTCCTATCTCCAAACAATATAAATCACAAACATATATAACATCGCAATATCTATTTACTAAAATAATAGTGAACAAAGCTAATAAAAGTCCTTTGTAGAATAGACCGATTATCGGCAAGGCCAATTTATTGGGGGCCGATATGCACTTTTCCTGATATATCGGTATTGGCCCCAGAACTGGCCGATATTGCCGATATTTTTGTGACATCATCCTGCCTTCTTAGGCCGCCTCCCTCGCCTTGGACAGCCTCATCTGGAGTCGGGACTAGTCTCGTGGGAGTGTATCACAGCCATACACACATCCACAGCAGCCTGGTGCCAGCCAGCCACCCACATCCACAGGCCCTGTACCAGACAGCCACAGGCGCTGTACCAGCCAGCCAACCACAGGCTCTGTACCAGCCAGCCACCCACGGGCCCTGTACCAGCCAGCCACCCACAGGCCCTGTAACAGCCACCTACCCACAGCCCCTGTGCCAGCCACCCACCCACCACAGGGTGATAGCCAGCCAGCCACCCACTACAGGGTGTCAGACAGCCAACCACCCACAGACAGGGTGCCAGACAGCCAACCACTCACAGACAGGGTGCCAGACAGCCAGCCACGCACAGGCCCTGTACCAGCCATTCACAGGCACTGTACCAGCCAGCCGCCCACAGGCTCTGTACCAGCCAGTCACCCACAGCCCCTGTGCCAGCCACCGACCTAACAAAGGGTGCCAGCCAGCCACCACAGGGTGCCAGCCAGCCAGCCACTCACCCACCACAGGGTGCCAGACAGCCAGTAATCCACCACAGGGTGCCACACAGCCATCCATCCACCACAGGGTGCCAGTCAGCCAGCCACCCACCACAGGGTGCCAGCCAGCCATCCACCACAGGGTGCCAGCAAGCCAGCCACCCACCGCAGGGTGCCAGACAGCCAGCCATCCACCACAATGTGCCAGACAGCCAGGCCACCCACCACAGGGTGGCAGCCAGCCAACCACCCACCACAGGGTGCCAGCAAGTCAGCCATTAAGCATTAAACAAAAATTAACATGTTCAGTACCAGATTTGTGTCAAAAATTGTCTTTATTTTTCAAAATTTTAAATGTATAAAATATTGGCCCATATCGGCCGATACCAATACATTGTGACCAAAATATAGGTATCAGTATCGGTATCGGTATGGGCCCTGAAAAAACCATATCGGTCTATCCCTAGTCCTTTCTGCTCCACACTTACTTCAATATCATACATGTGACCTCCCTTGCTGTTTGCCCTATAAATACGCAATGGCAATCTTCACACTCCCTGTTATGACAGAAATATTGCTATGCAGAAACCAATAATAAATAATCCTGTTACATATAAGAATCCCAAAATATTTATATGTAAAGTCTAATAATAAATAATGGGCATTCGCATCCTCCTATCTATAAGAACCCAACATATTAATAAATATATTATATTAATATTAATATGTCTATATTATGCACCATCAAATGGCAATTCCAGTTATTAAAATAATGAAGCAGTTTAAAGCAAAATCCACATTTAACGTTTTGTGGGGGGATCAATGTTCTTAATTCATATATCCATCTAGATATCTTTTGACTCAACGTTCTAATTTTGTTACTACCTCTCTAGTGTCTCTTGTATTTTTCAATTCCCCAAAAAAACATACTAGATGGATCTTTATGATGAAATAATATGAAATGCGTTGATAAATGATGCTTCTTAAACCCGACAGAGATGTTGTAATTATGTTCCTTTATTCATTTGGTCATTGCTTACTTTGTGTGGCCAGTATTTTGAAGTCTGTATGGGTATAGTATGTCGTTTACTACTCATATACTACTCCTTCTCTATGGAAAGTGATACAATCTTCAATCTCATATTGTTTTCCTGTAACCCACGATTTAAATGTTTTCCTTCTTTTATTTTTTTTCTCTATTACAGGCAAGGCACCAACCTTATATAAAGAAGTCTTTGCCATTAAAGAATGATATATCACTCCCTCTCGGGGGGGTCTTTTGCATTCTTCACTATGCAATTACATATAATCAGGCTTTATATATATATATAAATTTGGGCTTCTCTGGTAATATCTCTCCCAGATGTTTGTCCGCTTTCAATATTTGCCAATGCCTTTTAATTATCCTTTCCCTGACTCTAGCCCCGACTCTTCTTAATCATTTAGTGAAGAAGGAAACAGACCCCTCAAGAGGGAGTGATATATCATTCTTTAATGGCAAAGGTTTATTTGCATTCAGTAGGTGCTAGATCTTTAGTACACAATACACAAAATGAGAAAACCAATCCTGACCAATGCATTCTTCCTATGGGGCAGTTTGAGCGTCTGCCATTGTGGGAGGATAACAAACATAGATTAGAATAACTATTCGTTTTCTATGATACCACTGGAGAGGTGAAACCTTCTTTCTTGATAGGTTATGGGAAATATGCTGGCCTTGCATTTAAATCAGCAGTAGGGCTGAACTATAATACACTGATGGAACAGGGGAAGCATTCTGATTCAGGTACCCCATTCTATGGTCAGCATGGAAGGCAATGTCCATACCTCCTACCTCTGCAAACAAAAATTAAACTGCATCCCTTCACTATATCTTTAATGTCTATGGTGAGAATATTCCACAATGTAGGTGGTGGGGGCATCTCACTAGGTGCGGGAATTCTTAGCAAGAGCAAGAGGGTAGCTTGTCATTGCCAAGTTATCATATGCAAAATTAGAACTGATTGCACCTTTGTGTAAGGCCAAAGTATACATATCGGTATTGAGGCCAAAAATAAGTATTTTAACTACTGTTACCAATCATATATAAATGTCAAGAAAAGATCCCAGTTGTGAACAGCTGCACTTGAATCTGAGATGTAAGAATTGCCTACAGAGAAGTTTAAATAATAAATTGTCCCAATTCATGCCAGAATACTTGGGCTTATACTCAAACTTCTAACAGTCTTATGAAAATGGAAAAATGAGGGGTATTAGAAATGTTCTTTACTTGTACTAGAGAAATGTTGCTCTGGGTTCCCTTCAGTGCTTCATTCTCCTCCCTTCTGTTCTCAGCTGAATGAAGAAGAAGGTGCAGAAGGAGTCTTACCAAGCAGCTCTGGAACAGACACTGCACAGAAAATGGTAGAGAATGCTTCAAATTAGCATTCATGAATTAGGAGCAGGATCTGCTCTGTTTTCCCAGTTTAGAAGAGTGGTGCCATTTATTTCATTATTTTTCAATCAGTTTTTACAACTTGATGTTTTTCAAAACAGTTTGAAAAAAAAAAAATGGCTAAAAACATTTGCAAAATGGCAAGCTGGTGTAAAGTAGGGAATTGACAGATTCCTCTGGAGAGCAAATGTGTCATAAATATTAAATAATGACTGAACCAAGCTATTTGACTTTTTATAAATAGCTCCTTTAAAATCATATAGAATAATCTTTCATGTCTAGATTATAGTTTTCTAAGATACTTTTCATCTACACTTCTATTTCTCATCTTGAGGGCCTCCGAAAATTCCACTACCTATCATGAAATATGATTAGCCCACTCTCTTTAGCTAATACTTACTAAGATAAAGTATGACTTCAAGGAAAACTGCATTTACCAGGACCACCCAGATGTTATACTGTATGTCTGGAAGTATCAGAGTCTTGTAAAAATGTATATTTGTAAATGTAGTCTTGTTTAACTTTGCGTGCTATAAGAACTGGTCAGATATCAGAGGAAGTGAACCATAATCCCGGTTTATGAGCTTTAAAATGAAATAGTTTATGTTTCAGGTTCACACCACCAAGATGTGATCCAAAAGCAGTCATCAGGTGTCCTAGGATTCCCTTTGTAACATGTTATCTGTACAAAGATTGCTGGGGGATGGGGTCCAGGTGTTCACAAGGTCCTAGCATGTTAGGGGGATATGGCAGGAATACAGGGGTTCAGAAGCAACGTGGCCCAGAAGGTCAAAAGGTCCCAGCATGCTGGAGGGACAGGGCAAGAACAAAGGGGGTTCAGCAGTGATAGGGTCCAGGAGGTCATGAGGTCCCAGCATGCTAGTGGGACAGGGAAGGAATACAGGAGGTTCAGCAGTAATAGGGCCCAGGAGGTCAAAAGGTTCCAACGTGCTAGGGATGAGGGAAGGAAAACAGGGGGTCCAACAATGATAGGGCCCAGGAGGTCACAAGCATGCTGGGGGACAGAGAAGGAATACAGGGGGTTCAACAGTGATAGGGCCCAGGTGGTCACAAGATCATGGCATACTAGGGGCAGGGCAGGAATAAAGGGAGTACAACAGTGACAGGTCACAGGAGATCACAAGATCCCAGCATACTAGGGGGATAGGGCTTAGATACAGGGGGTTCAGCAGTGACAGTGCCCACAAGGTCCCAGTTACTACTTAGCAATTAGCATGGCTGCTTCACCCACCGGTTCACTTTTTTTCACATGTTGCACAGAATAAAGCTTTAATATATTATTTTTTACTAGCCGCATTCTTTATTAATTAGTTGAATCACTAGCCCAAAACAAGAATGCAAGAACTTTTGACTTTTCTAACAGCCAGATAACTAGAATTTTTAGAAGGAGGCCAGCAAAAGTTGACACCTATCTATTTACTTATTTTTAACTAGTTTGAATGGAAAGGGGTAAGGTTTTGGAACTATCTCAGTCAGCTGTCTATGTCCCCATTGGGGAGACATTCCCCGGCTTCATTTCCTAGTGATCCCCTGTCACGAATATGGAAATCTTACCAATAGCGACGCAGCCAGCAGTAAAATCATTACAGAGTATCGAACACCAGAAAAAGAAGTGAGTGGAACACATAGAGCAAAATAAGACAATCTTTAACCTCTATACTTTGGGCTTGAGTTCCATTGTAAGTTTATTAAAGGGAAACAAATAACCTTATTAGTTAAATTACCCACTTAATTAATTAGTTAGAAGTTCAGAATATTAAGGGATATCCAATCCCAAGAACAAAATTGTAATATTTTACAGCTTACAGTCCTTAGATGTGGCAGCTAAATTCGTTTTCTTTTTCTTTGATTTAGGAATATTTTTAGAAAGTACAGATAATACCTGTCAATCTTGCCAGAAATGCAGTGCCCTTGTCACTTTCTGTGAGCTGCACCGAAGGTTATCTTCCTTCCTACCTGTCTTCTGTAGACTGCCAGTTCCTCTCCTCCCCATGTAATGAAGATGAAGAGATAGGAGATGTTGTTATCTAGATCAGGAGAGCATCCTAGGGTGACAACAAGGGCTCCCCCTATAAATACAGTGGAGGACTGATGTAGCCACCCAGGGAAAGAAAGCATGCTATGTGCAGGTTTACCAGTAGAAAATAAAGCAAAAAAAGCATGAAAAAAAAAAAGAAAACTAATGCAGCCACCACACTAGGGCTGGAAAAGCTGTAATATTTAACATTTTTGGTTTTGAGTTTAAATACACTTAAATTGTTAATATCTCATGTTATTGTCATTACTGTGATGTTAGGTCAGGATTTGCCCAAATGCAGCAAAGCTTTGAATATGAAATGAGCTGTTTTCTGGCCCTTCCTAATACTGGACACTTCTGGAAAGAGCATAGAATCTCGAAAACATTTGCATATTACATTCTTCGGAGGATCCTGCTTTCTTCCACCTGCATGTCTCAGATATCCCAGAGAAAACATAAAATCGATTCTTCGCCACCTCCTTAACACCACCAAGTTGAGTATTGTACGCAGATGGAAAGATCCACACCCTCCCTCCATCTCCCTCTGGCTCAAAAAAGTCGAAGAACTGAACAGGATGGGGGACCTGGAACTGTCAGCTAAAAATAAACATGAGACCTACTTCAAATCTTGGATCCATTGGAATATGTTTATATTCTCAGGTAAAGCCCTATTTGGATCCTGCACCCAGTGAGGTGGTGTGGTTCGCTGCCCTTCTTCTAGCATATTTTCCCTCTCCCTACCAAGCCCTTTCCCCTTATTATCATAATTTTTGTCCTCCCCCCAACCCTACCCTTCCCCTACCCCTCTTGTTTTCTTCTTTCATCCTCCACCAATCCTCTTCCCCTTCCCTTAACCCTGTACCCCCCTTATACTTACCCCCGCTACACAATTTAATTGAGAAAAACTTCTGTATCCTTTGCATTCCCATCACCCAGTACGCCTCAGAATGGTGATGGCTTGTTTATGTACTGTATATGTGCAACAGGAAGTTTTCCTTGTATTCTGAAATTGTTTTAAAATGTAAGGTAATGCATTTGGGTGCCAGAAATACAAACACAAGTTACTCGCTAGGGGGAGAACCTCTGACGGAATCTAAGATGGAAAAGGACCTGGGGGTCCTAGTAGACGAGAAGCTCAGCAATGGCATGCAATGTCAAGCTGCTGCATGCAAAAGCCAACAGAATACTGGCATGTATAAAAAATGGGATTCACTCCAGAGAGAAAAAGATAATTCTCCCACTTTACAAGACTCTGGTCCGGCCACATCTGGAGTATGCCGTCCAGTTCTGGGCACCGGTCCTCAGGAAGGATGTGCTGGAACTGGAGAGAGTCCAGAGAAGGGCAACAAAGAGAATAAAGTGAATGGAGGACATCAGCTATGAGGAAAGATTACAAGCACTGAACTTATTCTCTCTGGAGAAGAGATGCTTGAGAGGGGATATGATATCAATGTACACATACTGTACTGGTGACCCTAGCATAGGGTACAATTGTTTTCATGGAAATTTGGCGTTATGTATTATAGGCCTACAATTCTTAGTAATTATTGACTTAAACCTGACCAAAACAAGACTCTAGTAGACATCCCAGATGTGATAAATTTGAAACACAAACACGTGAATTATAATCGAATCAATAATATTATTTTATTATTTAATATATAATATATATAATAAAATTATATTATTGATTAGATTATAATTCATGCATTATATATTATATATAGATATATGTGTGTTTATATGTAATTATAATTGAATCAATAATATAATTTTATATATATATATGTGTGTGTGCATATATATATATATATATAAAATATAAAATGTGCTTTGTGTTTTGTGCAACGTTTTTTTTTTTTTTAATTTCCCTCCCTAGTTCCGCTCCCATGCAGCATTGCTGCTGCAGGGAACGGAACTAGGAAGTGATCAGACTGACGGAGGGACGGAGGAGCGGCGGGACTCTCTGCTGGCGATCTCAGCAATGAGAGATCATCGCTGGATCCCCAGGATAAGGTAAGAGAACACCGCTGCGCTCTCTGCAATCCACCCCGAGCGTGACTCGGGCTTACCGCTCCTGATATGAAAAATCAACCCCGAGTCACGCTCGGGATTACCGCCAAGGAGGTTAAAAAGACATACGGCCATTCACTAAAATTAGAAGAGAAGCGGTTTAACCTTAAACTGTGTAGAGGGTTCTATACTGTAAGAGCAGTAAGGATGTGGAATTCTCTTCCACAAGCAGTGGTATCAGCAGGGAGCATCGATAGTTTAAAAAAACTATTAGATGGACATCTTAACGACCACAACATAGAGTGGTATACAATGTACTATTAACAGCAAACACACACAAACTCATCATAGGTGATGAGTTTGTGTGTGTTTGCTGTTAATGGACTGATGTCTTTTTTTCAACCTCACTAAATATGTATGTATGTATTAGAGCTGCATGATTCAGGATAAAATGAGAATTATGATGTTTTTGCTTAGAATAAAGATTACAATTCTCTTACGATTCTCGGCATAACATTATCTTTTACATTGTACAAAAAAAATTGGGCTAACTTTACTGTTTCATTTTTCTTAAATTCATTAAAAAGTATTTTTTCACAAAAAAATGAAATTGAAAGACTTCTGCGCAAATACAGTGTAAAATATTGCAACGATCGCCATTTTATTCTCTAGGGTCTCTGCTAAAAAAAAAAAAATATATATATATATCTATAATGTAAGTCAGAAAAAGAATTAGTCTTTAATGCTGGTTCACATATATGCGATGCGGGAACCCTGTGAATCCACTGCGGGCTCCCGCATTGCATTCAAATCGCAGGCAGTTCACACTGCCATATGCGAATTGCTGGGGGTGTCAATACCAGGTTAATGACACCCCCAGATCAGTTTGCATATCGCAGTGCGAACTGTCTGTTCGGACATGAATGAGATCGCATAGGTGTGAACCACCATGCGATCAGATTCTGCTGCGGACCCAAAAAAGGGTCCTGTGCGTGTTGTGTCCGATCCGATGCAAACTTAGCCATACAATCTGTATGGCTGAATTCGCATTGCACAGACATCGCATGTGATTTTCAGAGCAGTGCGCTCTGCATCCCATGCAATGTCTGTCATCGCTATAGTGTAAACCGGAACTTAAGAGGTTAAACTGCCCTCACTTACAGATGGAAGTTCATTCCTTTGATCTAAAAGAAGGAAATGATACATTGTAAAACATTGTGTTTATAGTTATCTAGCAGCCTTAACAATGTTAATAAACATTTGCCAGAGGCTCTTTTTTTTTCTTTTGACAGCTGTGAATGAGCGGGGATGAATTGAGATTGCAATTTCTTAACAATGAATCGTGCAGCTCTAGTATGTTTGCTGGACATTTACCCCCTTGCCGACTGCCCTATAGCAGTTTTACTGCTACAGGGCGGTGCCTGTGTGCAGGATCTTGCATTTCTGGGTAGTGGGGGTGAATGCATGCTGTGTATGGCTCACTCTCACTGTGATTATGCACAGTGGTAGCTGATTAGCGGGTACCACGGACTCGATGTCCGCCGACACTTGCTAAGCGTTAGGTACAAAAGGCAGATTGCCGTTCTGTCAGTACAGAAAGCATGGATTCTGTGTTCCTGCAAAGCAGAGAGATGGATCCATGCCTTTCCCTAGAAAAAGCACCTCCCACACAGTACACAATCACTGGCTAGGAACACAGTTAACCCTTTGATCGCCCCTTCCCAGCCAGTGTTATTAGTACAGTGCCAGTGCCTATTTTTAGCACTGATCACTGTATTAGTGTCACTGGTTCGCAAAAAAGTGCCAAAAGTGTCAGATTTGTCTGCTACAATATCGCAGTCCCGCTATAAGTCGCTGATCACCGTCATAACTAGTAAAAAATAAATAAATAGAAAATCCATAAAAATATTCCATAGTTTGTAGACGCTATAACTTTTGTGCAAACCAGTTAATATATATGCTTATTGGGATTTATTTTTTTTTACAACAAAAATATGTAGCAGATTACATACTGGCAATTGATATAGAAATTCGATTTTTTACATTTTTTTATTGGATATGTTTTATAACAGAAATGATGGCAAAATTGTCAGTCTTTTTTTGTTTATAGCGCATAAAATAAGAACCGCAGAGGTGATCAAATACCACCAAAAGAAAGTTCTGTTTGTGGGAAAGAAAATTTTATTTGGGTACAGTGTCGAGCGACTGCGCAATTTTCAGTTAAGGTAATGCAGTACCGTATCACAAAAAATGGCCTGGTCATGAAGTGGAAAAAACATGTGATGGCAGCACATAGGGACAACACAAACGGGATCCAAGGGAATACAAGAGAGATGTCCTATAATGTCTCTTGTATTCCCTTGGATCCGGTTTGTGTTATCCCTATGCGCTGCCATCACATGTTTTTTCCTGCTCCAGCATCCATCCCATGCTTTACTGGCCGGCAGCATAATAACTTCCTTGGTGGCCCACTGGCTGGTTTTTATCCTTCACACAACAGGTAATCCAGGAGCGCCTGGTTATTTGTTTGTGCTTTTGTGGTCATGAAGTAGGGTAAATCTTCCAGACCTGAAGTGGTCAAATAAATAAAGAATTTGCAGAATATGAAGTGAGCACCTCCAGATTCAGCCAGAGATGGTCAGCTATCAATGGCCTCTTCAGAAAACAAATGAAGCTAACCTACAAAATCGCAGCTTGATTCCTTTTTAGTACTTTTTTTAAATTGCACAGATATCTATTTATGGGCATTTTAATGCAGTGAATTTGATCCATTTTCATTTGGCAGACATTTGCTGCAGATTTGTCATAATTTCACTTTCAGAGTCACCAAATATTTACTTGATAACTTAATTTGCTCAGGAATAGGTTGGTTTATAAAGGGTGAAGATTTGCCCAGACTTTATAAACACACTCTTTAGCATTTTCCGTTTAATACAATCCCCATAGGACCATAAGCTATCTCTTACACATTTTAATAAATGCTTTTCTGTCTTCAGCACAGGTGGTCTCTTCTCCTCTTTCCTTATACAAATATTTTACATTTAAAGTGGGTTTTGAAATGCAAATCTCTAACAATGACTGTAAAAAGTCTCAGCGGTGAGCGCGGCTTGGCTGGCGGTTCATAGTTCTCTAAATTGTGAAAAGAGCAGAGTAATTAGAGCGATTAGTGTAATTAAGTGTAATTCATGAAATACCGGTGGACTGGAGCTGGGCTCATTACTATGTCCGGAGCTCTATTATCCACCCTGTGCCTCTGACACTAGTTTTGTGTTCAGCCAGTCATTTCACCAACATCCGAGATAATGTCAGAACTTTAATATTGGTAATGTATCTGTGATGGGCTTATTATCAATTTATATGGAGTTATTATAGAATTTATTTTTAAAGGAACCCTATCACTTTTGATAATCCAAGGTGCAGTTTCATATAATGTAACTGTATTTCATATTCAGTTTATTCCACCACCACCATGAGCTGAGATGAATCCATTGGTTGGCCTAGGCTATGTAATAAGTATTAAAGTAAAGCTCCAGATATTTATTTATTTATTTTCTACAGTGGAAAGGTAACAGAACCAGGGCTTTTTTCAGCTGGAACATGGTGGAACTCAGTTCCACCACCTTTGGCTCAAGCTCTCTGCTCTCGCTCAGCACTATGACTTGTAAACACGAAGCCTGGTTTCTGTGTTTACAAGTGACAGCTTGTCTCCCAATAGCTCCCATAGATCTGATCTCCGCAGTGACGGTAGGGGACAAGGGAGATGTAGGTGCCCGGGATGCAGTGTGGTCATGAGCGGGAGGAGGGCATCACATGGTAGACTGACCCTCTCATCTACATTTTTCCCTGGTGCCAGTATGCAGACACCCCTGCTGGATGATCTATCTACCTGCAAATGAGAGAGGTGGAGCTACCTACAGTGTGTGGGGTACTAGAGCCGGCTGTGTGCTTTAGCTTAATAGGGCAACAAAAGTAGGACATATGCAAGGTGACAGAGCTTTGGGGGGGGGGGGGGCGATAGAGCAGTGGAGCGGCGGGGGAGGGATTGTGTGTTGAGGTCAGAGTTAAAGAGGGGTGAAAGTGAGATCTGGATAGGGAATGCAGAGGTAAGCACTGTGGAAGGGGGTTAAACTCTGCACTGTGTGTGTAACAACCCTGGACTCTGCACTTGTGATTGAGTTCCTGCACCTATTTTCTGGGAAAAAATGCCCTGAACAGAACCATTGGTTTATTTATTGGTGTGTCTATTCCTTCTGTTGGGGAGATTTCCACTCACTTCCTGTCTATCTGAATATTGTAACTGGGACAGGAAATAGGAGGAATCCCCTTAAGGCACACAGTTAGTAACAAACATTAGAGGATTTTCAAACAATCCCCATTCTGCTAAAATAATCCCCACTTACTCTCTTTCCTGTGTGACACTAGCCAGCAGGACATGAAGTGAGTGGTAACTCAACTCTGTGAGAATAAAGTCAGCAATATTAAAGAGAGAGAGGTTCTTGCCATTCTTCCCTCCATCCAAAACTAAATAAAAACGTTCTGTATAGATTTTCAATTAACCGCTTGTCGACCATATACTGTATATACACGGTGGCAAGGCAGCTCTTCTGCGCAGGATCACGTACCTGTATGTGATCCTGCACTTCTGGGTCTGGGGGCGTGCACGTGAGCCACCAGCGACCCACTCCTGCTGTGATTGCACACAGCGGGAACCAATCAGTGGGTCTAGCAAACTCAATGTCCACCGGTACCCTCTGATGGTTCAGGAAAGAAGCAGAATAGCAATCTGCCTATTTAAACGAGACAGACTGCTGTTCTGTCAGAGAGGGAGGTACTGATCCTGAGTTTCTGCTAAGCAGGAACACAGATCGTTGCCTTCCCCTAGTAAAAGCACCTCCCCCACAGTTAGTAAGCACAACTTAGGAACACATTTAACCCTTTGATCGCCCCTGATGTTAACCCCTCTTCTGCCAGTGCCATTAGTACAGTGACAGTGCATATTAGTACTGATCACTGTATTAGTGTCACTGGTCCCAAGAAGTCTCAAAAGTGTCAGTTAGGTGTCTGATTTGTCTGCCGCAACATTGCAGCCCGGGTGTCACTGCTGCCCCTGGAGGATGGGGACCACTGGGGGCTCAGAGCGAGGTGCACAGGTGGTGTAGTCAGAGGAGAGCTGGGTGTCACTGCTGCCCCTGGAGGATGGGGACTACTGTGGGCTCAGAGCGAGGTGCACATGTGGTGTAGTCTGAGCAGTGCTGGGTGTCACTGCTGCCACTGGAGGATGGGGACTACTGGGGGCTCAGAGTGAGGTGCACAGGTGAGAGGGGAAGGGGCACTGCACATGCCGGGAGGGTGGGGACTCTTAGAGGTGCCATTACTGTAGCAGACCGCGTGTAATCTCCTCCTGGGGATCAGACATATGGTGGGGTGAGCGGAGTTCTGTCCTCGCCATCCATCCTCTGGACGTAGTCACATGACTTCTGACATGCTGCTCTATACACCTGTTGCAGTTTGGCCACTTGGGCTCAAAAGGGTTTGCCATCACCGTACTAGGCTAAAGCTGGGTACAGTTAAAGTGGAGTTCCGGCCTATTTTGCAACTTTAGTGATTCCTGGAGTGCTCACTATGCTGATCAACAATTGGGCATTTTCAATTTTTTTCGGGGGTCCCTTACCTTATTTTCAGGGCATTTTTTATTGTACTTCCTCCTTCTCCCCCCTCTGTGGCCACGACCACTGACATCACTTCCACCTTTGCATTGCATCCTGGGAGCTGTTTGTCATCACTCCCAGGAGGCTGGAATCAGGAAGAACTCCCAGAACACTCCCTGGAATCAGGAAGAAGGACACAGTAGATTACACTGTGGCTTCAGATGCCCACATCCAAGATGGCTGCACCCAGACAGTGTTTTTAAAAGTAAGATTTTGACTATAATTCAAAACCGTACACCTTGTCTGTATGAGAATAGCAGTTCTGTAAAGGGCGATGGATTAGTATTATAGGGGTATTTTTATTTAAAAAAGGTATTTGAGGCCGGAACTCCGCTTTAACTAGCAGGGTGAAGGAAAAAAAAAAATAACAGATTCCTGCATCCAGACAAGCAATGTGAATGGAGGAATCCTCCCATTGTGCCATTGTATTCTAACAGCGGGGCCTCCTCCACTGTCAGAATATACAGATCAGCAGCTGCAGCCATTGGAAATGTACAACAGAACTGTTCGACAGAAGCCAATTCAGAAGCTGAATCAGCCAAATTTTGATCCATGCGTATCCAACTTTAGGCTAGTTTCACATTAGTGGGGGTGCAGGAATGTGTGTGAATTAAGCATTCCCGCCCCTGCATGCAGCTGCACACAAAATGCGCTGTTTGAAAGAAAACACATAAATAGGGCACACGCACACACTGAAAAAAAAAACAGTGCAGTCTACCGCACATGGGATCTCATGGTCCCAAAGCACTGTGCGATTTCCATGTGGCTGTAATTTAAAAGGGTGTAGAAATCTTTTACCCACAGAAAGACGCAGGGCTAGAGTAGCCACACAAACGCTGCACTCAGAACCGCACTGATGTGAGCCTAAAAGAAAACCCAATGAATCCAGATAAGAATAACAAGAACTCTGCCCACTAAATTTGGAATAGGGACACTTCAGGGTATGGCAGAGTCTCTACACACTGAGCAAAACGCGTGTTTAAATCAGCGTAAATGTTCACTATAAAATGCAAAAAGCATGTTAGTTTATGTACGCTGTCATAGGTATAAAAGGGGCCGAGCGATGAATCAGATGCAAGTTTTTCTTATCTATGGCGGCATAAAACTGCTTTAAATCACATAGGGGATTAAAGTGTTTGTGCAATATAATTCTATTTACTTTCTCACAGTGGAAATGCGTTAATTACTGTTGATTTTCCACATTCTGCTATCCAGTAATGTGTCTGGAGTCGGCCTAAGCTGGAAAGAATGCTTATTTTACAGATAATTTACAACGCTGTTCCAAAACCACATTGGTCAACACCATCGGTCTCTTTCAACACCCATCCCGCGAACAGTGCTGCTTACACAAGAGGAATCGCACTTCACGTTACAGTACACTGCTATGTATGCATATGGCTAAGCGTTAATCTATCTTAGATTACAACGAATTAGTTGTGACCTGTTGTTTATGCAGTTCTGTAATGTACAGAGAAGGTAATCTGTAACCTTGAAATCCAAGCAGTGAAAACGAGCCATAAAATTCTTTGCATAACCTTCCCTTTGCTTCCTTTAGAATGTATGTATAGCTAAATGTGTTTTTTTTTGTTTATTTTTTGTTTTTTTTACAAATAATGTATTCATGAACATAACACACATTCTTCCTGGTTGGATATTAGGATCTTTCAATATTTGTGGCATTCACTTGTTTCCATTCAGACAATGTATAAGATCTCACACTATACAGTAAAACCTTGAATTGCGAGCATAATTTGTTCCGGAAACATGCTTGTAATCCAAAGCACTCTTATATCAAAGCAAATTTCCCCATAAGAAATAATGGAAACTCAGATGATTCGTTCCACAACCATTTATTCATAAATCCTTCAGTTTATTGTCCATATAAAAAGATTATAGCATTGCGATAGGTTATATAACCATAAAATGTCCATCCACAAATAGCCGCTTCCACAAGGGGATTAGAAGCAAAATCCAACAGGAGCTACAGAGTATCAAAGAGAAGAGAGGCGCCTCTAAGTGTAGCAATATGGTTCCATTTAATGAAGGTACAACATTTAGCAACTCACATGGTTGATGAATAAAACAGGCACATCTAAGTATGCAGGCATCCAGGGTAAAGCTGTCCACATAGACCATCCTCTGCACCGCCGGCTGCCAGTCTGTAATCCTGACCGGGAAGAATACCCTGCAGTAAAGCATTCTGAAAGCGAGGGGCAACATGGAAGGGATGACGTACAGTAGATGGCGGTGCGGAGGATGGTCTATGTGGACAGCTTTAGCCTGGATGCCTGCATACTTAGATGTGCCTGTTTTATTCATCAACCATGTGAGTTGCTAAATGTTGAACCTTCATTAAATTTAACCATATTGCTACACTTAGAGGCGTCTCTCTTCTCTTTTATACTCAGCTGTGACTTGAGGCTACTTGTATATCAAGACATTGCTTGTATATCGTCAAAATGTATTTGAAAATTTTGCTTGTCTTGCAAAGCGCTCTTAAACCAAGTTACACTCAAACCAAGGTTTTACTGTATTACCAAAAGTATTGTTGTATAGTGTGGAAAAATTGTGTTTCCTGCCCAGGATCTATCCAATATACAATATATTACCAAAAGTATTGGGGAGCCTGCCTTTACACACACATGAACTTTAATAGCATCCCAGTCTTAGTCCGTAGGGTTCAATATTGAGTTGGCCCACACTTTGCAGCTATAACAGCTTCAATTCTTCTGGGAAGGCTGTCCACAAGATATAGGAGTGTGTTTATGGGAATGTTCAACCATTCTTTCAGAAGCACACTTGTGAGGTCAGGCACTGATGTGGATGAGAAGGCCTGACTCGCTGTCTGCACTCTAATTCATCCCAAAAGTGTTCTATCAGGATGAGGTCAAGAATCTGTGCAGGCCAGTCAAGTTCCTCCACCCCAAACTCACTCATCCATGTTTTTTATGGAGCTTGCTTTGTGCACTGGTCTAAATCATTTGGTGGAGAGGGGATTATTGTGTGGGGTTGTTTTTCAGGGGTTGGGCTTGGCCCCTTAGTTCCAGTGAAGGGAACTCTTATGGCGCCAGCATACCAAGACATTTTGGACAATTTCATGCTCCCAACTTTGTGGGAACAGTTTGGTGATGGCCCTTCCTGTTCCAACATGACTGCGCACCAGTGCACAAACAAGGTCTATAAAGACATGGATGAGCAAGTTTGGGGTGGTGGAAATTGACTGTCCTGCACAGAGTCCTGACCTCAATCTGATAGAACACCTTTGGGATTAATTAGAGCGGAGACTGAAGCCAGGCTGTATCATTCAACATCAGTGCCTAACCTCACAAATGCGCTTCTGGAAGAATGATCAAACATCCCCATAGACGCACTCCTATACCTTGTGGACAGCCTTCCCAGAAGAGTTGAAACTGTTATAGCTGCAAAGGGTGGGCCAACTCAATATTGAACCCTACAGACTAAGACTGGGATGCTATTAAAGTTCATGTGTGTGTAAAGGCAGGCGTCCCAATACTTTTGGTAATATAGTGTATATTGGATAGATCCTGGGCAGGAAACACCACTTTTCCACACTAAATATGTATGGGAAAACCTCACTCCACAATCACACTATCTACTAACTAACTAGAAAATCAACAACCCAATGAGGTTGGTTTAGTAAAACTGAAGAATGCAAAATCTGGTGCAGCTCTGAATAGAAGTCAGCTTCCAGGTTTTATGTCAAAGCTTATTTTAAGACAGGGCTGTCTTACCGAATGGGCACACTGGGCAGTTGCCCAGGGGGCCCTACCTGCCCAGCGACCTAGCCCCAGACAAGCATTAGTTCCGATTCCCGTGTGCATCCTGCCGCCAAACTTAGCATGTGGCAAGTGCCGGTTGGCCCTGCGCTGCTGTCAGGCCTCTTGGGCCGTAGAGAGGGAGCCCACAACTGCAGGAATGCCTGTCTGCCTCCATGGAAACAGGCACACACAGGAAAGTGGAGTCTGACTCCTGTCGGTGTGTTTGTTCACTGGACCCAGCCACCAAACTTGGAAGCTGTCATTAGCCTGGCACCGCTGTACCAATAAATATTGCCTTATCGATAATTTGCGTTTTGATTCTTGTGGGTTATTTTTTAGGCAGGGCCCCAGTGCACTGCATTGCCCGGGGGTCTATGATGCTCTTAAGATGACACTGTTTTAAGAAGCTGAAGTTAGAAGCTGATTGGCTACCATGCACAGCTGCACGAGAGTTTGCACTCTCCAGTTTTAGGAAAATCAACCCCTTAGGTGCATTGGAAAAACATATTAGGGTGGTTTTACTATCAGCAAATAGACTGTGCACTTTGCAAATGCAGTTGCACTCATTTCTCCCAGTGCTTAGTGAATATAATAAAGTTTCCACCATCCAATCATGTGCAAGCAAATGCTGTTTTTTTATTTTTCTTACACCTGATTGGGCAATCTTTACAAGGTGAAGCTTTACCAAATTTGCATTTACTAAGGAAAAGGAGTGCAACCGCACTTGGAAAGTGTACAGACTTTTTGCCTTTAGTAAATACATTCTTAATCCCCATTGTGCAGGTTTCACAAGGAGGGTTGTAGAGGCACCTCAGCCTACAATAAGGACTTGTGCTGTTATTTCCTGTGCTTGACATTCACACATTAAACACTAGTTAGTCGCTTCCTATTTACTTCTATGGTGCAATGGGGATGGTCGTGGATGCTGCAGGTCCTATTGAGAAGCATCTGCAAAGCAGGTCCTTTTGCAAAGCAGAGCAAATACAACCTTTTTTCTGCATTTAGACCTCTCTTCCATTTTTTGTAATTCAACATTTACAACACAGCCCATGTTTCCCTGTGCAGATCATGTGAGTACACCTAACGCAAAATATTGTAATTGTGTCTTTTATCAGTCCTATACAGAACATTGGTATACATTACTCATTGTGTTCAATCACACCCTCTGATGTATACCACGTGCTCACATGGCCAGATGAAATTGATAGCAATTATCATGATTACAGCTAGAAATTAGGCTAATGTATATTATGAACATCTGTGCCCTGAATGGAGCTAAACTGTGTATTCTGTGCGTTTGGCCATATTAACAGCAGTAATGGAAATACCAGCTTTCTGTAAACTGGATGCTGCAATGCTAACACATTGTTGATCGGGTCACTCTCTTTTTTTTTTTTACGGTCTAAGCTTGGTTAACGACAAGCAGAGGGAGGAAATCTCCTCTCACACAATTCGCATCAGAACAGGTGTCCCCATTGGAAGATTTCCCATTACCTTCAATCCTGTTCTGGTGACAGCTGTAAAATTTTGGATCTCCCATATTCTTTACTTCTAACAATAGTCATCAGGAAAAAGAGAGAGGACAAATATCTCCAATGGTACACAGGCAGCACTAAAACTGAAGTTCTAACCTTTCCCCACTCCATCCATAGCAGTCTGTCGATAACTAATTCCAAAGAGCAATCTATAATTTACAGAACCCATACACATGTCATCACAGATGTTTTCATCTAGTTAGGGTGACAATAAGATGTCTGTGGATGGCCCTGAGCTTACCAGCCAGTCACTTTTTTGGAGGAGAGGGGGACCTAGGAAATCTGTGCCAATTGCTATCATTCCCTTCTTATAAGCTGGAACTGGCTTCCTATTCCCATCTCTCCTCCGCTACAATCTCTCTATGAAAACATGGCCGGGCTTAAAAGATAATAGAGTGCTACATAATGCTATAATTACCAAATGCAATGAATGCAGTTGGATATTTTGACTGCCCTCAAGTCTATGAGCAGCTGTATGCTTTTTCATCTACCACCGCTCACCAAGCCTGGTGCCAACCTGCTTATCACTGCTACAACTTGTACTGGGTGAGCTCCTTTCACCAGCCCAATCCCACATTATAAGTCTGCCCCCTTGCATATATTCAAAGACATGTGTCTAGTCTATGCCAACACCAGACCCTGCCCCTGCTGCACACAACAGGTGACTGACCTTGGTTCAGCTGTGCATGTTTCTCTTAGAGACTGTGTAGAGCGGGTATGTCCATTCCCTCCACTCAGCTCTCACATTAAACGCAATTCTCTGTTCTATGCTGTGCTGTGTGTAACATCAGATCCCTTCCCTCTGTATCTATGTAGCTCAGAAATGATGTGTCAATTTTCAACTTTCAACAGATGTAAAGGAGAGTGCACTACAGATAAACAGGTACAACTTATACAAGAGGATTTGCTTGATCTCTGTGTATCACCCTAGGCTAGCCACTTCAGTGGGTATATGTAAGGATTTCCAACCACTTTAGATTAAGAAATTAAAAAAAATAAAAGCTCCCTTTTCATATATTCCTATGTTTGCTATAACCTGTGCACACATGTTTGTGCACATCAAATACAAAAAAGAAATTCCATGAGCATAGGATGTTTAGGTTTATGTGGTATCTGTGCATGATCATATACGTATATGTTCTTTAGTAAATCAGGTCCAATGTCTTACAATTACATTCTATATTGTAATCTGCAAATGCAGCATATCTTTTTTGTCCATCTGTGCTTTGCTTGTCCTCAGCTGTATTAAACCAGCTTCGCCCCGCCATGGATTGGCACCCTTTGTAAGCAAAAGACACCCCATAACACAAACAATAGACTGTAAAGTTCATCCAAACTAATCTTAAACTGGCTTTATAGCAATTCACCACATTGGTATTTTTTTCTTCCCGGATCATTAATTTTACTACAAGTACTTCTCATAACTGGGATCACATTCTGCAAGATCAATATGGGCTCCGGCTCCAGGAGGTTTGTCATGCACAGATGCACTTTATAATCTCTTTTTTCATTGTGGAGGTTTTTTTTATGTGGTTGTTTGGCAAAGAAGGTAATCCAAGCTGAGTGAGTTTTTACAAATGGCCAAACAGCTGCTTAATTCTTTTCAATATTTCGAAAGACAAAGGCCTTGTTATAATACATTACTACGCAGTGTCAAAACTAGGGGCCGTTTTTATCCTTCTACAATAACAGTACTTAGCAAGAATAAAAGGGCTCAACTGAATAATAAAAAAGACCTGGCATATATCATAGATCACTGGGACAGCTGATCGTTCCTTCTGAAAATGCTACTCATTTGACTGTCCTGATAAACCAATCCTGAGCCAGTAACAAGTTATGACTTCTGTTGCTGCATATTTATTTGAAGTCAAGCAAGTAGCATCTTCAGAGAGCTGTCATCAGTGACAGCCTACATAAATCCTTGTCCCATGGATGGACACAACAGAAAGTGAAAGATAATCTCTCCAAAGTGAGAGGAAATACCCTCTTTGGCCGTTGAAGGGCTTCCCCATGGATGTTTTCCCTTACTGCTATTACAGGCACATCTAGCAACCCATCCCCACATGCCACGGTGCTAAGTGTAAGCCTGGACTCTGCTCTTTCCTTTTGCCCCCACATCCAATCTCTGTCCAAAGCTGGTCAGCCTCAACCTCCGCAACATCTCCAAAATACGCCGCTTCCTAATAAATTACACCACAAAGCTTTTAATTCACTCCCTGGTTATCCCTCACTTTAACTACTGCAATTCCCTCCTCATTAGATTACATTTATATAGGCTATCCCCCATTCAGTCCATCATGAATGATGCTGCCAGACTCGTCTACGTTACCATCCATTCAGTGTCTGCTTCCCCTCTCCGACAATCCCTCCACTGGCTTCCGCTCACCCAACTAATTAAATTCAAAATACTAACAACTTACAAAGCCATACACAACTCTGCCCCCTGCTACATCACTAACCTTGTCTCAAAATACCAACCACATTGCTCTCTTCATTCCTCCCAAGACATTCAGCTCTCTAGTTACCTCATCACGTCCTCCTATGCTCATCTCCAGGACTTCCCCCAAGCCTCTCCCATCCTATGGATTCCCTACCCCAATTTGCCTGACTTTGCCCTACTCTGCCCACTTTAAGATGATCCCTGAAAACTCTTTTCTTTAGAGAAGCCTATTCTAACTCCACCTAACAACTGTACTTTTATTTTTTCCATCAACTCATCCCTAGCAGTTATTACCTTCTGTATTACTTGACCCTCCCTTTTGGATTGTAAGCTCTAACAAGCAGGACCTTCAGATTTCTCCTGTATTTGAATTGTATTGTAACTGTACTGTCTGCCCTCTTCTTGTAAAACACTGCACAAATTGTTGGTGCTAAAAAACTCCTGAATAATAATATTAATAATAATAACAATATTAATCTCAAAATATTGTTTTTCCTCATCACTTTCTTTCCTGGTGATAATGGCTACCAGCACCAATAAAGAGGGTAAATCTCCATATATTTTTAAGGGTCACTTGGCACATTGGCTCCAGTTTGGCAGCTCTCCACAAAGCAGAGAATACCCTCAGGGACAGGGAGATAACCCAAGTTGAGAATCTACATATACAGTACCATATACAATCCAATGACAGTGCCAAACAAATTTCCAAGCTAATTTAAATAATAATAAATACGTGTAAGTTTCCGCGCTAATAAATAATGGTAAAAAAAATATTATTAGAAAGACTAGCAGCTGCACATAGGAATCATAGACAAAATCCCCACATAACATTCAGTAACAATATGTGCTGCGCTAGAAGAAATGATTAGATGGTTTAAAGTGACATGGTGCAAAAATTGAATCAATAAATAAATAAAAAATTGAAAAAATAGTGACTGGTATCTTATATTATAGGTATTATCCAATATATAAAAATATAATCAAGTCCATGCAGAATGAAACTGTATCCAAAATCCACAGTGATGTGATATAGTGAATAAAAGGTAAAGTTCAAAAAAGCCACAAGAAAGTCCCAGTAGTTGTTACATCCACAAGGTATCTTGATAAATGAAAACACCAGTGTGCAGATCACTGTGTGATTAAAAAGGTTGGCAGCTTTTGAGTGGGTCAAATTGAGCCGGCTGTTGGGGGTGTGGTATTGTCACGTCTGACTCACCCGACTGGTTTCGTCATACGCTTGACGTCATCAGGGGCGTGTTTATACAGTAAACGGGTCCACTATTTCTGATAAGCGCATATACCTCCATTATCAGTGGTGAGTCCTGAACTCACGCCCCTGATGACGTCAAGCGTATGACGAAACCGGTCGGGTTAGTCAGACGTGACGATACCACGTCCCCAACAGCTGGCTTGCTCGTGGTTCCATACCGCAGGAGATGTTCGTTCCCTCCGAGGTGTTGGTTTACTGCACTGTATGCTTATGATACTCGTTTAACATGTGAGTTTGACACTATTTTATTCAATAAACGGGAATTATTTACGGAATTACGCTATGTCCCTGTTGTCATCTCTCTTATATGCATTACATGGATTTCTACTTTGAGTCGGTGAGGTGACACCATGTGGCCGTATTTGGTACTTCTATCTCAAAGCCTCTATAGGTCTACTCACTTGATTTGAGTGACCCACTCAATTTGGTAAGCTGCCAACCTTTTTAATCACACGGTGATCTGCACGCTGGTGTTTTCATTTATCAAGATACCTTGTGGATGTAACAACTACTGGGACTTTCTTGTGGCTTTTTTTGAACTTTACCTTTTATTCACTATATCACATCACTGTGGATTTTGGATACAGTTTCATTCTGCATGGACTTGATTATATTTTTATATATTGGATAATACCTATAATAAGATACCAGTCACTATTTTTTCAATTTTTTATTTATTTATTGATTCAATTTTTGCACCATGTCACTTTAAACCATCTAATCATTTCTTCTAGCGCAGCACATATTGTTACCTAATTTAAATAATAAGTTCACCTTTAAGGGTAAAATAATAAATGCACATTTTTTTCAGGAAACAAAATATGTGCATGTAAACGTTTTTCCTATTGGAGTATCCAAAGCATTGCATCCACTACCAGCAGTTCATAGAAGCAATTTCAGGCTCCTGCACACTCTTCCTCCATTTTTCTTGTCCTTACTTCCATATGGATGCAATATGCTACATGCTATGATAGGTGAACTTAGCCTTTAATAAAAAAAATAGATTCATAGCAGAATTGGCAGAGCATTAAGAAACTGAGAGGGACCCTACCTCAAAAGTTTTGGCTTTAGATACACTTTAGATAACTTATGACCAAGTGTTCCAGAAAGGGGTTATATTTTTGCTGCTCATACTGGGTACACTGGTGTTCCAGTAAAACTTTATCTTTTTGAGAATAAAAGTAGCATTTTCCAGGATCAATGTAAATTTGTCCATTTGCCAAAAAAGGAGGATTTTGATTACAATGTTTAGTGTGTCTGTGTGGTTCTTATTTATCCAGGTCATAGTAAATCTAGTGAAAGAAAATAGGTGCGCAGTCCTGAAGTGATGAGAAGTGAAGTGAAAGCAGCACTGAAATTTAAATTAAACGTGAGAGGATGGCAATATAGGAAACATTACCAAAGTGCGCTAACAAATAATGAACCAAGTGTTCAAAGGTACATAGATAGTATCCGGATTTATACCAAAATCATATGCATTCAGTCCAAAACAAAAGTGCAAAAACTGTGAAAAAGTCTTTCTTTTCAAATTGGAGTGAAGGTAAGGGAGTGTTGGGAGGTGGGTGGGGCCTCGTCCCAAAAAATGATCCAAAGTGATTCTCAGTGGCCTGATATACACATATGGACACCCAGTGTTAGGAGTGGACTCTTACCACAATGTGGAGAGATGTGAGCATGTACTTGGTTGTGTCTAGAAGTCTCCAACTGATCAAGCTGGCAGGGATGGCTCTCGGAATGGACCGGAACAATCAGCTGCTTCCGAAGTGGGGAGAGATCTGTAGGCTTCCAAGCAGGGGGAGATGCCAAAACAGAGCAACCCAGAGAAAAGAAGAGGACTATAGTGCATTACCTTCGACTTTAATGATAAAACGAATGAGGGTACACTTACACATTCCGGACGAACAAACAGCAAATACAGGGTGGTCGCGGGTGTCTGCAGTACAAACCGGGACCTATGACAGCACGGCTGGCTCCCCCCGACGCGTTTCCACTAACAAGTCGGCTTCTGGGATTGGAGCTACAGCCGCGCTGTCCACATCTCTCATTTAAGTGTTGGCAAGTGGAGACTTCCGGTGCGGACTCGGCGGGGACTCCGGAAAGATATCGTAACATTTCCGGGTCTTTGAAGTATTACGATCATGATAGGTCGACTCCGGAACCGGAAGTGCGTCATTGCACGTCCGGGTCTTCGGAGGAATACGCTATGATTGGCCAACTCCGCAACCGGAAGTGCGTCATTGCACTTCCGAGTCCCCGCCGAGTCCGCACCGGAAGTCTCCACTTGCCAACACTTAAATGAGAGATGTGGACAGCGCGGCTGTAGCTCCAATCCCAGAAGCCGACTTGTTAGTGGAAACGCGTCGGGGGGAGCCAGCCGTGCTGTCATAGGTCCCGGTTTGTACTGCAGACACCCGCGACCGCCCTGTATTTGCTGTTTGTTCGTCCGGAATGTGTAAGTGTACCCTCATTCGTTTTATCATTAAAGTCGAAGGTAATGCACTATAGTCCTCTTCTTTTCTCTGGGTTGCTCTGTTTTGGCATCTCCCCCTGCTTGGAAGCCTACAGATCTCTCCCCACTTCGGAAGCAGCTGATTGTTCCGGTCCATTCCGAGAGCCATCCCTGCCAGCTTGATCAGTTGGAGACTTCTAGACACAACCAAGTACATGCTCACATCTCTCCACATTGTGGTAAGAGTCCACTCCTAACACTGGGTGTCCATATGTGTATATCAGGCCACTGAGAATCACTTTGGATCATTTTTTGGGACGAGGCCCCACCCACCTCCCAACACTCCCTTACCTTCACTCCAATTTGAAAAGAAAGACTTTTTCACAGTTTTTGCACTTTTGTTTTGGACTGAATGCATATGATTTTGGTATAAATCCGGATACTATCTATGTACCTTTGAACACTTGGTTCATTATTTGTTAGCGCACTTTGGTAATGTTTCCTATATTGCCATCCTCTCATAGTAAATCTAGTAGTGTTTAGTCACCCTCATCTGGACTTGTTCTGTAATCTTAAAACGTCTTGTAGCTTGTCCAAGCCACTTCTTGAGTTCTAAACTGAACTGAAGAAATCCCTTGAACTGAAGCTTGAACAAGTTACAAAACATCTTTAGCATTACAGAACAAGTCTAGTAGAATGTGACTAGCTACTTCTATATAATGTTTTGTTTGTAAAGGCAAAGGGCGGTGTAGAAAAGCCCAGCAATTATTGGCATCAGTAGGGGGATATGGCCCTGCTCCTCAAGCACCTAGCTGATGCCAAAGACCGTATACAGTAAGATAATATCAACATGGCAGGGGGCCTCCGGCCAACACTAAGGCTGAAAATACTACAGTTAATGGTGGTACAACTAGTTATGCACAGGGAAAGAGCAATTCTTTTTGTTCCAAACATCTTACACGTTTTATAATTCTCACACTAAAGTATTGACATAAAACAATACTGGTACCTTTTTTCTCTCTGCGATGCCATCTGTGTACTTCTAAATGGCAGAGCAGAGAGCAATAAGTAGCCCTGTGATAAAAGGCACACTCGCCTATGATTCTGTGCATGGCCAAATGTTGTTAAATCTAGTGAACTAATAATATAGTTCTGATGGCACAAGGCATGCTAGACGGATATGTAGTTTTCACTGCACTGTATATATATATCAGCAATTCTATATTACAGTTCTGCTTTGTTCAGGCTGCACTATTTATTGGTGTTTTTTCAGATCAATGCGATAATTCCATTGTAAAGCCCCATACACACGTGCAGATTATCTGCAGACTTTTGTCTGCAGACTTACCAAAACCATATAATATGAGGTCAAACCTAAACACTTTCAATTTGTATGCAATCCGGCAGGCCCTTGCACTACATAGAAAAGGTAAGTCTGCAGACAAAAGTCTGCAGATAATCTGCATGTGTGTATGGGGCATAACCCAACATGATGAGTAGAGCTGTATTTTTCTCTCACCTCCAGAATGTCGATCAGGACGTTCTCCTCTGGTTGTTTTGTGCTTCTCACATTCTCTAGGACGATAGAGTAGTAGACTCCTTGAGGGTCTGACTGGTACAAGTTATATGTGTCCATCTGATACCATTCCTGGACAGCAATGAACACCTGGTTCTCATCTGTGCTGATGATCTGTAAATCCTGCAAAAAACACAAATACCTGGTAAAAATGGAGGAAACATCCTGTCTTCTTGGACAATGGATGAAAGCTGGGACAGACATAACCCTAATTTCTAATTTATTTCATGTTTAACCATAATGACGGTGTTTACCATTGAATCTAGAAGTGTACTATTGTTTCTTCTTCTGTGGGATCTACTTATAAGATATCAAGGTACCATGGTGGCCCAATGGATGGCATTGCAGTCAGCATTGTTTTAACAAAAAGTTATATGTGGCCTTTTCCACAAGCCTGGAAGTAATGTAGACTGAATTTTGATAGTATCCAACCCTCTGATGAGCAGTGCAGGTAGCATGCTGGCTCAGTAGAAGACATTGCAAGTAGGCCTTGGCACATGGAACCTTTCTCAAGGCCTACTAGAGCAAAGAACCCAGCATCAGCCTAAATTGTGACAAATTACTGGATGGTTAGCACCAGCTTTAAATTAAAAGATGTTTCCATTAAATCCAGAGTAGTCTACTCTAGAATTTAAAATATACTATTAAGATACATATATGGGAATTGTTTTGTCTTTTTGTGCCCACACAGTTCTAATATTTACATAGCTCTGTTACACCGCATAGGAGACCTACTGACCAAATGTACCATCTTTAGTATGAATCGGTCAGTGTTGGGGGTAACTAGTTACAAAGTAACTGATTACAGTAATCAGTAAATTTTTTTGGTAACGAAGTAAAGTAACTAGTTACAATACTAATATTGGTAACTACACTACTTTACTAGGCTATAGGAACGCGCTTTCCTGTGTTACCCAAGCCATGCGATACAATCGTTATTTCGAAGAATAGAGAGGGATGAAGTTTATGACTTTTTGTTTCACTTTATGTTTTATTCTGTTTTTTCAGCTGTTTCCCAAAGCCTGTGTTTATACAATAAACTCTATGCAGAAAGAGTGTCATGTATCTTCTTCTACACGGTCAATTAAGAAAGAGGAAAGTAAAGTAATAAGTAGTGAAGTTACTTTTCAAATGCAGTAACTAGTAAAGTAATCTGGTTACAATTTACAGAAGTAACTAGTAACTAGTTACATTTTTTGAGTAACTACCCCAACACTGGAATCGGTTACCTTGACAATAACCTGATGAGTTTTTAAAAATTTTTAAACTTTTTTTATGACTTTTATTTTATACACTGCCTAAATAAATAAATATTAAGTTTTTCACACTTGTTAATTTTTTTAATTAATATATATATATATATATTTTTTTTAATTCAGTGTCTCTTTCTTTGTGCACATGAAGAGAGAGAGAGACCTGCCAGTATGAGAATTTGTTAAAGTAGAATTTCAAGCAAACCTAACGCTAAACCTGCAAAGCTAAAATCCCTATACTTACCTATTTTTCAGCCGATCCGGTCCGGGTCCCAGCATCAGCTCTCAGTGGTGACTTCAGTGTGGAAGCAGGAGCAGGAGAAGCAGTCAACAACGGAAGCCCCATAGTAACTCTATGAGTGATGTGACTTCCCAGCCATTTTACAGCCGTTGTCAGTCCTCCTCTCCTGCACACAGCATCCGCCTCTGGAGACCAGATCGGCTGAAGAATAGGTAAGTACTGTGATTTTTGCTTACAGGGTTAGGTTTAGAATGTGGCAGATAGCAGGTTTAGCGTTTGTTCGTTTTTGCCTGGACTTGCACTTTAAAGCGTATCAAAATGTAAAATCACATGTTCATTTCTACATTGTATTTGAATTATTTCTAGCCTACTTCTATTAATCTGAATGGAACGATCTTGAAGTTTGTAAACATACTTTGTGAAGATCCCCACACATTTACTAAGTTGAAATCTGTGCCACAAATTCACTCCTGGGAGTGTCCGGTGAGTAGGCACTGCTGTATCACACATTTCACAGAGATACAGACTGACACACACACAGACTGACACAGAACTAGAGAGGTGCCAAGAAGAGGAATTTCAGGAGTCGGTACTGGAATAACTGCTTGGAGGTAGCGAGGTACCATGGGATATGTAGTCCTTAGAATTGAAAGTAAACAGCAGAGGAAAAGCTGCAAAGCATACAGGGAATCCAAAAAGTTGTTGAAAGAGATGGCCAGCAAACAAGCAGAACTCACAACATGAAGGAATATTTTTCAAGTAAACATGTGATTGTTAAATATATATATCGTTTGTATAGTTATTACAATGCTGGTGTTATAAAATAAAAGTGTATGCTGTCACCATGGATTTCATTTCACAAACTTCCAGTGATCACATCAAAGGCTATCATGGCATTCATATTGAAGGAGATTAATATGTTTATCCTTCTCATCTCTCCTCTCTCTAGCATATTCTTTGCCAGCACATGTGAATGCAGGACATCTCATTGGTCCTAAGTGCTCTGCTGCCTTTCTCAGTGTAAGTGTTCTCTTGTATAGAAGATTACAAGTGGCTGTAATCAAGTCAAATTTCATGTACTTACACTGATTTAATTACAGTATATTTAATTAACAAACACAATTGTTATTTTTTTTTATATCTGGCTGGAGTTCAGCTTTAAAGCAGTAATAAACCAAAAATAATTTTATTGCAGCTTACCAATACTTCGATGTGGTGGCTGCATTTGTTTTCTTTTTTTATGATTTCTTTCTTTTATTTGCACCTGGTAATACCTGACAGTAAATCTGTTATTTTATAACAGAGCGAGCTTCCCTGCAGATGTAGTGGTTAGAGGGTTGAGGGATTTGTAAGCTGCAATATAATGCATTTTTGGTTTGGGTTATTATCAATTTATCCACTTCCCAACCACCCGCCGCCTTTTTACTGCGGCAGTGTGGCTCTCCTGCGCAAACCGACGTAGACCTACACCGGTCGCGCGCGGGAAGCTAGGGGGCGATTGCCGCCTGACACCCGCGATCGCTCCCCGCTGAGAGAGAAGGATGGTCGGCTGTTGTAAACACAGCTGACCGTTCTCACTGGAATGATCACAGAGCTCATGTGATCCTTCTATATAGGATCACATGTCTCTATGGTAATTTCACAAGTCACGCCCCCCCCCCCCCCCAGTTTGAATCACTCCCCTACTCTCACATTTAAGGGTTATCCCCTTCCCTGTCAGTGTCATTATTACAGTAGCAGTGCATATTTTTAGAACTGATTACTGTAGTAATGTCACTGGTACCCCAAAAGTGTCAAAAATGTCAGTTAGGGGTCTGATCTGTCCACCGCAATGTTGCAGTCCCGCAAAAAATTGCACATCGCTGCCATTACTAGTAAAAAAACCAAAAGCAATAAAAATGACATAAATCTTTCCCGTAGTTAGTAGACACAATAACTTTTGCGCAAACCAATCAAAATGCGCTTATTGCGTTTTTTTAACCAAAAATATGTAGCAGAAAACAAATTGGCCTAAAATGTTAAAAAATTTTGATTTTTACATTTTTTTTGGGAATGTTATATATCAGAATGTGAAAAATATATTTTTTTTTTTCAAAATTATCGCTTTTTTTTGTTTATAACGCAAAAAAAATAAAAATCGCACAGGTGTTCAAATACCACCAAAAGAAAGCTATATTTGTGGGAAAAAAAGGGCATCAATTTTATTTGGGTACAGCATCGCACAATCGCGCAATTGTCCGTTAAAGTAATGCAGTGCTGAATCGCAAAATAGGGCCTGGTCATTAAGGGGGTAAATCCTTCCGGTCTCAAAGTGGTTAAGATGGTAAATACCTTTTATGATAAGTTAGAATTGTCCGTGTTTTCAATGCAGCCATCAGACTCCAACTGCCATTTTTTTATGCAGAATAAAAAACACATGTAGGAGACTTTTTTCAGCATGAAGAATATATTTTCTTAATCCTGCTCTCTTAGAACAAATCATTACTACGATCTAGTTATTTCCAAAAGCCCGTAAACAGTGACATATAAATCAGGAGACCGAATGGACAACTTTATCAGCTAATTAAAAGCAAGATATATGGAGAAATTACATTTTAAATATATGCACTATCCTTGCTAAATTTCCCTTGATTAATCAGACATATATTCAATTGCTCGCAGTTATATTAAACTTACTGTGCCGAGCTGTCGTGGCTAAAAGGTTTCCTAATTCAGTGTCCTCCAGAAAGCAATTAGGTCGGCTTGTGTAGCAATTTCCATGAAATATGAATACTTAATCAGCCACTTTTTTACCATTATTAACTAATAAAATTCTCCGCAGCCTTACAAGAAAGGCCAATAACCAATCAAAATAAAGATCTATGGACCACTGGATATGAATAATGAGTTTCAAGTGAATAACTCAGACTGTTGGGTTCATTGTTTGACATATATCCTTCCTGTGCTGGCTCTACTATATGTGGGACCTTCCAACATCAACGTGTGTGTTTTCTATCGTGGAGATCTGCTGTACGGAGCAGATGCTGGACTGGCTTCTGGGGTGCAAAGACGCCGTGTTATTCCTGGCAGAGCAATGCCTCCAAGATACTGAACAAGGTCTGGACAAAACTTCAAGCGAGACCCAAAAGGAAGCATTGATCAATGGTTGTAGATACTTGGCTAGGTTTACTAACAGCTGAATTTTTAAAGTAAATGGAAGTTCACTTTTTTTATGCCAAAATGTAATACAGTCCTTGTTTCAACAACCAGATAGTGATTGCTAACTCTTCCTTCCAAAGTGATGAACCTGAGAATGGAATTAGTATGTTAACATGCTTAGAGGAAACTTCTGATTCTTCAAATTCATTTAAACTTAAAGCAGTAATAAACCCAAAAACATAAATGTGATATATTTCAACTTACTAATTCTTAGATGTGGTGGCTGCATTAGTTTTACTTTTAGACTTTCATTCCCCTTTATTTAAATCCTGTGATCTGGCTAGTAAGTCTGTTGTTTTTCGACTTCTATTACAGTGTTACTAAACCTACAACAATAAAATCAGCTTGGTGGCCCTTTCATTTTAGCTCAGATTATGAGATGGAAAGGGGCTAGAGCAGTGTGGGAATCCTGGTGGGGATGTGTGACTGGGGATTGCTTGTTTTGCATGCACACATGAGTAGCTTTTGAGACAGGAATCTTTCCTACAATACAGGGGAATTCGGGGAGATTTGAGGAAAACACCTAATGACTGCCAAAAAAACTGGAAAAAAGCCAGAATTTACAAATGTAAACATTTAGAGTATTTAGGACAGGTGTCAAGTGTGACAGAAAAGGGTGAGATAAAATAACAATTCATGAAATAATAAAGGCTTTTAAAGTGTTACTAAACCCACAACAGTAAAATCAGTCTGTATATGCAGTAAAGTATGCTTGTTATACTCATTGTGGAACCTAAGGGGTTAATCATTGTGTAAAAAGGCTGTTTGATCCTGTCTTCTCTGATCCCCCATCTTCCACTGTCCCAAAATCATCTCCTGGTGAAGCAGAGCCTTAGAGTCAAGCTGCACATGCATAAGTTTGGTGTGTATTGCTAGAGAGTTTTTTTTTTTTTTTTCTTAGTAGGGTGCATGAGACCAGCACAGGGCCAATCAACACTGGCCAGACAGAGGGTCAGGGATCCTGCAGCCACATAGGGCAATCAGGGGAGAATGAAAACTCCTCCTGCAAGCTTTAACCAGACACTAATAGAATTCCCAAGACTGCTCTAACTGCTGATGAGAAAATGTATTTTTCAGTTTATATTTTCTAAAACTATTAAATTTCCTTGTTCTGTGTACTGTGGGAGACCAGATATAGTGAATGCAGAGTCCTGGGTTTAGTAACACTTTAGTAACAGCTTCAGCAAAAGTGAAAGGTCTGAGATATGTCATTTAGCAATGACAGGGGGGCTTACAATGGCTAACTTTTATTCATTTATGTGAAATCCTTTATCCCAAAATAAAGAGTAAAGAGTGTTAGCTGAAGTTTTGCTTTAATTTGTAGGTCAAGTCTATGTAAATCTAACACTATCCTCCGCTCTATGCCGACAATGCAGCGGTCCAACTGTGTCTCTGTTGCTCTTCCATCTAGAGTGGAAACACACTAACTAAAACAGAAGTGTGTTACGGGCGGGGACATCAGGTAAACATAAAGGGGAAAAAAAAGACAGAAAAAAAAGAAAACAAATGTAGTAACTACATTTAGATAATTGGTAAGCTGCAATATATGTAAAGTGTTCCTAAACCCACAACAGTAAAATCAGTCTGTATATGCAGTAAAACATGTTTGTTATACTCACTGTGGAGGGGTTAATTCTGCACAATGTGTAAAAAGGCTGTTTGATCCTGTCTTTTCTGATCCTCCCCTTCTTCCACTGACTCCTAGGAATTTCCTGATAACACAGAGTCTATGGAGTCAGGCTGCACATGCACAGTTTGGTGTGTATTGCAAGAGAGGTTTATTTTTCTTGGGAGGGTGAATGTGATCAGCACAGGGCCAATCAGCACTGTCCAGACAGAGGGTCAGGGGTCCTTAAGCCTTATAGGACAGTCAGACTAGAATGAAAACTCCTCCTACAAGCTTTAACCAAACAGTGATAGAAGTCACAGGACTTCTCTAACTGCTGATGAGAAAAGGTATTTATCTGTTTGGCTTTACTAAAATAATAGCATTTTCATGTTTTGTGTACTGTGGGAGACCAGATAAAGTGAATGCAGGCTCCTGGGTTTAGTAACAATTTAACTTTTTTCTGGGGTTTAGAACCACTTTACCTTAAAGGGCTCTTTCACACGGGCGTTCCGATCAGATCCGCCTGTCAGTTTTTTAGGCGGATCTGATCGGATGCCCCATTCAGCCCTATGGAGTAGCGGATGTCAGCGGTGACATGTCCGCTGACACCCGCTGCCATCCGCATCCGATCCTGTCCATGAAATACGGACGGATGAAAACCCTATTTTCCATCCGTCCTGGGGATCGGATGGGATCGGATGAGAGCAGACAGGCGGTCCGCTCTCATCCGATTCCCCATAGAGAGCAGCGGGGCTCTGACACCTCCCTCTCCGCACACAGTGCGGAGACGGAGCTGTCATCCGCCGGCTCAGCCGGGAGCGGCGGATCGATCCCTGCTGAGCAGAGCACGGTCCGCAACGGAATGCGGACCGTGTGAAAGAGCCCAAAGTGTATGTCCAGCCAAAACCTTTTTTATAGTTATGAAAAGCATCTTTAAAGCGGAGTTCCGGCCACAAAATTGACATAATCTATTTTGTGGCCATCCGCTTGCTCTTCTTCACCTGAAAAGGAGTTGTATAGTTAGGATTATTTTTTTTTTTTACTTACCTTGTAATTGTAGAAAGAAATACTCACCTATTTTCCACTTCCTCCCTCTGTGGCCGCGGCCCGCACAGTCACTTCCGGTTTGCAATGATTCCTGGGAGCTGAACGTCATCACTCCCAGGAATCAATGCGACGTCACCGGCCCCGCTCATCACTTCCGGTGTGACGCCGCATTCCCTGCTAAACAGCTTCTGGGCATGCCCAGAAGTTGTGTAGGAATGCGGCGCCGCACCGGAAGTGACGAGAGGGGCCGGTGCAGGCGCATTCTGGGAGAAGAGGACACGGAAGAGGATGCAGAAGAGGATCGCGCTGGCTTCAGCTGCCCACAACAGAGATGGCAACGCTGTAGAAGAAATTTTATAAGTAAGTATTTCTTCTTGCAGGTAAGTGCGAACCAGGACAGATCAGAGGCTAGCCATTGTGGAATGTACTAGCCCTGACTGTCCCGGGGGTATGTTCATTGAAAAAATGTTTTTGTGGCCGGAACTCCGCTTTAACAAATGTAACACTCAAAGATAGTACAGTGAGATAATAAAATCTGTACATACTGTAGTATATATAACCTAAAGTGTTCTGCTATGCCTATACAGACTGTGGGAGTATTCTCTATGTCCAAATAAGTCTACTAGCATTTTACTGGATGTGTCTGTCTACAGTAGTTAAAGCAGAACTAAACCTTCCTATCGTTTTCAGCCAAGGAAGCTGCCATCTTAACCTTAGTACATATGATAATAAAATCAGATGAACGATTGCTCTGTTTTGTTTGCATGATAGTCTCATTTTGAAAACAAAGTGCTTACTAAAGGTCCGAAAATTCTTGAACGACAGAATACAACTTCCCACGTACGTAGCTAGGTTCTAGCGTGCACTCAGAAGTGATGCAAGGTACATGTGACCCCTCTTCTCATACCAAGTTAATTTCTTCATCATACCAAGTCCTTTTCTTCATCCTACACTCAGTAGGTCAGCAGTGGGAACTTTTTACTTCTCTTCAGCAAGAATCCTTTAGGCATGTCTGTGGCAGAAGCATTGCAGCCTTTTTACGGGGCATCAGAGCGGCCAGGGAGGCCAATTGCCCCCCTGGCCCAGTCCTCCCCTGAAGGTAAAAAATATTCCACAGGGCTATCAACATGATAGCAGAATATTATTCACAAAATGTAAACTGTGATTTTTCGTATTTAAGAACATTTCTCGTTGTAGACGAATAACTGTTTTCGTTGCCCTTTTCTTCTTCCAGGTCTTTCTTTTGTTTTCGATCTTGCACCAGTTTGTTGACTTGATTTGTTTCCTATGAATGCCATACTAATTACTGGAAAAGTGTTCTTTATGGTATCGTACTAGAAACATTTCCACACTTGTCCGTTCGGACATTATTGCATTATTGTCATTATCGGCTCTCGAAAGCTGTGTACTAAAGATTAGAATATTGAATGATTGCTCCAAACGTGGCTTTTTTTGTCCGATTTTCTCATCATGTGTACCAGGCCTTAGCCTCTGTTTGATCTTCCACAGCCATGCTGCACATGTGATCAGTTATGACACCAGCCATTTGATGGCTTGTCAGTTTGGTTGAGAGCACAAGCAAATATGACAGTTAGCAATCCCAGCATGCTGGGAATATAACTGATTTTTGAGACCATTAAATCGATAGGTTTAGTTCCCCTTTGACTACTATAAGGGGTGATAACAAGACCTACTGATTTTTGACGTTTTCTAATTAAAGAGGAGCTCCAGGCTCCATCAAAAAAAATAAAAGTCAGCAGATACAAATACTGTAGCTGCTGACTTTTAATATATAGACACTTACCTGTCCATGAATCCAGTGTTGTCTTTCAATTGGCACTTGGGTGCTGCCGCCGCCATTTTGGGTAAGGGAAACCAGCAGTAAAGCCCTCCCACTTCACAGCTGGTTCCCAACTGCGCATGTGCGAAGCACGCTGCACTTTGTGAATGGCTCGGCGGCAGGGGCCAAACTTCCGGATGACTTTGCCACGGCGAAATCACTCCGAAGTGGGAGCGGGTACCTGTCAAACATCCTCCCTAAGGAAAGGTGCCAAATGTGGCATCAGAGGGAGGGAGGGAGGGAGGAGGCAAATAAGCAGAGCTCCCCCTTTTGGGTTGAGCTGTGTTTTGACTTTTTTAAAAATGAACTCCAGGCAGATATAATAGACCAGTGATGGCGAACCTTGGCACCCCAGATGTTTTGGAACTACATTTCCCTTTATGCTTATGCACTCTGCAGTGTAGTTGAGCATCATGGGAAATTTAGTTTCAAAACATCTGGGGTGCCAAGGTTCACTATCCCTGTAATAGACACAAACTATTGCATCTCCAAAACCTACAGTAATACATCACTAAATGTATGCATTTAGGAGGATGGCAGATTGTGACAAAACGTATCGGGAGGAGCGGCGTGCTGACGTCATCGCGCTTGCCTAAGTCCCAGGAAGGACAGAGCCAGCCAGCTTAATTTATTTGTGTAATTCATTTTCTTATGTAAGTGCAACCTTTATTTGATAAATAAATGTAAAAAGGATTTTATGCTATGGAAGTTCTTTTTCTTCTAGGGTTATTTTTGATTGAGTCTCCTCAAGAGTGACGGGCATTGGTTTCCTCATTAAGTCCCATTGTTTGAACAGAGGCCTTGGCTTGGCTAAAGCCGCAGGGGAGAGAGACCTTCTGTGACAGGAGGTCATTATAATTTGGTAAGAAACCAATTAATGTGGTGAAGGCCTCTTTTTTTCACATGGGATAACAATCAATTGGGTGATGAAGTCACTTTGTGACTTTATGGACTTTGTGACATCACTTTTTGGACTATTTCTATTTTCTTTATGATATATGCAAAACCTTATTTGGTTTATGATTTCTTGTTGTGCATGTTGAACAGCTAAGTTGCTGCTGCTATATGTATATTATTCTATTTTTGAATAGAGACATTTTTTTCTTCTTTTTATTTTTAAATACACAGTGTTAAAAAATAAGCAGAGTGGCTACCTGCATTTGATCTGATATCAGCCTCTCAGAATCCCTGTATAATGAGCTGGAGTGAGAGAGGAATAAGCAGCACTAGGAGCAAATAAGTTCATCTGAAGCATGCTTATAGGGGGAGAAAGCAGAGTAACAGAGAGATGAGCTCATAGCTGTCTTGCTTCTTATTTTACTGTCCAGTCACAGGCTGGGGAGAGTTTAGGACAACCTGGGCTGAGAGGAGGTGCGTTGAATGATGCTGGTCTACAAACTGAAGACATCTAGTGGCAGGAACGAAGTGCTGCAGGTGAATCTCTGAATCCAAGGTGAATGTTGCAGCAAAAGCTGTATTTTTTTAGCTTTTAATAGGCTACTCATTTTTATCTTCTTATTTGTGACAGTAGTTTCCCTTTAACAGAGTAAACTTTTTTTAGTCTGTTGGGCAAGTTGTCTGAGAAACAGCTGTGGATGCTGTCAGTAAAGACATGTGGACTCATTCAGGGAAACCCCCATCACTTCAACTGAAACGTACATAAATTGGTGCAATCACTAATGGATAAGGTCCGTAGACCACATCTTTCTTCCCTCTCCCCAGTCAGTGGCTTTGTTGTGTACAAAGTAAAAGTTGACTTCAAAGCTGCATAAATCTGTGGTTTACAGAACTTTCTTCATAGAAAACATTTTCAATGTGTCCTAATATAATTCCGAGCTGTGATGGCAGAACAAGCATGCTGCAAGCAGCTTTGGAATTTTAATGATGCCTTTAAGATAAACGTCAATGTGTTCTGGTTTTGATAGCACTAAAATGTACTTAAGTTCTACAGTCTATGAAAACCTCATCTGAAACTTGCTGAATTGAAATAAAAAGTCAGTGTTTTTTTTAAATGAACCACAGTCTGCCCACTGTATTTAGCTGCCTCAGCTGTACTGTCACAGACTCATTGATAGCAATATATTTTCTTATAAACCAAGATGTTGCTAGTTTCATTTTTATGCAGAGGCTGAAATATTGCATGTTTAGGCAATACAACGGGAAGTAAACCAGGCACAGGGAAATCTGCACTTCTGCAAAAGTTTTCATCACCTATACATTCTGCAAGGGTACGTGTAGCACGGCCCCCGTAAGAGCTGCTAGATATTCACTTTGCAGGACCCCCTGGTTACCAGCACACCGCTATAAACAAATGCAATTTCTTATTTCCTCTTGGCTCTTACTTCAATAATCAGTCCAGGGGTAGTTGGCTGTTTTGTTGTTTATTTCATATTGGGGATAGGAGAAGGAAATAGTGGGATACTCCAACTAACTATTCACAGTATTTGAGGACTTCTATCTTCTCTACTTTGCTTTTAGATGTGGAACAGGCAGGCTGTTAATCCATCCTGCCACGTTGAATGAATAAGAATTAAGTCTCTTGGTTCCTTCAAGATGACTTGGTGGACAATCTCTTATGTTCAGGACACTCTCCCTAGTATCCTCTCTCTCTGCTGACACCCATCCTTTGACTATCCTATAAGCAGGGATGGCCCCCCTCAGGTCAGGCCCCTTGATGTGAGTCCCTGTACTCACGATACTGCTGTCACAGGGTCTCCAGTGTCTCCCCTCTCAGTCAGATTCCTTGGACCTCTGGGTTCAGCTCCTCTTAATCGATCCTCTGGCCCTCAGGACGACCTCCAGCGTTTGCATGGCACCTCTACAGAGGAGGAGGCAGCCGCCCCCACCCTACGGGACTACGCTTTCCAACGAAAGACCCCTCAGCACATGTGCTCCTGGCTTTTATACAGTATCCCAGAATGCACTGAGGTGACCTGCCCTCTGCCAATCATCAGGACTGTATCAAAAGCCTATGCACCCATTTGTCAGGTTTCCTCCCACTGTCCAACATGCCTTCCTATTGGACCAATGTGAAACACTATCCAGACTGAATGAATCGCATACTGAACCCAATGAGCAGACCTCACTAACAGATCCTGCTCTCTGGTAGGCAGAGAAGAATATAGATTTACCTGAAGCCCCTCTGGTAAGCAGACAGAGCTCAAAACTATAATCTCTCACTAGCACCTACCTAGGAGGGTCCTACATACGTTCTTGGTGGCAATATGTATTTGATCTACGTGCTTATAGTACAAGGGCTGTACCTAAAGTGATGCAAAAGCAGGCAAAACTTTTTTTTTTTTATTAAGGAGGATCTTTACCCTAGAATGAAAAAATTAAAGTGATTGTAAAAGCAGAATGATTTTTATTTTAATGCATTCTATTGTGTGCTGTCAGATAAAAAACCTTCTGTGTGCAGTAGCTTCCCTCAGTCCCCCTAACACTTACCTGAGCCCCACCTCTATCCAGCGATGTTGCAGGAAAGATTCGGCTGCCCAGGACTCTTCCTTTCTTATTGGCTGCTGTTGCTGTCAATCAAAGTCAGTGAGCCAAGGAGGAGAGAGAAGGGAAGGGGCCTAGCCGCGGCTCCGTGTCTGAATAGATACACGGAGCTTCGGTTTTGTTCGGGTGCCCATAGCAAGCTGCTTGCTGTGGGGGCACTCGTCAGGAGGGAGGAGCCAGGAGCACCAGCAAGGGACCTGAGCGGGGTGCTCTGAGCAAAACCATTGCACAGCAGGCAAGTATAACATGATTGTTATTTTTAAGCAACAAAAAAAACAAGACTTTAGCGCCGGTTCACATTTGTGCGAGTGCGGCGATCGCATGTAATTCGGAGCGCACTGCTCCTTCATTACATGCGATCGGATGTGCGGATGCAAATTCAGCCATACACTTTGTATGGCTGAATTCGCACTGTATCCGCACCAAACACGCACATGACCCTTTTTTTCAGCCGCATCAGGATCGGATCGCACAGTGGTTCACACTTGTGCGATCTGATCCTGTGCGAACTGTCAGATTGCACTGCGATATGCGATCAAACTGGGGGTGTCGTTAACATTTAATTGACACCCCCTGCGTATCGCATATGGCAGTGTGAACTGCCAGAGGTGCGTTTGAGATGCGAGAACAGGCTGCGAATTCGCAGCCTTCCCGCAGCGCACAAGTGTGAACCGGGACTAAGTGTCACTTTAAAGTCAGCAGCAACAAATACTGTAGCTGTTGACTTTTAATAAATGGACACCTGTCCAAAGAACAAGTGCCGTCCTCAGGCCGGTTCTTTACCAGTCTCCAGGTCCCTGGCTGGCATGTATAGTGTGGGAAGCCTGCTGTGTCTTCTAGTGCCATGCTGCACATTGTAAATAGTCCCGCAGCCTTCTGGGACATGTGACATGCTCCAGAAGGCCGTGGACAAAGGGGGGGGGGGAGCGAACTTCCGCCTAGGTAATCTGGGTGGATATCTGTTAGAACCAGGTACCTGCTGCCCCCAAAACATGTTAAAATGCCAAAAGTTTAAGAGTGGGGGGGGGGAGGCAGTGGAGTGGAACATCCTCTTTTGGGTGAAGTTCTGCTGTAAAGGAAAAGTATAGGCAAAGCTCACTTGGCTGTACTTCTCCTGTTGATCACAGGACTGCAGTTCGTTCTGCACTCCTGTAACCCATTTTCAGCAGACAGCGGGCTGAAGCCAGCTGTTGGCTGATGCCGCAGAGCCTGTCCAGATGCGGGCAAGATCATGAGAATCAAGTTGGGTCCTGCCCACATCTTTTGGCCGGCACCCGGCTCAGCCTTTCAGCTAATCGATGAGAGCTTGAGCTGGGCTCTCCTGCCCACTCCAATGAGTGGGGGGGGGGGGGTCAGAGCAGAGAGCAGTGATTGACAGTCACCAGCTCTTTGCTAAGGGAGCCCTGAGAACCAAACGATTGGAGTGATAGAGCCGGCGGGGGACCGATAGTGCATTCAGCTAGGTAAATAAGATTCTGCAAAAAAAAAAAACAAATCCCATACTTCTCTTTTTACCTTCGTAGGTCGCTCAAATTTCCCATGTTGGTAGAGTAACTCTTACTCTATAGTAACTCTTCTTCTTTTTCATTGCAGGTAAATAATGGATTCCAAGCAGAAGAAACATGCTGTCATTGAATTCTTGATGAAGGTGGGGGGGCAGGCTGCCTGACATCAACAGAAGGCTACAGAATGTTAATGGAGATGACAACATAAACTTCTTCCATCCATTTGTGCACATTGTCTTGTCAGTGGTGTCATCTCCGTAAACTGTGGATGTTGGACCACCTATGGATGTCTTCTGTGGATGTTGGACCACCTGCACCCCCCCCCCCCCTCCCCAAGAACTCAATGACAACACTTTGCTTCTGCTTTAAAGCCATTGATACCTGCAATGAAAACGAAGAAAAATAGTTACTATAGAGAAATGCTGGCCATACACTATACGAAAAACTGTTCAAACTCATTTCCGAAAAGTTAACACTTGACCGTGAGAGCATGGCATCATGTAATGACCGATAAATCGTTCAATGGACATAACTGAATAATTTTTTTGTTCGTATTTTCACATATATCTAGTACCAACAGTTTGGGTGAGAAAAAAATCAATTTATCGTTCGTTCAGCAGAAAATTTCAACACTTGTCCTTTGTTTTTTTCTTTTGGGCCGAAAAATGAACTAACTATCTGTATTGTGTATGGCCAGCATTACCGTATTTTCTGTATTGTGTATGGCCAGCATTACTCTACCAACATGAGAAATGTAAACACCCTGGTTAAGTTAATAGAAAAAGTTGTGCCCACTTTTGCATGACTTTCAGTACAGTGGCACAGACTCTGGATTTTCAGATATTATTCAGTAAAAGGTTAATAACAGCAGGAGTTTTGTGTTGAGTACAATAAACTATAGATGCCAACAGTGGTGGCTGATGCACCATACTACCTCCCCCGGACCACACCAGGCTGCACACCATACCACCCCCCCGCCGGCTCACTCACCTTGCCGGGATATGTGGAGGGAGGGCAGGCAGCAGCAGCACACAGCAGCGTCGGCTTCAGCTTCGGCTTCTTCCCCCTGTCTTCTGCGTCTCCTCCCTTTTCCAATGGCATGGCTACTCCTTTCGGCCAATCACGAAACGGGTCTTAGACCCGCTTCCTGATTGGCCAGGAGGAGGATCCGTGTGACAATAGCGAATATTTATTCGCTATTGTCACACAACTGGGTAGGCTCGGGCGCAGTGCTCTGCGCCCCGAGCCCACCCTTTTTTTTAGCCTATTAGAGTCTCTGGCTCTAATCACGTGCTAAAAAAAAAAAAAAGCCCCATTGAACTCCATGCATCCAGCGCCCTGCATGTAAATTAGGGGCCGGACGCATGGATGGGGACGGTGCCCCTGCGCTCCCAATTCACCAGTCACCACTGGATGCCAACTTTTTGTATATCGAAGCTGGGCCATTGAAAGATGATTTCTTATTTCTTCACACATTGTCTGAAAAATCCCATAATTAAATGACCCGGAAAAAGTATAGGTTGATGCAAAAGGAACTCTAGAAATAAAAAAATGGTAGGAAGATGCAAAGCATCATTTGCCAAGAAACATCTTCCTTTCCCCCCTAGAAATCCTTGATTTTCTATGTAAAATTTAAGGAGTATACTAAGTGCAGTGTACACCCCTAGCTCATTCCTGGCATCCATTAGATGCTGAGAATGAATCTGTGTGTCGGGCAGTGCCGGGGCAAGGGGTGGGCAGGAGGGCTGGGCTGCCCTGGGCACAATGGTTTATTGCAGGGATGGGGGCAACCTGACCCTAACCCCAAGGAAAAGGGGAGCACAGTTTGGCATCCTTGCTCTGGGCACTGCATGACCTTGTCCCGGGACTGGTGCCGGGAAAGATTTAGTTGTTGCAGAAGTCACATCATCTTTGGATGCCCAATGGCAGAAGAAGATGACAACTGAGAAACCGGAAGCCATAGCAATGGAGATGGTGGTGGCAGGGCCAGAGTCTGCTATGGACAGCACAGGAGAAGGGTACACTTGTAAGGTAGGTGTGCCATAATGTGGAAGCAAAAAGAGGAGAGAGAGGAACTCATTAGTGTGCTACTTCTTCTTTAATTGTCCATTCACAGGGTCAGTTTGGGGGGGGGGACCTGTAAGTCAAAGTGATACTGTGGCAGAGAATGGTCAGGTCTCCTCCCCTGCCAGACAGGACTTTGCTGTGTAAATCTCAGGACAGGATGGACCAGATATACACTATCTTTTGGCAGGTGTAACAACTCTCATTTCATTTTTGAATTTCACTGTTTGCCTGGAGTTCAGCTTTAAAGTCACACAAAATTCTGGTTTCTGAAAAATTATATTTAAACCAGTATCTGATGTCGGAAATCCCCTTCTATTGCTGTCAGCCTCCTCTAAATTTCCAAACTCCTTTTTAAATTGGTTCTGTGATTTGGACTTCGTGTTTGAGGGTGGTTATGTAAAATCTCCATGGTCTCATTGTATGTAGGAGCATAGCCAACCTGTCTTTCTCAATTCTCGAATGGGCTATAGATTATGGGATTTGAATATAGAACATAGAACCGCAAAAAAACAGAATGTAGCGGGAAAAGAGGAGGTTCAGAAACTCATGAAGGATGTTAGACATCTGCGGCTCGTTTCGTTCTGAACTGAAATTCAGATTCATATTAGTTATTCGGAAATTTGGATGAATCCAAATTTCTAAATTACAATAATAACGAATTTAAATGAATCCAAAATAACAAAACTAAATTATGGAGGAAATTAGAATTTGAATAGTTTTGGAATCACATTTAAATAGGTTTGAAATCGAATTGGAATAGAGATGCAAAAAAATAGAATAAAAAAAAAAAAACAATAGAATATAATAGAGTTAAAATGAACAAAATACAAAATAATAGATTAGAAAAAAATGGAATGGAAAATAAAGGAATAGAACAGAAAATAAAATATTAGAGTAAAATAGAACAAAATAGAATAGAATAGAAAATTAAAAAAAACAGAATAAATAGAATAGAAAATAAAGGAATAGAATTGAAAAAAAAAAATAAAAAAAAAATAGAATATAATAGAATACAATAGAAAGAAAATAATCACCTTCTGAAATGTCAATTTTAAATAGAATAAATTGGAAATAAAATAATATAGAAAATAATAGAATAGATAAATAGATTTGAATAGATTAGAATAGTTGAGGAGAAGGACCTCAACTTGGTTTGACAGCTCTCATGACTGGATGGCGACCATTCAGGGGTATTACCTTTATCGCAGAGATAGAGAGGGTAAAAAAGGGGAAGGGGTATGTCTGTATATTAAGAACAGTATACAGGTAAATATGAGGGATGATATTAATAATGGAGCTATGGACGAGGCAGAATCCCTATGGGTAGAGCTTCAAAGGGAAGGCATGGTGGGGAAGGTAATATTGGGCATATGCTATAGGCCCCCCAACCTGAGGGAGGAGGGGGAGGCGGACCTCATTTTACAGATAGGATTGGCAGCAAGGATGGGAAATGTCATTATAATGGGGGACTTTAATTTCCAGATATAGACTGGGCAGAAGGAGCCGCACACTCAGCCAAGGCTAGGCAGTTCCTAAATGTTTTGCAGGACAATTTCATGGGTCAGATGGTGAATGCACCGACAAGAAACAATGCGGTACTTGACCTACTGATTATCAACAATACAGACCTGCTCACGAATATAGAAATACGGGACAACTTAGGAAACAGTGACCATAGGTCAATAAGTTTCAGTATTAATTACAGTTATAGGAAGCAGAGGGGTAATATAAGGACATTGAATTTCAAAAGAGCCAATTTCCCAAAACTGCGCTCGCTGCTAGAAAATATCAATTGGGATAGAACCCTGGGAACAAAGAACACGGAGGAAAAATGGGAGTGCTTCAAGAGCATACTTAACAAGGGGATTGACCAGTGCATTCCAAAGGGAAATAATTTTAAAAGAGCAAAATTAAACCCTGGGTGGCTAAACTCCAACATAAAAATGCATATTAGTGCTAAAGAAAAGGCCTTCAAAAAATACAAGACTGAGGGGTCATTGGCAGCATTTAAGCATTACAAAGAGTGTAATAAGAAATGTAAAGACGAAATCAGGGCGGCTAAAATAGAACACGAGAGACATATAGCGGAAGAGAGTAAAAAGAACCCCAAGAAGTTCTTTAAGTATATAAACAGTAAGAAAGCGAGGCCAGAACACATTGGCCCCATAAAAGATGACAAAGGAAATATGGCCACTGAGGACAGAGAAAAGGCGGAAGTGTTAAATAATTTCTTCTCTTCAGTCTCCACAAAAGAATCAGAGGGCTACACGTAACCTAGCTTGTAAGGCCAAACTAAATAATACACCTCAGGAAATGCCGCCATGGATAACAGAAGATAGACTTAGAACTAAACTAGAGAAACTTAACATAAATAAATCACCGGGACCGGATGGCTTGCACCCGAGGGTTCTTAAAGTGCTCAGCCAGGTGTTTGCCAGATTATTATTCTTGATCTTTAAGGATAGTTTACAGACGGGTATGGTGCCAGCTGATTGGAAAAAAGCCAACGTGGTACCAATATTTAAAAAGGGGCCGAGGTGTATCCCGGGGAACTATAGGCCGGTCAGCCTAACATCTGTAGTCTGCAAGATTTTGGAGGGGATGTTAAGGGACTACATACAAGACTTTAGTAATGAAAACTGTATTATTAGTAGCAATCAGCATGGATTTATGAAAAATCGTTCTTGCCAAACCAATCTATTAACCTTCTACGATGAAGTGAGCTGCCACCTAGATAAAGGAAAGCCTGTGGATGTGGTGTATCTGGACTTTGCAAAGGCCTTTGACACCGTTCCCCACAAACGCTTACTGTACAAACTAAGGAAGGTAGGTATGGACCATAAGGTGAGTACCTGGATAGAGAACTGGCTCCAGGGGAGAGTTCAGAGGGTGGTGATTAATGGGGAGTACTCGGATTGGGCGGGTGTGGAAAGTGGGGTCCCCCAGGGTTCTGTCCTGAGACCAATCCTGTTTAATTTATTCATAAATGATCTAGAGGAGGGGATATCTAGTACAATCTCAGTATTTGCAGATGATACTAAACTAAGCATGCCATTATCTTCTAAGCAGGATGTGGAAACCTTACAAGCGGACCTGAACAAAATAACGGGGTGGGCAACTACATGGCAGATGAGGTTTAATGTTGAAAAATGTAAAGTAATGCACTTGGGGGCCAAAAACCAGAAAGCAAGCTACTCACTAGGGGGGGAGCCTCTGGGTGAGTCTAGGATGGAAAAAGACTTGGGGGTACTGGTAGACAACAGGCTTGGCAGTGGCATGCAATGCCAAGCCGCTGCAAGTAAAGCCAACAGAATACTGGGATGTATAAAAAAGGGGATTCACTCCAGAAATAAAGAGATTATTCTCCCACTCTACAAGACTCTGGTCAGGCCACATCTGGAGTATGCTGTCCAGTTCTGGGCACCGGTCCTCAGGAAGGATGTGCTGGAACTGGAAAGAGTCCAGAGAAGGGCAACAAAAATAATTAGGGGAATGGAGGACATCAGCTATGAGGAAAGACTACAAGCACTGAACTTATTCTCTCTGGAGAAGAGACGACTGAGGGGGGATATGATATCAATGTTCAAATACTGTACTGTCGACCCTAGCATAAGGAACAAACTATTCAGAGAAAGGGATGCAATAAGACACGTGGCCACTCACTAAAACTAGAGGAAAGGCGGTTTAACCTTAAAATGCGTAAGGGGTTCTTCACTGTAAGAGCAGTAAGGATGTGGAATTCTCTTCCACAAGCAGTCGTATCAGCAGGGAGCATTGATAGTTTCAAAAAACTGTTAGATGGGCACCTTAGAGACCACAACATACAGGGGTATACAATGTACGGTTAAAAGCAAACACACACACACATCATAGGTTGAACTGGATGGACTGGTGTCTTTTTTCAACCTCACTAACTATGTAACTATATAAGAATAGAAAATAAAATAATAAAATAAAATAAAAAATAATCGAATAGAAACAAATAGAAAGAATATAACCATCTTCTAAAATTCAAATTGAAATTAAAATACATTTGAATTTGAATAGAAAATAATAGAATAGAATAAAAAAAATAAAACAATAGAATAATAAAAAAAACAATGGAATAGAAAAAGAATAGAAAGAATACAACCATTTTCCAAAATAAATTTGAATTTGAATAGAATATAAAAGAATAGATTAGATTAGAATAGAAAATAAAAGAACAGGATTGACTAGAATAGAATAGAAAAAAAAAATAGAATAGAAAGAATATAACCATCTTCAGAAATTCAAATTCAAATTTCGAATAGAATATATAAAATTAGAATATATACATGTAGAATAGAAAGAACAATAAAATAGAATGGAAAAGAAAAAAAATATAACAATTTCAAAAATTCCAAATTTAAATAAAATAAATTAAATTTCAAATGGAATTTGATTTTAATTCCAATGCAATTCAATTGTAATTCGAATTGATTTGAATATCAATTTAGAATCAAAATTGAAAATGTATTCCGAAAAATATTTAAACTAATTAAACATAATTAATGAAATTCATTTATATAAATAACGAATCGAAAAAAAATCGAAACAAACTTTTTCGTTTTGCGCATGTCTAGAGGATGTTACAAAGAGGCAGAAAAACACAGTAAAAAGGATGAAAGCAGTTCATGAAAAAAAGATTACAGGGCCATTAAGTAATGTATGTGTATGGTTTATTTTTGGAGAATAAGGATATCATTTAGTGTCACTTTAAAGGTGTTTATGATAAAGGACCATTGGGTCACCCTGTATATAAATTATACATATTTCTTCATTCCCAATGAGGACATTCAGCACTGTGAACAAATGCACACAACGCCACATCATGTCATGACGAGTCCTCATTGAAGGCACTCAGGCTGACACATTAGGTGTATTTTTAGAGACATTTGTTAACCTTGGATGAAGATAACAGTGGGTAGCCGGGTTCTTTTATTCACTCATAACAGGATCAGGAAAGAGGGACAACAAACTGGATTAGGAAGTGTTAGGATTAGGGCCATTTCTCTTGGAAGCCACACTTTTTCAGCTCTCCTGGTGTCTGCTTTGGTCTTCTTCTAACTTTAGGGATCTATACTGTGGGAACATCGAAGCAGCAAGTACAAGCCCTGAAAATGCTAGCTGCCTATTTGCCTTAGTTTTGTAGCGGCGGCTCCAGTGTAAATGAATATTAGCAGACCAGTGTCTGCAGTGTCGGTGAGAATTACAACGTAGCAACGCTACTTTTGCTAATTGCTCTTGTAATTACTCAATATTTAAAGCAGTTCAAACTGATGACCTTTAATAGGATGTCAGCTAAAGCAACCTTGCAAATAATTTCTTTTTAAATAAATTGTTGATAATGAGCTGTTTATTAACCCCAATTAGTCCTAATTAACGCCTTCCCCGCTTCTTCCTTATTTCCAATCATTTTTAACCTTGCTTCATTTTTGCTTATTTTGTTGCTTAAAGTATTTTTAGTGACACATTTTAAATATTTGTGTTTTTTTATTTTTTTATTTATTTGTAAATTATTTTGCCATGCATTTTAACCGGTTGCCGACAGCCGCAAGTACATATACTGCAGCGGTCAGCCCTGGCCAGGCAAAGTGACGTACCGGTACGTCACTAGCCTGTTGCTTGCTTGTGAGCCAATAGCGGGCGAGCGCGCGCCCGCGGAGGCACGCTCCCGCCCCGGCTCGTTCCCTGGGAAGTCTGTGCGTGTGACCGGCGGATCCGATGTCCGCCGGTCACTCGCGATCGTCCGCTGTGAAGGGAGAAAGGCAGGCGGCTAATGTAAACAAGCCGCCTGTCATTCTCCCCTGTGTATGAATAGTGATCATACGGTTCTACTATGTAGGACCGTTGATCACTGTTCCTAAACCAGTAGCCATGTCCAACCAATGGAAATGCACATGAGCCCAGTTGCATCTGTAGATGTAAACCTGGCCTTATGGAAAGACAACCAGTGGAAAATAAAGAGAAAAAAATATTGTAGTCACCACAATTTCAATAGCTTGTAAACTGCAATTATTCAATTTTTGTTCTTGGGTTTAGATACACTTTAATGTATTGCTGTGTGCTGACCAAAGTGAATTGGCTGACATACAGGGATACATGAAGCCTGATGACTCAAAATTATGCATGTCAGGACCTGGATTACCCACTGGTGACACTGTGCACCCAGAGCAGAAGGTTGTAGATCTAGTGTCCACCACTAAATGTCTCCCAAGAGCTGGCAGATCCCAGTAATGGTTTTCCACCTGATGCTGGCTGCTGGGAGGGGATTTAGTTCCTGCTCTACATTTCCCCCTTGCTCCAGTGCATAGGTGTGCCCGGTCTATTGCATTAGGGTGTGCACCTCAAAGCTGCGGTAAAGTATGGGTGTGGCCAAACAGTGTTTACAGTGGCAGGGGCTTAAAGGGTGTCGTTAAATAAAACAAAAGCCTTCCTGTACCCATACAATATGGTTCTGGTTTTCCCTCCAACCAATAGGATGCATCCACACTGATGCAGTATTGTTTACATGGTTGCAGCACAGTGTACCTGCAGTTTGCATGTGGGTTAGACTTCTATTAAATCCCACTGTTTTAGTGCGCTTTCTGGAAACAAAAACTGAAAAGGCGGTTTTTCTGTTCTTTCAGAAAGCGCATCAAAACCATGGGACATAATAGAAGTCAATGACAAAATGCAGCTAACCCACATGAAAACTGCGGGTACACTGTGCTTCATTCATGGTGCGGGAAAACTGCACCACATTAGTCTGAAAGCCAAGTTGACCATTTATTATTACTGACCTCTGAACTCTCTGTTTATTACTAACTCCACCTTACTTACTACTGACCCATGAACTCTGCCTCACTACTGACCCCTGAACTCCACCTCACTTACTTCTGACCCCTGAACGCCACCTCACTTACTACTGACCCCTGAACTCCACCTCACTTACTACTGACCCCTGAACTCTGCCTCACAACTGACCGTAGGACTCCACCTCACTTACTACTGACCTCTGAACTCTGGTCTACTTATTAAATCCCCTGAGTCACGTCTGAGCTCTGCGTCACTTACTACAGAGTTTAAGGTGCAGTAGTACGTGACTCTCTCTCTTTCACCTCTGCACTGTCTACCTGTGTGCTACATTTCCATGCAGGGCTGTCTTTTCCATTGGGCACACCCGGCAGTTGCCCGGGGACCCCACTTGCCAAGGGGCCCCACACACAGGGTGGCAATTACACTGTCTCCTCCAGGCCAGTCTCCAGATTAGTTTACCTGGTGGTCTAGGCCCCCCCCCCCGTTGTCCGCCGGGCCCCCCCCCCCCCCGCTGTCCACCGGTGGCTCTGAGTCTCCCTGCACACTGGTTGCTAGGAAGGCCAGCCGATTGGCATCTAGCAACCAGTGATGTTCTGAGAGGACCCATCATGCACAGCGGAGGAGGATCCTCCTTGTCGGCTCGTCCTCCTCTCTCCGCGCCTAGTAGATGGGCTCCACCCACCTCCTCTCTTCATGTGCTGTGCAGCCGTTGTGGAAGGTAAGCAGACTGCTGCAGCTGCTTGATTTATTTTTTCTCACTCTCTCTCCATCGACTGTCTGTGCCATCCTTTTCCTGCCCTATATATCCTCTGTGTGTGCCATCCTATTCTCTCTCTCTCTCCCCCCCCTCTCTCCCTCTCTCCCTCTCCCTCTCTCTCCCCCTCTCTCTCTCTCTCCCTCCCTCTCCCTCTCTCTCCCCCTCTCTCTCTCTCCCTCTCTCTCCATCTCTCTCTCTCGGGGCCCCAGTGCACTGCATTGCCCGGGGGCCTATAAGGCTCTTAAGATGGCACTGTTTCCATGGACTTTTAACATTACTCAAGATACTGCAACTCCAGCTCTCCCTCCCCCCCTTTTCACCTATTTTCAGGTCCTGTAGTTGGGGCAGCTACTCACAGCCCTGCCTAAAGGAGAAGGGGAGGGAGAGAGCTGTAGTTATTGTATCCTGAGTAATGTGAAAATCCAGGGAGAGCAGGAGTCATTCCTATTTCTTTGTCTCCCCTACAGCGGGGCTTGTCACAGGCAGCTATGGGGGAAACCCTGTTTGTTTATGTCCGTGAGGGGGTGGGTACTAAAGGATGGCTTGGAGAATAGGGGACAGTGCTATGATTTTGTGTAATTGGCTTTTACACACGCTCCCACTGTCACACCGGCTTTAGCACCCACCCCCCTCCCTGATATGACGTCAACCACAATTGATCATAGCCCTGCCTCCTGACTCCCTGAACCGCCCTTTAGCACCCACCCCCTCCCTGACATATGTAAACAATGCTTCCTCTGTAGCTGTCTATGAGAAGCACAGCTGCAGGGGAGACACAAAACAGTCTTCCATGGATGGCAGTGCTGGAACATGTTCCACCAATGGGACCCGGCCGTCAGGAGGTATGCGCATGGGTTGATTAGGGTGTGCCCAGGCACACCCCATGTGCACACATATGCTCCAGTGGATTGCATCCTGCCAGATACAGGTTTGCTTGCTGTCAGATACTGAAAGCCATTATCCTGTTCCTGCTCTTGATTGTACTTTTTGCCTTGTATCTATAACCTAAACCCTGCTGCCTAGTTCCTACTCCTTGTTCCTGATCCCAGTTTATGTTTGTCCTTCCTATATGTTCCCTGCACCTCTAGTCTTACCATGCTTTTCTGTGTTCCCCATTTGTGTATATTGTATATAGTTAGTTGTTAGACTTGCTGTTTGTCAGGTTGATTAGTTAGATATTCGGTCACTGGGTTTCTGGTTCACTTGTATCTTCATGTTTAGATGGATTTTGATTCACTGTAAATCAATCTTACTTTAAATATAATATGGTCTGGTCCTAGTCTCCTGAGTGCAGCTACGCAGATTTGGCCATCTCTGCTGCTGATTCCTGACAACGAATGTTAACTCCTAAGATGCTTGAGTGGGGGGGATTTACACAGAGGCTGGAGTTCTGCTTTAAATCTGGAGTATCTTTTCCTAGTGCAATACTTCCCAATACACAAAGCTAAAATTTTTGTCTATAATTTTCATTAGCTGACTTAGCCCAGAGAAAATATATATCTACCAAGGAAAGAAACAGTGTAACAGAAGGCTGCATCATTAAATATTTTGAAAGCCGTTAATATATACAAAGTGTGGAGTCTATTACTTTGGATGTACATTCAGCATGCCTGGAAGGAATAATTAACACTGAGTAATAAAATAGTGATGGCCACGCAAGCTGCATAACTTCCCAGTGATATATTACACTGTGCCTATTGCATGGCCGCCCACTTGTTCTTCATGTGTTTACTTAATCAAAATTCACACAAGTGAAAAACGGTCATTAGGCGCTTGGCAAGCGCTGCGTAAATATAAATTATTATTTAAAGGAATGTTCTTCTCCTAATGAAATGTAGCATTATTCACTTCATTTAGTCATCAAAATATACAGTCATAGCAATGTCAGTTTAGCAAAGTACTTAATTTAGGTATCCTCATGCATACTAAGAAGCATCTGTTTTTTTTTTTCGGAAATCTAAATCCACCTTGTGCCTGGTGTGAAAATCATGCAAATAAAAATGAGTCTGCTTGTCTGTAAACCGATGCTAAATCTGACTTGTCTGGAGCCTCATGGTTTTTCATCAGAGGACTGTCCTTAGGGTGTCCTTATAGATAAGCAACGCTTCTGCACCTTATTGCTCCCTACTAGGTCAGAAAGGGTGCAATTCTTATAAGCAATAAACAAAATCGGGAGAGTTACTTCCTTTTCTAAGACCAGATATGTCCATTTTAATCCAGCTAGAGACTGTATTATTTTTACGTCAATACACAAATTACATTTTGAGGATGAATTGATCAAAATGTCTTGAGTCATTATGTGCCCATGTTATCCAAATGTTTTCATTTTTGATTGGCACTTTGAAATCAGCTGACAGAGATTAAAACTAATAAAAAAAATAAATAAAAAATATTTTGTATATTTGATTGGAATATTGAAAGATCTGTCCATCAAACACTTGGTTCAATATTTGTATGGCCAGCATTTATTCACCAAAGAGATGTAAATAAGAGTGAGATCCATATTTTAAGGAGGATATAAAAAGTCTACACCCCCCTGTTAAACTGTCAGTTTTCTGTGATGCAACAAAAATCAGACAAAGATAAATCATTGCAGAACCAGGTCTGGGCTCTGGCTGGGTTATTCCAAAACGTTATTCTTCTTCTGGTGAAGCCATACCTTTGTTGATTTCGATGCATGCTTTGGGTCGTTGTCATGCTGAAAGATGAAGTTCCTCTTCATGTTCAGCTTTCTAGCAGAAGCCTGAAGGTTTTTTGCCAATATTGACTGGTATTTGGAACTGTTCATAATTCCCTCATAATTCCCTCTTGACTAAGGTCCCTGTTCCAGCTGAAGAAAAACAGCCCCAAAGCATGATGCTGCCATCGCCATGCTTCACTGTGGGTATGGTGTTCTTTTGGTGATGTGCAGTGTTGTTTTTGCGCCAAACATATCTTTTGGAATTATGGCCAAAAAGGTCAACCTTGGTTTCATCAGACCATAACGTATTATACCACATGCTTTTGGGAGACTTGAGATGTATTTTTTCAAACTTTAGCTGGGCATGGATGTTTTTCTTCGTAAGAAAATGCTTCCGTCTTGCCACTCTACCTTATAGCCCAGATGTATGAAGAATATGGGAGATTGTTGTCACATGTACCACACAGCCAGTACTTGCCAGATATTCCTGCAGCTCCTTTAATGTTGCTGTAGGCCTCTTGGCAGCCTCCCTGACTAGTTTTCTTCCCGTCTTTTCATCAATGGTACATGGCATGGTACAGGAGATGCAGGGCCGTGGGCATGGTACATGAGATGGTACAGGCATGGTACAGGAGATGGTTCAGGCATGGTACAGGTGATGGTACAGGCATGGCAAAAGAGATGGTACAGGCATGGCACAGGGGATGGTACAGGAGATGGTACAGGCATGGCACAGGTGATGGTACAGGCATGGCAGAGATGGTACAGGCATGGTACAGGAGATGCAGTGCTGAGGGCATGGTGCAGGACAATGTCCTGTACCATGTCCGCAGCACTGCATGAGGAAATGCAGGGGCTACGGAGGAGTCTCACCTACCTGTCAGTGAGGTGCCTTAAATTTAAAAATGGCGCCGCCTGGCGCTAACACGTCACCGAGCATGCGTCACCAATGCTCGGGAAAGCCCGTACACATTCGGCTATTCCCGCACAGACGGTGCATGCGCGGTGATGTGTTGGCGCCGGGCGGCGCCATTTTTAAAAGGTAAGTGAGACCGTGATTTGAGTATAAGCCGAGGGGGGCTTTTTCAGCATAAAAAACATGCTGAAAAAGTCGGCTTATACTTGAGTATATACGATATCAAACAGAAATCTATTCGCATAGCGCTATTATCATAGAAAATCCACAACTCTAAAGGGATCATGGGACAATAAACAACAACATGAGATCTATATTTCAAAAATCACAGTTTATACAGTAATTCTTCCTTTCCTTCTTGTTCCCCAAGCAAATAAAATTATACAGGAAGGGATCTCTTGTCTGTTGCTTCCTTTTGCTGTGTATGTGTTGCTTCACAAATGTTTAAACCTGTCACTGGAAACATGGTATATGATTACATCTTCTGTACAACCCACCCATGTCCTTGTGCCATTGAAGATCATATCACTATAATCATCATAAATATTAATAAGAATTATAAGTGTTGCAATGGCTGTGTGTTACTGTAATATAATTCCTCTATATTCTAGTTTTCAGAGTAGGCCATATTCTAGTGTAGTGTAGCTGGTTTTTAACACTTTTGGATTCCCCTGGGTTACTTGTAGCAACTGCTTGCAGAAATCTTAACACTTTATGTTCGGCTCAGTCAATGATCAGTCTGTGGGTTGATGTTTTTGTTGTTTTTATTTTATGTTTGGATGGGAGAAGGGATGAGTGAAATACTCAAACACTTGAACTATTCACAATTCTGAGGACTTCTAACTTGAGAATGCGGCAAGGCCACTACTTCATCCTGCCACTGGTGGTAAATGTTCCTTATTGTATTTCTCTTCAGGGCACTCACCTAGTACCCCCTTTTCCTCCAGCTGACAACTGTCCACTAAATACACTACTCCGGAGTGGTCCCCTTCCTGGGCAGACCCTTAGCCAAGATCCTCTGTACTCACGATACTGCTTTCGAGATTCTCACAAATCCTCAACTCCTCCAGTCAGCTCTCCTGGACCTCTGGGCTCAGCTCCACACCTCTGGCTCACCAGGCTGACCGCCTGTGGCCACACACCAACTGCTTCAGAAGAGGAGGCAGCCGCCACCCTCCTTCTGGGACTCTGCTTATTGCCAAAGACCTAGTGTGCCTGTGCCCCTGGCTTTTTATACCACACCGCACAATGCACCAAGACAGCCATCTATGCCAATCCCTGGGGCTGTATCAAAGCCTGTGCCCTCATTGGCCAGGTTTCCTCCACTGTCCAATGTGCCTCCCCATCGGGAACAGTGGGGACACTCCCTCAGACCATATGAATCACACACTGGGCAAACTAAGCAGACCTAACTCACAGATCCTGCTCCCTGTTAAGCAGAGTGCAATATAGAATTTACCTGCTGCTCCTCTGATAGGCAGACAGAGCCAAAAACTATACTCACTCTCTAGCACCTACCTAGGAGGGTGCTACACTAGGGAGAAATAAATCTGAACATCCATAAAAATGTGAACAGCCTGCTTACCAGCGTAGAGCAAGCTTACTGTTTATGTCAAAGAAAACCCCAACACCTATTGATATTTACTTTCCCCCCACTTCCTTGCTGACCCTTTCCACCATCAAAGCCAGGATTGTCAAGAGATATTACACAGGGTTAATGACACCTCCCCTTCCTTATGTGACAAGGTTTTTGCCTGGTAATTGACCAGCACTGAATCTTTGGATGAAGGGGAGGAGGCCAAGAGCTCCCCCATGCTTGCTAGTATCTGGTTTTCCCAGAGGATTTATCAGCAATGGATTGGCAGGTAAGTGTTGTCAAAGTAAGTATAAGTACCGGGGGAGAGGGGTATTTTTTATTTTTATTTTTTTCAAATAAACCTGTCACTTTGCCCTAAATTGAAACTGCAGAAAATTTCCAGCATCCTGAATATATTCCTGGTTTGCTCTGCCTGCCATAAATACTTTTTAGATCTGGTCACAGTATTTAGAGCACATTCACACCATCTATTTGTGGTAACACAGGTATTACCTGCAAGGTACGTTAAAGCCTAACCCTTTGAAAATCCTCCCTTTAGGTGGGGCTACCTTGCAGGGTTAACTGCTCGTGTAGCCTAGGGGAAAGTTTTTTTAATTTTACTTACTGATTCTCCACTCCCCCGAAAAAGATAGTGCTCCCCCATGCTTAGACTGTCCCTTCGGCATCATCCCTGTCCCTCGTCCTGTTTTATATAATCTTTATGTAAATGATTTAACAAAAGGCCTGGTGGGTAAGGTTCATCTTTTTGCTGATGAAACAAAGGTGTGCAATAGGGTTGATCTCCCAGGAGGTGTCTGTAACATGGAACATAATATGGCATTGCTGAAAAATTGGTCAACTGCAGTTCAATGTTTCTAACAATAAATAAATGCACCTAGGGAAAAATAATCCCTTGAGAGAGTATATTGGGGGCACTATAAAGGAAGAAGATTTGGGAGTAGTTATTTCAGATGATTGCAAAATGGGCAACCAGTACGGTTAGACAATGGGAAAAGTAAATAGAATTCTAGAATCAGAAGCAGAGGGATTGTGGTGGGGGATAGGATCAGTGGCAGAGGGATGGTGGGAGGAATGGGATCAATGGCAGAGGGATATGGGGGGGATGGGGTCGTGGTGGAGGGATGGGATCAGGGACAGAGGGATGGTGGGGGGGGATGGGATGGTGGTGGAGGGACGGGATCAGTGGCAGAGGGATGGTGGTGGGGGATGGGATCAGTGGCAGAGGGATGGGATCAGTGGCAGAGGGATATGGAGGGATGAGATAGTGGTGGAGAGATAGGATCAGGGGCAGAGGGATGGTTGGGGGGATGGCATGGTGGTGATTGAGGGATGGGATCAGTAGCAGAGGGATGGTGGTGGGGGATGGGATCAGTGGCACAGGGATGATGGGAGGGATGGGATCAGTGGCAGAGGGATGGTAGGGGTGGGGGGGGATGGTGGTGGAGGGATGGGATCAGGGGCAGAGGGATGGTGGGGGGGATGGGATGGTGGTGGTGGAGAGATGGGATCAGTGGCAGAGGGATAGTGGGGGGGGATGGGATGTAGGGAAGGGATGGGATCAGTGGCAGAGAGATGGTGGGAGGGATGGGATGGAGGGGTGGGATCAGGGGCAGGGGATGGTCCAGGTGGAGGGATGATGGTGGGGGATGGGATCAGTGGCAGAGGGATGGTAGGCGGGATGGTGGTGGAGGGATGGGATCAGGGGCAGAGGGATGGTGGGGGGGATGGGATCAGTGGCAGAGGGATGGTGGGGGGGGTTGGATGGGATGGAGGGATGGGATCGGTGGCAAAGGGATGGTGGGGGGATGGGATGGAGGGATGGGATCAGTGGCAGAGGGATGGTGGGGGGATGGGATGGATGAATGGAATGAGATCAGTGGCAGAGGGATGATTGGAGGGATGGGATCAGTGGCAGGGGGATGGTGGGAGGGATGGGATGAAGGGATGGGATCAGGGGCAGAGGTATGGTTGGGGGATGGGATGGTGGTGATTGAGGGATGGGATCAGTAGCAGAGGGATGGTGATGGGGGATGGGATCAGTGGCAGAGGGATGGTGGGAGGGATGGGATCAGTGGAAGAGGGATGGTGGAGAGGTGGGATGGTGGTGGAGGGATGGGATCAGGGGCAGAGGGATGGTGGGGGGGATAGGATGGTGGTGGTGGAGGGATGGGATTAGTGGCAGAGGGATGGTGGGGGGGATTGATGGGATGGTGGAGGGGATGGGATGGTGGTAGCGGGATGGGATCAGTGGCAGAGGGATGGTGGGGGGATGGGGTGGAGGGATGGAATCAGGGGCAGAGGGATGGAGGGAGCCAGTCAAACATGCAAACATGATGGGAGGGATGGGATCAGTGGCAGGGGGATGGTGGGAGGGATGGGATGAAGGGATGGGATCAGGGGCAGAGGTATGGTTGGGGGGATGGGATGGTGGTGATTGAGGGATGGGATCAGTAGCAGAGGGATGGTGATGGGGGATGGGATCAGTGGCAGAGGGATGGTGGGAGGGATGGGATCAGTGGCAGAGGGATGGTGGAGCAGTGGGATGGTGGTGGAGGGATAGGATCAGGGGCAGAGGGATGGTGGGGGGGGATAGGATGGTGGTGGTGGAGGGATGGGATTAGTGGCAGAGGGATGGTGGGGGGGATTGATGGGATGGTGGAGGGGATGGGATGGTGGTAGCGGGATGGGATCAGTGGCAGAGGGATGGTGGGGGGATGGGGTGGAGGGATGGAATCAGGGGCAGAGGGATGGAGGAAAAACTTAGATCTATACTGGAAGTTAACATAACAAAAACAAAATATTTATAAAAAAAAAAAAAAAAAAGGGCAGACTGGATCGACAATTTAGTCCTTTTTCTGCCATTACTCTTCCATGTTTCTGTGTTTTTATCGTCACGTCTCAGGATGATCCCTGCAATGGTCCTGATAATGTCTGAGCCTTAGATAACTGGAGCAGAGAGGAGAAGATGCTGCAGGGACTGGTCTAGGATTGGAGAATCGGGTGAAGTAAATCATCTTTTCAATGTCCCCCAGACCTAAACAAGCAATAAAATAAATTGCAGTGCAGGGTCAGCCCCACTGCAAGAGATATTTTTTAAGCTTCCCAGAGTGCGTTGATTTGGGGTATTTCACTCCAAATCACACCACAATGCCGATGGATGCACCACACTGAAATGACCATTACAGTGTTACCACACATTGTGCTGTGCTGCAGCAAATGTCCATCAACAGGTGAATCGGGGTGCCATTCAGGGACCTACCATAAACAGATGGTGTGAACAAACCCTGATGCGTAGAAGCAGAATAATTATACAACTGACATTTCTAACACAATTCATAACGCTAACTAGAGCTGACATTCACTTTTAGTGTCAGTAGTGGCATATTCATTCTTGCATAAAGTCTTTACGCTAAAAGCCATGTGCATGTTTAAAAAAAAAAATCTTTTATGAGCCAGATATACTGAACACATTATTTTTTATTTGATTAATGCCTTGTCTTACAATTGACAAGGCTCCTGTCATTATGGAATGGGAGCTATTATCATAGATCAGCCCATAAGTAGATCAGAAGAGAATGATTTCTATTGTAGGTTACAGTGGAGGAGCTCTTATGTGCAAGGAATTGTACTGAAAATGAGTGTTTCTATATAACATTTAACAATTGGTGTCATTGGGAGTGCAAGATAAACCCAGCATTGATGAATGACTTGCTTTTTCTATGTGTTCTTAGTCATTTTATCCTTGTCCATAATTAAACAAGTAAAAGCGAGCACAAGTACTCTAATTATAGAAACGCAGAAAAAAATGTACGAGTTGGAGTTCACTCCAAGTCCAGGTGGGTAATGTGCCAAATACAAAATCTGCCTACTGTGCTAGCTGTCTTGTCCTTAGCTCAGGAGGTCATTGCAGGTGGGAGGAGAGGTCTTCTTCCTTCTGCAATTACAGAATAGAAGGCTTCTTTCACACGGGCGGTGCGCCCAACGGAGTTCGTTTTGCTCAGCGTGGATTGATCTGCTGATCCCCGATGAGCAGGGGGATGACAGCTCCGTCTCCGCTCTGTGTGCAGAGATGGAGCTGTCAGATCCCCGCTTTCCTCTATGGGAGATCAGATGAAAACGGACTCATCCGATTTTATCCGATCTGATCCTCTCGAGGGATGGAAAATAGGGCTTCCATCCATCCAGATTTCACAGACAGGATCGGATCAGATAGCAGAGGTTGTCAGCGGAGATGTCTCCGCTGACATCCGCTGCTCCATAGGGGTGCATGGAGCATCCGATCAGGTCCGCCTGAAAAACTGAGAGGCAGACTGGATCGGAAAGCCTGTGTGAAAGGAGCCTACGGCTAGATTCACACTGCTGTGGTTTCTCTTCGGCTGTGTTTGTGCGGGCACAGGAGACTATTCAATTAAATGGGCCTACGGAAAACGCAGAGAAAAAGTCCCTGCATCTTTTCCAAAAGTGCAGCTGCAGAAAAAGTGCGGAGTGCTATGTGGTTCCTAGCACACAAAGATATTCTGTGGTTTCCAATGCAAGAGGGCGCCATTACCAATTAATTGCATCTCCACGCTTCTAACAGCAGCTTTTACTTGCTTCGGGTGCAGGAAAGTGTGCAATTACACGCAGTCCAGCACCTGCATATAGTGTGAACCTAGCCAAAATTTCACCATAGAGGGGTAGAATTTGGAACGAACATTTTTAGAAAAGGAATGTTCATTTTTCTAATCATTATTGCATCAAAACAACGTTTATTTTCAGTCACAGTAATAAGAAAATTCTAAGGAGCTGGATGTAAAATTTTTCTTGAATGAACAAATTTCTAACAGAGCATGTGGTTTTATATCTGTAAATTCCATTCCTTCCAAAATCATATATTAAAGGCAAATAAAATCTTTAAACAGCATTTAAATCTTTTGAGAATTTTCGTACATATTTTCTTAGGACTTTTTTTATTTGTTTTATTTACAAATTCTATCCATCTATGGCCATCTTAAAGTGGTTGTAAACCTCAGACATGAATTGTGAACTAAGCATATCCCTTTATAGTGTGTACTTGTCTCAATTAAGAGCGTCATTTCTGTCTGCAGCTTTGCTCCTCTGCCATCAGCATAAATCACTTCTGACAAGTTTTCCTGACACCAAGAAAAAAATGGTGAGTGACCTCCAGGGGAGTGACCTCCAGCTGATTGACAGCCTCAGCGCTGTACCTGTGAGCTGGGTGAAGGTGGTGTGTCCCTTTACCTCCAATCAGCATTCAGAGCTCTCCTCACTAAGCTCTGCAGAGTGTAAATTCAGCACTCTGCCCCCTTTTTTCTGTACTCTCAGACAAGCTTTAAATATTCAGCATTTGGACAGATGTAGAGAAGAGAAAAATGAATGAAGAGACTAAAGATAAACAGGTACAACTTATGTAGGATTATTTGTTTCACATCTGTGTATCATCCAAAGCCAGTCACTTCACTGGGTATATGTAAGGATTTACAACCTCTTTAAAGTTGAACAATAGGAAAAACATTTTGTCTGTTTTTTTATTACTGTCTGTACCCCTGGTAGGGAGATTCACCCTCTCTGTCCTGTTTACCATTATCACTGAGAAGGAAGGTGAGAGAAAATAACACATTTTGGGTTATCACTTGAACAGGATTAGAGGGCAAATCCTTTAATGGGGACAGTAATTCTGGTGACAAGCAGGGATTCCCTCACTTTGTAGAGATTTCCTCTGACTTCCTGTTTTGACTATGGGACAGGAAGTGAAGGGTAATGTCCACTATGGGACAAAATGGCAAAAAATAAACCGGCTGGGGTTATAATCCTCACTTACTTTTCTCAAAATGAAAAATAAAGTTTTGCCTTTAGTTCCAATGTAAAGCCTATCACTTGTGCTTACAAATATGGTTTAATATGTCAGCAACAAAACAGTTGACACTGAATGCAGCATGCCACATTTACACTTAAAGCACACTGTCTTCACAAAATACAAATTACCAGCCTTCGTATGAGTAATGTTCTCTAGACCGCTGTAAAGAAGTGTTATCCTTCAGCGCGTGTAAATTTGCAGCTTGGAAATAAAAAGGACATTTCAAGCATGCATAACCTGACAGTAAAGGAAGACTGACACCCCCACTAATTTTATTCAGAAAGTGCAGACATCTTTATGGTACCTTGATGGCTAGCCAAATTCAGTCTCTCTGCTGTCACATCCTTAGCTTCATAGACAATCCACTGTTGAGCCATTATCCTGTGACATGACCACAGCTGCCAACAGTCAGGTTGATTTACTAAAGGCAAATAGACTGTATACTTTGCAAGTGCAGTAGCACTAACCTTCCTTAGTAAATGTAATGCGGTGAAGCTTTGTGATGAAAACCCAATCAGATGCAGGGACAAAAAATAACTTTCTTGCACATGATTGGATGATAGAAATCTGCAGCACATTCACTAAGCTCTAGGGAAAGTATGAGCTACTGCACTTGCAGAGTTCACAGTCTATTTGTCCTTAGTAAATCCACCCCATTGGTGCTTTCACTGGCTAAAGGGATGGGGCAAAGTGGAGGACTCGGTTTCAGTGTGAAGTCAGGATCAGTGACTTTCTAGTCATACATAATATAATTTTATTAATGATAAATGGAAGGTTGTGGTGCCTATACTTATTATGTAATAGCAAGGGGAACCAGTTCCCTTTTTTTTTCCTTCTATGCAACTGGAAACTTCCATTCTGGGCAAAGGGAAGAAAATGAACATCTTGAAGGAATAGAATCAGTGGCGGCTGGTGTATATGCACCCCCCCCCCCCCCATCCATGCGTCAGGCCCCCTAATCTACATGCGGGGAGCCGGACGCATGGAGTTAATGGGGATTTTTTTTTTAACCATGTGATTAGAGCCAGAGGCTCACACAGGCTAAAAAAAGCCCACCCAGTTGTGTGACAATAGCGAAGGAAAATTCACTATTGTCACACTGATCCTCCTCCTGGCCAATCAGGAAGCGGGTCATGAGACCCGTTTCCAGATTGGCCAAAAGGAGAGGCCATGTTATTGGCCAAGGAGGAGGAGGGAGGAGACTCCAGGGAAGCCGCCGCTGTCACTTCCAGGGGAAGATGAAGATGAAGCTGATGGGAGGCTTCTAATGGGGCCAGGCCGGAGTGTTTCAGGGCATCTTTAGCGATTTAATGTAAGTAAGCCGGTGATGAGGGGGTGGTGTGCAACCTGGTGAGCTGGTGTGGTCTGGGGGGGGGGGGTATGGTGTGGTCTGCCTGCCGCCCCCCCCCCCCCCCAGGCCCATGAAGCACCAGCCGCCACTGCATATAATAACGTTAGGCTAGAGGAAAATACACCAATCAGCCATAACATTCTGAAAACTGACAGGTAAAGGGAATATTTTATACAATGGCATTTGAAAATTGGTGGGATATATTAGACAGCAAGTGAACATGTTGTCAATGAAGTTGATGTGGTGAAAGCAGAAAAAGCTGGGCATCACAGATTGTTGTGTATGGGGCTGTGAAGACCTTGGTGACCCATGTCCACAGCCAAAAGCTTCTATAGTGGTCACATGTACATCAGAACTGGACTACGGAGAAATGGAAAAAGGTGGCCTGGTCTGATGAATCAAGTTTTCTTTTACATCATGTGGATGGCCGGGTGCGTGTGTGTTATGAGGAAGAGATGGCACCAAGATGCGGTATAAGAAGGCAAGTCGGCAGAGGCAATGTGATGCTTTGGGAAATGTTCTGCTGGTAAAACTCCCGTCCTGCCATTCATGTGGATGTTACTTTGGTGTTCATGCCTCAATGGGTCAGGGCTGTTTTAGCAAAAGGGGGGCCATACTCAATATTAGGTGGGTGGTCATAATGTTATGGCTGATTGGTGTATAACTCTATTTTCTTTGATAGGAGAAAATACAAGACTACAAGCACTATATTGTAACCTGAGGGGCAATACCTAAGTCCAAAGGCGATACATAGCTGGAAAGGTTGAATAAGACACCAGTCCATGCAGCTGATACAGAAGAGAATGACAATCTTATTGACAATCTAAAATTTATATTTAAGATTCAAGACGGAGGTTGACGCAATTCTGGGATCTGTGCAGCAGGGTAATACTGGTCTAACTTGTACATAAAATTATGTTTTCTTAATTAGCTATGAAAAGGGGACACGGATCTCCGAAACATGTTGGCCTCCTTCCTAAATCTTCAATAAACCTGTTAGATTTACACAAAAGTTAGAGCCCTCTCGATTTCCTGTTTATCTATCAGAATCAGGCACTATGGTCAGAGTTCAGTGACTGTGGCCTGGTATTCTCTTCTCTTATGTACTGGGCAAAGCAATGGGTTTTCTTTACTATAGGGGCCCTTAAAAACATTTACTTACCACAGCCTCCAGCCATTCCCCTAATCCTCCATTGGAACTCAGACCAATATTAGTATTTCTGAGTGGGGGGGGGGGTAACATTTGACAACCCCCCCCCGCTTTCCACAGTTCAGGTTTCATTACATAAACAGACATTCAACAGGCTCAAAGAAATCATGTGCAACCTTGTGCCATAGGTAGTTGGTTTATAGCCTTGTACACTTGTAAAACGTATGTAACCATCCTAAGATTACTTCATCACATTGTTACTATTGTCCCCCTGCATGGGACTTATTGGTTTTGCATGCATATTTTGTCATGTTCCCCTTATCTATTTTAATAAAAATGTTGTACCAGAAAGAAATCATGTGCACAGCCTTGTATGATTTTCGAATTGAGCGGTTTATTTTGAATACTGCTTTTAACCTTCCTGAAGGACAACAAAAGTTATACTACACAAAAAAGCACTGTATTGAAAAATATATACACTTCTGTAAAGAAAATAAGATAACAATTTCTATAATTGAATAGTTTGCTGAATTTCTGGACATTTTTGAAATACTGTTTGCCACTATTACATGTAAAAAAATCTTTTGTATATAATTTATTGTAGAAGAGAGGTCAAGTTTAAAATGCAGAAATATGCTCCAATGTGATGGGGTTCTCAGGAACCAGCAAGCTTCCTATTAAAGTTTCAAGCATCATCACAGAACGCCTTGCAGCCTTGATGTGTTTTGCACATCCGTGCTTACTCATAGAGCCTTATATAGAGCCTTATGAGTAAGTGTGGATGTGTAAAATGCGTCAATGCATTCTGTGATGATTACATGAAAACTCAAATGGAAGGTAAGATAATTGTTCCCAGGACCTCAATAGAGTTAGGGCCAGTTCACACCGTAGAAACGCAGTCTGGATGCGTTCCAGATGCTTTTCTGCATGCGTGTTTGTGACGCATTTTTGATGCTGTCCAGTGCGTTTTTGATGTGTTTTTGGTGCATTTTGATGCAGTCCACTGCATTTTTTCCCCCTCTTTTTTCTTAACCTTAAAAAAGGACATGTGTGTTCCAGTGTATTTTTGGTGCGTTTAGGTGTGTTCCAGTTCTTGATGCGTTTTACAGCATTCCAGTACAGTCCAGTGCAGGAAAAATGCAGCATGTTCTACTATTTTTTCTGGAACTGCAAACACTGGTGTGAAATTTGCCATTGGAAACCATATAACCTACTTTTCATGCGTTTTTGATGCAGAAAAATTTGGTGTGAACTGGCTTTAAGGCCCCTTTCACACAGGCGGACCGTTCAGATCCGCCTGTTCGTTTTTTTGGCAGATCTGAACGGTCCACCCATGCATTCCTATGGGGCATCGGATGGCAGCGGAGACATGTCCGCTGACATCCGACCCGATCCGATCCGTAAAATCTGGACGGATGGAAACCCTATTTTCCATTCGTCCAGTGGATCGGATGGGATCGGGTGAGAATGGACCGACGGTCCGTTCCCATCCGATTTCCCCCATAGAGATGCATGGGAAACTGACAGCTGTGTCGCCGCACACAGCGCGGAGACACAGCTGTCCTCCTGCTGCTCAGGGGGATCGATCCCCCGCTGAGAAAAACGGACTCCGTCCGGCGGACGGAGTGCGTGAAAGGGGCCTTAGAATGTTTTTTTTAGTTGGCATTTTGCCACCTAATACAAAGGCTTAGGAGATCCTACTGCCCCCATAGTAAACACCATTGAATTTTTGAGAACCTGCCTCCTCTGCTGATGACAATGAAATACTAAGCTTACTGCTGGATAGTAGACCATGGTGAGGTTTCAGATTGTATTTTTCTTGTTACAGGCAGTGCTGTCAGAATCCCCCCAAAATTGGATACCAATTCATTTTCAGATGCCATAGCTGAGACAGTCTGCAGCAGAAAAAAAAATCTCAGCGCCGTTAGACATCAGACTTACCCTTTGCAACTCTATGTAACAAAACTGGCAATCAGAAAATGTAATTAGGATGGGAAGACACACAATTTTTCAAGGTGTGCTTTGTACTGGATATTAGCTACCCCTCCTTTTAAAGAACTTCTGTAAATAAGGAGTATTGTAATTGCTTTGAGTATTTTCTCTATAGTTTGGCAGTAATGCTATTATATAGCTCTGTTGCTGCACTCTAAAATAACTGATTGGCTTACCTTTGGAAGTGCATATTTTGGTAGTTTCATCTGCACAAAGTCATTCCGGCGATATGACACATAGTACTTGCTCTGGTTTCCTGCAGTTGTCTGCAAAAGAGCAGAGTGTGGTAAATTAGTCCAAAACAATACTACTATACAGTTGTTTTTTATTGTAAGATGAAAAAAAAATCTGATAATAACAGCTTATTGCATGCAGTCTGAATATAATTGTCTTGTAGTGAGTGGTGGAACTTTTGTGATAACACTCCACTGGGCACAATGATGCAGTATCCCAACAACCATGCCAAATAAATGTGCATAGCACATGATGTTACAGGACCACTCCTACTGTGCAAACAGATTATGGCAAGTAAAGTCAAGAATTTTGCTGCAATTCTCTATTGATGGGCCATTTTGCTTGATGATGGACAATGGTGGGCCAAATCTCCTGCTAGGTGCTTACATCTATCAGAGATTGACTGTCGGAAAGGCTAATAAACTCTTGTCAAGTCTTTCTACGGTCTGTATCCTGAGTAAGTGAAAGGAAATCACATATAGCAATAAAACACTTTGGTCAGGACTGTTTTGTAGTCTGTATCTAGCATGAAGAGATTCCTTCTCAGTTCCTGCCCCAGTGGCACAGCTAGAAATGCGTAAACAGGACACTGTACAATAACAGACGGAATCAGTAGCAGGTTATAAACCTTACTCTATTTACTAAAAGCATATTCTCATAGATGTTTGTGTCCCTGTGGAAGAACCCTTGAACAAGGTCAGCAATAAAAAATCTGCCAGGGGCTCCAGTCCTTCACACTCGATCACAAACACTTAAAAAGCTGGAATTCCAATCTTTAATCCAGAAAGTTGGTAAACCCACTTCAAAATACATTGCAGAGGTTGAGTAACATTTAGTATTCACATTTCAACTCTTCCTGAAGATGTCAAGAGTTGTCCTGCTTCTCCTTTAACTGACTTCCTTTTAATGTGTGGGGTAGTCAACTGGGGGCATAGGATCTGGCAAGTGTATGAATCCTTGACATGTTTAGGAGAATGAGAATTTTAATACTAGAATGTCCTTGCTTTAGGGAATCATGAGCACTTCAGGAGCTATTTGAAGGTATGAGTTTGGCTTCTCACTACCCTAGGTGAATTCTCCGTAGGTGAAGAATCCAGGAGGAAGATTGAGACACCCTTTTAATAGTCACAGCATAAAGGTGAAATTGTGTCTGGAGATCTTACTGACAGACTGCCTGGCAGAAAGGGTAAAATAAATCAACATCTATCTATATTTCACCTATTGAAGGTCAAGCCCTAGTCCCTTTACATATGAAGAGCATTGGGAGAAGGACCTTGGAGTCTGCTTTGATGAGGAGGACTGAAAACAAATTTGGCAAACTACCATTTGTTTTATTAATGCTTTGGTTTGGAGGTTAACATCAAATTGCTTATGTGTTGGTATATGGTTCCACATCACCTGGCAAAGTTTATTCCCACTCTCTCTAGCTCTTGTTTCAGACATATATTGTGGGAATACCACAAAATTAGGAGATATCCAACATACTGTATAGGAACTGGCCCTTACACTATACTTGGTACAAGGATGCCAAAACTCCTAAAGAGTCCTTATTGAACCTAATACCCAGACAATGTTCAAATGTGTAATTTCACCTTATAATTTTTGTCTTAACTGCAAATAAACATGTTCTTGCCAAAGTATGGTGGTCCTCCACCTCTAATACTGCGTAAGTAAAAAAAAAAAATGACATGGTTCCTACTCAACGGAAAAAATGGCTATGATCTTTATTAATTCGGTACATAAATATAAACACGTTTAGACCAACTACGAATAAACACTACCACCCATATGACTTTGACTGCTCATTGCTGGTGTTAAGATACACTTACCTCCTATAACACATTATACAAGGGCTTTGAGCAACCTGGATCCAACCCCCGTTGCCCTCTTTTCCTTCCCACCCATTATCTTTCTCATAGCCATTCCCCCACCTACCCCCACCTGATACCTTTTACTCTTCCTATCCCCATTCTGTGTTGTCCGATCAACCTTGAACTCCTTAGCTATACAACCTTTTTAAGTTTGCAGGATGTTTGGCCTAACTACTGCAAAACCTATGCCATTTTCCACCATTTATCTTCTTCTTATGGCCTCATGGGCTAAATTTTAAAATTTCATATATGATGCAGTTTGTCACTATCATTTACATACCCCTGTAACATAGTTTTATTACCTGTTGACCCTACAAGTATGCTGTTATCATTCAGTTTCCTTTGACAGACCAAGCTCCCCAGCAAATTTGACAGTTAGATGGGTCTTATAATGGTCAGCTTTTATCCATATAGTTAAAACTGTAACTCCATAAAAAGCATTAACTGAAGTTGTATAAAGTCTATCTAAATCTACTAGATAGATGTACCATCTAACACCGCACATGCTGCTGTCAAAGAGTGCCTATGTTATTCCTCCATAGACACTGTACAATGGAGGAGTAAGCATATCTAAGGAAGGCCCCTTTCACACATACGGTCCGTTCAGTTCATCAGTTCAGTCACGTCAAAATGTATCAGTTTTCCATCCGTTTTTCATCCATTTTTCATCTGTTTTTCATCCGTTTTTCATCAGTTGTCATCCATTTTTCGTCAGTTGTTATCCATTTTTCATCCATTTTTGTCAGTTGTTATCTGTTTCTCATCCGTTGTCATCCGTTTTTCATCCGTTGTCATCCGTTTTTCATCAGTTGTCATCCGTTTTTCGTCCGATCTTTTTTTTTGACGGATGAAAAACAGGGCATTCATCCGTTCAAAAAAACGGACATTGACGGAAGCGGATGAAAACGGATGTTAACTGATGATCATCCGTTGTCATCCGTTTTTACATAGAGATACACTGATGTCCGTTTATCATCCGTCAACGGATGGATGAAAAACGAACAAACGGACAGCATGTGTGAAAGGGGCCTAAGACAGAAAGTGTGTTATTAGCCAGATCATCAGGTGGAAATAAGAAGAAAAATCTCCTACAATAAATTGGATGCAGTCCATGCATCTAAGGATTGATAAACTGCAATATATTAAAATCCTGTGTTTGAGTTTAGATATACTGTAAGGCGTATTGGCACTGCTTTGTGATGAATTCTTTATGATTGTATAATGGTGAATACTGAAGACTGAGTCTTCCAGATGGGGGGGAATCTGAGTGAAAGTCAATTGACTTCCCTGCAAGTTTTGGGATTCTGGAACCTAACTGGAATAAACCTACACAAACAATTTCTATGACTAAGCCCCTGATGGGATGAAATGCACGAGGGGCAATGTTCTGACGGAAGATAGTTTGTTTGAAAGAAAACAGTTTTGGCAGAGGTGGGGGCTTTTTGCTTTCAGTATTAGGATGATAACCCTATTTAGAATAAAATTTAGGAACCAGCACTAGAAGTCCATGTTGCTACACAGTGCCGCACCTTGCTGCTCCTAGAAGGGTTAAGTGCTCACAGGGCCCAGCAACTGTAAATTCCCATCTAAAAGAAGAAGCCGTGTTTTCTTTCTGCTTTTATTAATCACTCATACCCACATCATATCTTCACATTTTGCACTTTATAAAGGGAGCAGCCATTTAAACCATCCATCACTGTCCAAGCTCATATCGGTGCCGCAGCCATCAAGCAAAATGAATTACTCTTATCTGCTGCTGGTAACACTTTTGATTTAAATTCTTTATTCTGACAGAACCAAGCAGTTCAAAAAGTAACAGTAAAGCAGACAGGCGTCTTACAGAAAATTAATTGGGTTAAGCAGATTTATGGGACAAACAGATTTTATGATATATCTTGACATTTTTGAAGGTTGCTGCTTACTATTGACAGGGATAGCAGAACATGCACTTACCTAAAACAAGGCTTCAAAAAGTGAACATTGCAATACAGTCAGAGTATTGTAAAGACTTGGCATTTACTATCAATAAGCCCTGGATCCTTCGATATATTGCCATTGAAACTAATTTGAAGATTACATGGTGGATTTCAGTTCTGCATCACTGAGGGGGTAATTTCACTAAGTGTCAGCTTAATTTTATATATACAATATATACACTATATTACCAAAAGCATTGGGACACCTGCCTTTACACGCACATGAACTTTAAAGGCATTTTAATTTTGGTCTGTAGGGTTTAATATTGAGTTGGCCCACCCTTTGCAGCTATAACAGCTTTAACTCTTCTGGGAAGGCTGTCCACAAGATCTAGGAGTGTGTCTATGGGAATGTTTGACCAATATTCTAGAAGCGCATTTCTGAGTTTAGGCACTGATACTGGACAAGAAGGCCTGGCTTGCAGTCTCCGCTCTATTCATCCCAAAGGTGTTCTATCTGGTTGAGGTAAGGACTCTGTGCAGGCCATTTAAGTTCCTCCACCCCAAGCTCCCTCATCTATGTCTTTATGGACTTTGCTTTGTGCACTGGTGTGCAGTCATGTTGGAGCAGGGAAGGGCCATCCCCAAACTGTTCCCACAAAGTTGGGAGCATGCAATTGTCCAAAATGTCTTGGTATGCTGACGCCTTAATAGTTCCCTTCACTGGAACTCAGGGGCCAAGCCCAACCCCAGAAAAAAAAAAAAAGCCCACACCATAATCCCCCCTCCACCTAATGGTTTGTATATCAGGAAAACATGAAATATTCATTTAAATGATGCCTACAAATAAAGATGACATAGTGTGCCATTGAAAAAGTAAATACACCCTTGGCCTCTGGGGCCGGTATTGCGTCCCTTAGTAAAATTTACTTATTGTAGATGCTTTCTTCAACTGCCCACCTGTCTCTGACATTAATTAAGTGAAATATCTGACCACTCCTCCATGCAAAATTCTTTTACTTGCTAGATGTTTATGGGTCTCCTTACGTGAACGGCAAATTTCAAATCCCCCACAATACATAAATGGGATTCAGATTAGGCCATTGACTAGGCCAGTACATAACCCTTTATTAATATTTCTGAGCAATTCAATGGTAGAATTGCTACTATGCTTCAGATTGTTATGGTGTTGAAAAATTAATTTCTAGTTCAACTTCAAGTTTTGGACAGATGGCTCCACATTCTCCCCACATAATGAAACCATGCATGCCAATAGCAAAGACAACACTATGCTCTAGATATTAGGTTTAAATCTGCATACTCTCTAAGAAGGTTTTAATCACTGGCACCTAATCTGGAATACCTAATTCAAATTTTATGGTTTTAAAGTGGAGCTAAATGTAAGTGTGCACTTACTCTTTACATGTGACAAATCTATATTTTCCTTAATTTAGATTTTGACAATGAATGTATGTTGAAGCTTGGCTGTTCAAATATGTTGACAGAATCAACAATTTTCAATGGTATGTACTTACGTGTTCACATGATTGAAAATACTGCATATACATTTATATTTTCAGTACTAACAAACAATTTTTCCCTTGTAACCTAATCGGTTCTAATTCAGCACTGCCAACATCTGGAGAAGAGGCCACAACATGAGCACCTTTCAGAGAAAGTGACCATTACAGAGTCATGAAACACGTTGACAGGATTTGTTTTTTAAAAAAATGAGTTTTGACTTCCCAGTAAAATCCATTTCTTGGGGTACAGCAAAGGACACAGTATTCATTAACCTTGGTTAGTATATAAAAAAACTTTGGACTTTATTGAATACAGGATCTTGTAGTGTACTATTAAGAACCTACCCACATGTCCTTTTCACAGAATTCTTCAACTTACAATCCTTCCCAGAAAGTGCCTTTTGTACGCTCATTTCTGAGAGTTTTATAACCTCATTACCTTACCTACACACCAGGCCAGACCACAATGAGGTGATAAATTGAAGTTCCCCTAACTTTTTGAGTGTGACCTGACCCTTATCGAGAGATATTGTCCACAAGCAAGTTAGGGGTTGCAGATCCTCTAGGGCAGGGACCTCCAAACTTTCTGAACAAAGGGCCAGCATACTGATCTTCAGACATTAGACTGTGGCCATTGGTAATATAAATTGTCCTGGTGTCATTGAGAGTAAACAATGCATTTTTGGTACTAGGGGGAGGAATACAGGAGGAATAGTACCCCAATCATTGGTGTCAGTGGAAGGAATAGTGCCCCATTGTTGGTGCCAGTGGGAGAAATAGTGCCCCATCATTGGCGTCAGTGGGAGAAATAGTGCCCCATCATTGGCATCAGTGGGAGAAATAGTACCCCATCATTGATATCAGTAGCAGAAATTACGCCACTTTGTTTTTGTCAGTGGGAGAAATAGAGCCTTATATTAGTGGGGGTAAAAGTGCCCCTGGCTGCAGTTTGAAAATCACTGCTCTAGGGCACCATGCAATCTCCCCATATGTATGTCAAAACCTCTCTTTACCACTCTTCAATTTATTTCTCTATCTACTATATCAATTGGATTAGAAACAATTACTCTATAGTAGTCTCTTCTGTACTTTTCCTTTCCTTTTTTATCTGGGAAAGTCTTCTAAAGATCCTTTGTAATCAGGAAAATATGAAATATTACATACAACATTTATTACTTCCAGGTGGCTAAAGGTTATGGAAAAGGTCAACATTCTACATAAAAAAAAAAAAAGAAAAACTTGCTACCGCTGTGAAATGGTCATGATCTGCAGGAAAAAGGCAAGACCTGCTCCCTGCTCATGTAAGACATATACTGTACATATGTGCATATTAGTCATATACTGTGTATATCTATCTATCTATCTATCTATCTATCTATCTATCTATCTATCTATCTATCTATCTATCTATCTATCTATCTATCTATCTATCTATCTATCTATCTATCTATCTATCTATCTATCTATCTATACATATATAGATATATAGATATATATATATGTATATATATAAATATAGATATATACAGTATATGTTTTCTTTTTAAATTGCTTAGTGATATGCTGTCTGTAATATGTACAGTCATACAGTCATTTCCTTATGCTGCCTGGCTTGGGCAGAGATGGCCATATATACTCTGTTATGTGCAATTTGGGAATATAAATATCCCCAGTTTATTTCAAAATTCCCATTAATTAATACAGTATAATTAATGTATAATGTGTAACTTGGGATAGTGCACAGACCTGTCTCTCCCAGAAGGTATCTGAACCTATGAAGGGATATGGAGCTGGAGCCAAAATGCACCAGGCCCAAAGCATCATTAATAATAAAACATTACATATATTGTTTTACTTCTCAGGCACAGCTGTTGTATGTTTTGGCACTATAGATGTCCTATAATGAGACCCACTAAACCTAACAGGCTCACGTAGTAGAAAATTGGCAGAGAAACAGTATATTGGTATTGAAGACGTGTCAACTGTCTACTACAACTACTTTAACACTAATAATGCATAAGGCTGAATGTAATCATGCACAATACATCAAAATCTTGTCTACAGGACACCTGTACACACAGACATTTCGTTAATACACTACAATAGCTCACTTGGAATAAATACTGTCCATATTTTTCAGTTCAAAAAATGTATGTATGTATATTATGTATTTGGTCGAACTAAATGCATCTTGTGAAAAACACCCACAGTTCCTGACAACATTTTTGCTTCTATTTAAGTGATGCAAAGCACAAACTCTGGTGTTTAGAAAGAGTGGTAAAGGGTTAAAACCTCTGTCAGTGGTCTCTATCATCAACTCCTTTTATTTTTTGTCCTGTTGTTACATGGACAGGAAAAGAGGTAATTTCTCTCAAACATCACCTAGAGCAGGGGTGTTAAACTCAACTTCATAGTGGGCCGCATCAGCAATATGGTTGCCCTCAAAGGGCCAGTTATATCTGCAAGACTAGAAGTCCAGAGCAGCCCACCCTGCCTTACATCAGATGTCAAGATCCCCCCACCATCAAAAGTCAAGAGTCCCCCCAAACTCCCTTACATCACTATTTACCCCCTCATACACATTGTGATGCTGAAGAAGCTTGGGGCAGAGCTGGGAAGCAGAAAGTTGGGGCGGAGCTGGGAAGCAGAAAGTTGGGGCGTAGCTGGGAAGCAGAAAGTGCAGGGTATAAAGGAGGACCAGAGGAAGGCTGGAGTCTGCTGAATGCTGAGACCAGGGGACATGGAGACAAGGATGTACTGCAGCTGCACAGAGAAGTGCAGGATCTGTAAGAGGAGTTATGTCCTCTCTTTGCTGCTGACTGCTAAGACAAGGTGGAGGTGGAGGTGGAGATGAGGGAATGTCCCAGCTGGGGGAGAGGTGTGGGGGGCCACATGAAATGGCCTGGAGGGCCAGATTCAACCTTGTGTTTGACATATGTGACCTAGAAAAAAAACTGTTGCCCATCCAAAACTGAGAAAAAGAAAATGTCAGCTCTAGCAAAAATGCCTCATGACTGAGAGAAGATGTCTTGCAGTACGATATGAGATATTTTTTTCTTTTTTGCTACATTGTAAGTGCTCCTGTTTTTTTTTAAACAATCCTTTTAAATCTTCTTCTCTACAGGATTCTATGGAACGAAAAAACTAAAATAGGATTAAGATGCCTGGATCTTCAATAAACCTACAACAGGAAATACAAATTAATGTTTTAAGGGTTTAGTATTAAGAGTTCCTGGTATTCACATATATATATGTGTGCGTAGATTCAAGGTATTAAGTAAACATAACATTTTGTAATTTAGCCAGCGCTGGTAAGACAAATATAATCCCCAGGGGTAGTCAGGCCTGCTGCTTACTCTATCTAAACCCTTTTAGTCAATTATGGAGCTTGCTAAGTTGATAGTTTTGTTATAAAGGAGACAGTGTGAGGATAGCTGAACCGCGAAACGTGATTAACTTAAGTAAGATGCTTATGGATTTCAGTAGGCAATGATTTTCATTCTTAGCAAAAACCATGTCTGATTGAAACTGAAGAGAGATTCTAGGTAACCTTATAGGAACCCATTAATACTTCCAGTCCAGAAACAGACACTCGCGTTGACTTTTTTAGCCAATTGTTCCGTAAAATAAGCATTAGGAGAATGATCCTTAACCTCAAAAGGTTCAGATCCATAATATCCATCCAAAAAATTGATTAGTATGTATTTTGAAGAACTGCTGTGGTGTCATGAAAGTATGTTACCATGTCCCTGTATACTGCAGACTGTGATCGGAATCAGATAGTCATTTTTAAGTGCTTTCAGAAAAATCATACACTCCCCAAAAAAACATGCTTTGTGCAAAAATGTAATGCAAATTCCCAAAGTCTAACATCTAAATCGTCTTTTTTGTGATAAATTCTTCCTTTTTCCCTTGAAAAATATTAAACTCTTACCAGATATTTTGACCCAAAAAAACAGTGGGTCATGAAACGCTTTATATAATACCGGCAGAATTTTTTTCTTTCTTTCTTTCCCTCTCTCCTCTCCTCTCCTCTCCTCTCCTCTCCTCTCCTCTCCTCTCCTCTCCTCTCCTCAGGCTCAGGGACTGTTGACCACACGTCCAGTGCTACCTCAAACACTAACCTATTCCACCTTTCCACAACAGCCTTTCTTACTCATGTGCGGATCCCATTTCTCACCTGATGTGCAATCCAATTATCCCACTCCTGCAAGTTCACTTAATCCAAATTATGTGTAGGCAACTAAATCTGGTAGGCTTATATATGGAACTGGCTATCTCAGAACTGCCCTAAGTTCACCTCTCACATAAATGTGGGTGGCTAGCCCCAAAAAGCGACATCATCGAGTAATGAGCAGTATATACAAACAATGCAGAGTATAAATTACACCCGACGCGTTTCTGGATAACACATCCGTCTTCAGGGGTGTTGTGAAATGTAATATATATACACAGTACTTATGCCATAGATTAGTAAAAATTATTTCAGCCAGAACATTAAAAGCAAGTACAGTTTGTCCAACCCTGCAGATGTCCAAAACACTGGTCAGAACAGATCAAGGGGTGGGGAGTCAGATCCCTGCCTATCCAGCGAGACCAGAAATTCGGGCGCAGTCAAACCAGGTGAATGGCCAAGAGTGCGATATAGAGTGGAAAATTGCAAAGCACTCAAGAAAGCCGCACCGACATGTGGTGTGTACTCTGGTCTCCGGGAGGAAGTGTGGCATGTACTTCCTCCTGTAGACCAGAGTACACGCCACACTTCCTCCCGGAGATCGGAGTACACGCCACATGGCGGTGCAGCTTTCTTGAGTTAATTCAGCTAACTGTTTTTTTTTTCTTTTTTTGATGTTCTAGTATAATGATCTTTGAACCTTTATGTATGATCATTGTTTATACGCTATATATACTCCAAAATGTTTCTCAATACATTTTTTTTATGGATATAACGCCAGGATTCTCCAGGTATGGTACTTCATTCCATCCTCATATATCTCCACAGAATGTTCCCAAAAGACACAAAACTTTATAGTGTAGTACATTCAAAAAACATCTGATACTGTATATCAATGCATTTGTGCTTATATGAATTAGTGATCATAAAGTGCAATTGTGAAAGCATTCAAGTCAAATTCTCCCCTTGTGTCACACACCGCATGCAGATGTCATCTTACCAAATATACTGCCCTTCCACCCCCCAGGGCTCAATAATGCACGAATACACCTGACTCTTTACACCAATCCTTTAAGGCTAGGTTTACACCTTTTATGTTTTCAGTTGGTCCGTTTTCCATATGTGTTTTGTGGTGTGTGCTGTGTTTTTACCTGTGTTTTTCATGTTTTTTCCTGCGTTTTGCTTTTTTGTCTTGGCCAATACAATAATTTTGCAGGGCAGCATGGGAACGCGAGCTGCAGAACGCAGGACACATGTAACATTACCCATAGGAAATAATGGTAAATGGCTTGCACTGCATTTCTGCAAAATGCAAGCCGCACTAGAAAACACGATAGTGTGAACCTAGCCTTAGGCAGGCAAACTTCCTAAAGCTCTTTGTGATACTCAGATAGACAAGATAAAAGGAAGCAAAAAGCTCATAGTACTATATTGCATAACAACTACTATTTGACTCACTGTTTTTTTGAGTCAAAATATCGGGTGAGAGTTTCATATTTTTCTAAGTGAAGAAGGAAGAATTCATCACATAAGAGAAAATTTAGATGTTGGGTTTTCATTGACTTTGGGGATTTACATGACATTTTTACGCAAAGCTCATGTTTTTTCTGAGGTGTATGATTTTTTTGGAAGTGCTGGATAACTTATAGTTTTACAGTATCTGCCAAGGGGGACAAGAATTACCAGCAGCTGGGGGATTAGGAGTAGAGTGAATGTCTCTACCAGAGCGCTGAGAAATCTATACTAGGAGTTTACAAAAAAAAATATTTGATGCTTGAAATAGACTTCCAGCAGAGGTAGTGAATAAGTCAACATTAAGTGAATTTAAACATGCTTGGGAAAAATATGGATCTACACTCATAAAGTTAACCGCTTGCTGCACCACAGTATTACAGCAAGCCAGCAGCAGCTCCAGGCTGGGTGACGTACCTGTACGTCAAAGCCCTTTTTTATGGGTTCGGGAAGTGCCCCCTGCCGACCCCTGCTGTGATTGTTCACAGCGCGAGTTTGGCAGCTAATTTTTGCCAATGATTTTAGCTGGAGTCAGCTGATCGGTTGTGACCAATTACACACAAAGTTCTGTGTTTACAAAAACACAGAACTCTGTGTACAGGGAACAGTGATCTGTCTGTTTCTTCTCCCAGCAAAGCAGCACATATTACACATATTACACATTGTTAGGCACACAGTTAACCCTTTGATTGCCACTAGATGCTAACCCCTTCCCAGCCAGTGTCTCTAGTACACAGTGATAGTATACAGTACAGTGTTAGCACAGAACACTATTAGTGTCACTATTGATGGCAGTGTCAATTAGCCAGTTAGCCTACCTCCCAGCCAGCGTTAACTAGCGCAAGATTGCCCATTATACTATCACAGTTCCACTATAAGTTGCTGATCACCACTTTTACCAGTATAGAGTCTATAGCTGCGTAAAATCCAGTTAACCATTTAAGCCCCGGAAGATTTTACCCCCTTCCTGACCAGGGGGTATTTTGCGATTCGGCACTGCGTGACTTTAACGGACAATTGCGCGGTCGTGCGACGCTGTACCTAAACGAATTTGACGTCCCACAAACAGAGCTTTCTTTTGGTGGTATTTGATCACCTGTGCGATTTTTTGATCACGCGCTATAAACAAAAAAAGAGCGTCAATTTTTCAAAAATAACAATATTTTTCACATTTTTTTATATGAAATTCCCAAAAAAAAAAGTAAAAATCAAAATTTTTTAACATTTTCGGCCAATTTGTTTTATGCTACATATGTTTGGTAAAAAAAATCACAAAAAGCGTATTTTGATTGGTTTGCGCAAAAGTTATCGCGTTTACTAACAAAGGGAAAGATTTTTGTCATTTTTGTTGTTTTTTTTTTTTAACGCGTAATGGCGGCGATCTGCGAATTTTTTTGCGGTACTGCGACATTGCGGCGGACAGATCGGACCCTTGACTGATATTTTTGACACTTTTGGGGTTACCAGTGACATTTCTACAGTAATCAGTGCTATATATATGCACTGTTACTGTAAAAATACACTGGCAGTGAAGGGGTTAACTTTATTTGAGAGGGAGGGGCTGTGTGTGTCCCTAGGGGCGTGATTCTAACTGTGATTGGCTGTGGCTTGAGGTGTAGTTACACTGATCAACGGTTCTACATAGTAGAACCGTATGATCAGTGTCTCTACACAGGGAGAACTGACTGGCAGCTTGTTTACACAAGCTGCCTGCCTTTCTCCCTCTCCCCCGACGATCGCAGAGTGACCGGCGGACATCGGGTCAGCTGGTCACACGCGTGGGGGGGTGCGTGACCACGCGGGAGCGGGAGCGCGCCGCCGGCGGTGCGCGCTCGCTCCCCAGACCCTCCCAGGCTAGTGACGTACCGATACGTCACTCTGCCTGTGAGGGGCTGACCGCCGCAGTATATAGTCGTGCGGCGGTCGGCAAGTGATTAAATTCTTCATTTTGTTTGGATAGGTTTTATAATAAAAAGTAGAAAATGTCGGGGTTTTTTTTTTTTCAAAATGTTCTGTTTTTTTTTTTTTTTGGTTTTCTTTTAATGAAAGGTGATCAATTACCACCAAAAGAAAGCTCCATTTGTGTGGAAAAAAATATAAAAATGTATTTTGTGTACAGTGTTGCAATTGCCAGTTAAAGTAGCGCAGGGCTGAATAGCAAAAAAATGCTCTGGTCTTGAAGGGGGATAGAACCTTCCAGAGATCAAGTGGGGGAAAAAAAAACAGAATCTATGGTCACAGCCACTTGGTTTTGTTCTGCCTTCTATGTTTCTATTTATCAATGCAATCTTGAAGAACAAACACTTAGAGTAACATCTTAGAAAAATGAACTGAACTAAACCCTTACAGAAACATTTTGCTAAATAGAAAAAAGCCAAAGAATAAGGGAGGCAGAGACAGGGGATGCCACTCTGTGACCTTGGGTGGCATTTTTTATGCCATTGTTTTTATTAACTATATATTTTTCCCACTAAAGCAGAGTTACCCTCTAAGCAGGCAGTTACATAGTTGGTAAGGTTAAATAAATAGATCAGCTTATCCAGTTCAACCTGTGTGGGTGCAGGTGCATGGGTGTGTCACTGCTTCTCATCCAACTTCATTAAGTGGCCATGTGCCTTCTTGAGGGAACTAGGACTAAATAGTTTCCTCCCTATACTTGAATCACTATGCCCTACTCCGTGATCTTTGCTGCTTTCCATGTGGTCATGGTTGTCATCTCCACCTCTCAAAGGTTGCCTATCCCAGCTCTAGGGAGAATAAGTTTAATGTTTGTAGTCGTTCCTCATAATTAAGGCCCTCCAGTCCTCTTATTAGCTTGATTGTCCTTCTCTGGACTCTCTCCATTTCCAGCACATTCCTCCTGAGGGCTGGTGACCAGAACTGGATGACATACTCAAGATGTGGCCGAACCAGAGTTATGTAAAGTGGTACAATTATAGTCTTAACTCTTAAAAACCTACCCTTTTTAATGCACGCTAAGAGTCTGCTGGCCTTGCTTGCTCCAGCTTGGCATTGCATGCTATTGCTAAGCCTGTGATCTACTAGGACCCCCAGATCTTTTTCCATCCTTTATTCTTCCAGAGGTTCTCCCCCCCCAAGGAGTAACTTGCATTTATATTTTTTGCCCCAAGTACAATTATTTTACATTTATCAAAATTAAACCTCATTTGCCATGTAGATGCCCACCCCATTATGTTTTTTTGTAAAGTTTCTATATTCTATTGTGAGCTTTTTTCCCTGCTTAGTTTTGTATTGTCAGCAGCAAACACTGAGATTGAACTTTTTATTCCAACCTCTATATCATTTATGTACAAGTTAAACAGAATTGAAGATCCTACTGCTATCACTACCCTTTGAACATGCTCCTGTAATCAGTTTTCTATTATGGTACATACACTATTGTTAATGCCAACAGACCTCAATTTGTAAATGTTTCTTAAAGGTCAGCTTTTTCTATTTATTATACTCTCTTATGTTTGAATTTAGCCACTCAGGTTCAACTTAAGTTCATTTATATTTGCTGCCAATCAGAATACAGTGGCTGATGCCATTAATTTATATGTTCTTAAAGCACTTCTGCTTTTCCTCCATGGTTTTTGTTTCTACAATATCCTCCCCTTTAATGTTGTGAAGTAAGGAGTGAAGCTTAGTAAAGCTGGCTCTTGAAGTGTAATGTTCTTGGACTATCCTCATGTCTCCTTTCCTATAGTTTCTGGTAAACATGATTACCCTTTGCTCACCGTTACCCAAGTTATCCCTTACTTCTATGTCTGCAATCAGCTCTGTGTTGTTTGTAATTAGCAGGACTAGCACAGCATTATTTCTACTTGGGGCATCAACCAACTGACACATAAAGTTATCCTGAATGACAATCAAGAAATGGCAAGCCTTAGATGAGTGATCAGTTCTGTCTACCCAGTCAATATCCATATAATTAAAGTCCACCATTATAATAACATTGCCTTGCCTTGCCACCATTTCTACCTGTGAGAGATCGGTCACATCTTCATCCTTCGGGTTAGGGGGTCTGTAACCTACATGCACTACTAATTTCTGTTTCTTTTTTATCCCCCTCAAAGTGATATTAAATGCAAATTTAAGAAAAAACAAACAAAAAAACCACAAACATGTTATACTTACCTGCTCTATGTAGTGGTTTTGCACAGAGCAGCCCTGATTCTCCTCTTTTTGTGTCCCCCCCGCTGGCGCTCCCTCCTGCCAAGTGCCCCAGAACAAACAGCTTGCTATTAGGGCACCCAAGCAGGCTCCCTCCTGTGCTGCTGCTCTGCATGTCCATTCAGACACAGAGCCACGACTCGGCCCTGCCCTCTGTCTTCTTATTGGCTCAATGGCTGTGATTGACTGCTGCGGGAGCCCAGGAGTCCCCGGAAAACCAAGGTTCTCATGCACATCGCTGGATCATGATGGGGCTCAGGTAAGTATTAGGGGGGCTGCTGTACACAGAAGGTTTTTTTCCTTCATGCATTGAAAGAATGAAGGTAAAAAAACATGAGCCTTTAGATAAACTTCAAAGCTTCAGCCACAAGGATTCCATGTCCTCCTTTGCCCCATTAATAATGTCATATCTTGTGTTCACTAGAAACTCACTCTTTACATACAAGCACACCCATCCCCCTCTTCTACCTACCCTGTTCCTTCAATACAGGGAGTACCCTTGGACATTCGCAAGCCAGTCATGTGAGCTATCAAACCAGGGATCTACAGTATATGTGAGCATATGACCATTTTGAACCAGATGTTTCTTCATTCCCCCTGACATGTACATTCAATATCCAGTGCATGTTGTGCAGCCTTTCTGTAATTTGCCAATGAGTGGCAGCTTATTTCTACTTGGCTTAAAAGAGATAAGTAAGTGATTGGGTCAAATATTTTATCTGACCGAATTACTAGCATCCCCATTTAATTACTTGCCTGCAATGCATACAACAAATATTACAAGATCTTATATATAGTTCGCCAGTATCAGCCCATGTATTGAAGCCTTTAGGAAGAGCTTTTTTTCTCAGAGAATAGGTGCAGGTGCTCCCCCCCTTCCGAGTCACTTCTTATCTCCACCCCCTACCCTCCTCAGGGCACTGTCCCTTGTTTCCGCCCCTACCCACCTCAGAGCACTGTCCCTTGTTTCCACCCCCTACCCACCTCAGAGCACTGTCCCTTGTTTCCACCCCCTACCCACCTCAGAGCACTGTCCCTTGTTTCCACCCCCTACCCACCTCAGAGCACAGCCCCTTGTTTCCACCCCCTACCCACCCCAGAGCACTGTCCCTTGTTTACACCCCCTACCCACCTCATAGCACTGTCCCTTGTTTCCACCCCCTACCCATCTCAGGGCACTGTCCCTTGTTTCCACCCCCTACCCACCTCATAGCACTGTCCCTTGTTTCCACCCCCTACCAACCTCAGAGCACTGTCCCTTGTTTCCACCCCCTACCCACCTTAGAGCACTGTCCCTTGTTTCCACCCCCTACCCACCTCAGAGCACTGTCCCTTGTTTCCACCCCCTACCCACCTCAGAGCACTGTCCCTTGTTTCCACACCCTACCTACCCCAGAGCACTGTCCCTTGTTTCCACCCCCTACCCACCTCAGAGCACTGTCCCTTGTTTCCACCCCCTACCCACCTCAGAGCACTGTCCCTTGTTTCCATCCCCTACCCACCTCAGAGCACTGTCCCTTGTTTCCACCCCCTGCCCAGCTGCCCCTTTTAGAAAATGCAGATCAGAATTATTATTTTGTGGTGCTAAGTAATTAGTACGTCATTTGTTAATGAAAACATGAAAAGGAGTAATAATAGACCCCTCTAGCAACAACAAATTTCCCAGCAACAGGAAACCCCCTCGCAATAAAATACCCCCAAAGTAATCACAGACCCCTCCAGCAGCTATAGATTCCCAACCAAGAATAGATCCACCAGGAGCCAGCAGCAATAGACTCCTCCCATAAAAGTAGATCCCTTCCGGTAACAATTGACCCCCCAGCAACATAAGATCCCCCCAGCTACTATAGATCACCCACCAGCAATAATAGACCCCCCCAACAACAACAGACCCCCACACCGCAACAATGGATCTCCCCCATCAACACTAGATCCCCCCAGCAGCTAGCATCAGCTGTCCAGCACACTCCAGCATCCCTTGCCATTACACACATTCAGTGCTGGAGGTCCTGGAACTATGTTCTCTCATGTTCCTGCTGAATAAATCACCTGCCTTTAAGGGACCTAAAGAAGAAATGAAAGCATTCTGCAGCTTTTTATATTAACACACTCACATTTTTAATTAAAGATGTTCATTACGATAATAAAAATGTATAGCGAGAGATACGGTTATTCCCAATTAATTTGCCATATCTACAGCTCATTAGCATTTAAAGAACACAGCTTAGCAAATGGATGTGGAGGTAGCAGAGGATATAGCCTAAGGAATCAATTTAGGATTGTCGCTATTACAGTATGCGCTGATCTACTGTAGCAGAGCAAAGAGACCAAATAGCTCAGTTACACCATTCCATCAATATGACCTTTATACTGCCAAAAAACTTGTGTAGAGCTGAAATTCCCTCTGAGCTCCACTTACGTTATTTAATAACCCATAATTCAAGAGCTCAAAGCGATATTAATGTTATGCCACTTACCCTAAGAAAGATGTAATCATCTTGTACAGTTAAAGAATTGCGATCAATGTACCCATTGAATGGGAATGTTCTTGTTTTGTCAGTGCAGTTTTGAATCTGGCATGTCACATATCGATAAGCTGCGGAGAAAAATCAATAGAGGAAACATTAAGTACCTCAAAGAGGCAGTTGAAGGGAAGAATGGCGGTTTGCACAATATAAATATTGACCACTTTTATTTGCAGTTAAAGTACGGGGAGCGGTGTGCCGGGCAGGCCGACAACCACCGGGAGACAAATGTGTAGACACAAGTGTGTTGTATCTCTCACAGTCTCAGGAGGCATCTTCTAGCCTGTAATAAATAAAATCTAGCTGCAGCCTTAAATCACCTAACGTACATATATGTGTGTGTATAGACATAGCGCAGAATGAATACAGGTTTGACAGAAAATTACAAAGGAATGATACTCATAAAATATATATATATATATATATATATATATATATATATATATATATATATATTTTTTTTTTTTTTTTTTTTTTTACATTTTTTTATGTTTCTTCAAAACTCATAAAAATAATTTTTGTTCCTACTAATAAAACTAGTCCTTGCAAATTGAAATCCCATTTCCTGGACAGGAGGTTATATAACTGAGCATGCAGGAGGGACAGAGCTCAGAGTAGTGATAATAGCTGGCAGTCCAAAATGGAGAGTCAGTGGTTACAGTATGCACTCACCGATCCTTTATTAGGTACACCTGTTCAATTGCTTGGTAACACAAATTTCGAATCAGCCAAACACATGGAAGCAACTCAATTCATTTAGGCATCTATACCTGGTGAAGATGACTTGCTGAAGTTCAAACCGAGCATCAGAATGGGGAAGAAAGGGGATTTAAGTGACTTTGAACGTGGCATGGTTGTTGGTGCCAGACGGGCTCGTCTGAGTATTTAAAACAGAGGCGGCTCTAGGCTTTGTGAGGCCTTAGGAAAAATTTAGACATGAGGCCCCACTGAATCCCTTTGCAGAGGTTAAGGAGAGAGAGAAGACCCCTCACATCAGAGTGCTCACTGGGAGGCAGGAGAGACAAGGAAGGGACTGGATAAATGGATGGATGGATCAGGCGCAATCTTTCCTCTTCTGGCTGCTGGGCTTCAAACTTCCCACTCAAGCATCCCCTGGTGGGCAACCACAGGAGGAGAGGGCAGGAGGAGGATGATCAGAAGGAACTGTCAGCGCTGGCTTTGCTGAGCGGCTTTATCTTGCTGTAAACAGGGCCGGTGCTAGACTATTTTGCGCCCTAGGCAAGACCAGCTAATTGAATAAATTCACTAATACTAGCACCAGAACTCCTGCATAACATTAAACTGATGACACCCATGAAACAGCGAAAAACTTCAGTACCCTATATTTTTTCATAGGCAACATTCAATAAGCCCCTACAGGACATCAGGTTAGTGTTATGCAGTAGTTCTGATGCTAGAAATATTGCGTCAGTATTGCGTGCCTGGTGATGCATAACATGTGCAGGGCAATCACATGCATTTTTTTTTGTGTGTATGTCTTGGGGGGGCTCTAAAATGTTTTGCTTTTATATGTGTCTTTAAATGTTTAAAACGTTTTTTTTTTTTTACATAACTTTTATTGCCATTAGACAGAGGACCAATAGCCCCCTATGTGGTAGCATATAGGTGATAGGTACTCTTGATTAGAGAGAGCTTGGTGGACAGGAGAGGGAGGGTGCAGCCAGGTGGAGGGGGAATGCAGCCAGGTGGACAGGAGAGGGCAGAGCCAGGTGGACAGGAGAGGGCAGAGCCAGATGAACAGGAGAGGGGGGGTGCAGCCAGGTGGGGGCTGGACAGAGCAAGGTGGGCAAGATAGGGGGTGCAACCAGGTGGAGGGGGGAGATGTAGCCAGGTGGACAGGAGAGGGGGGAGGATACAGCCAGGTGGGTGAGGACAGAGCCAGGTGGACAGGAGAGAGTAGGGTGCAGCCAGGTGGGGGAGGACAGAGCCAGGTGGACAGGAGAGGGAGGGTGCAGCCAGGTGGGGGGGGGAGGGGATGCAGCCAGGTGGAAAAGAGAGGGGGGTTTCAGCCAGGTGGACAGGAGATGGGGTGCAGCCAGGTGGTGGGGGGAGGACAGAGCCAGATGGACAGGAGAGGGTGGGGGTTGCAGCTACAGAAGGTGGAGGGGGGGTGCAGCCAGGTGGACAGGAGAGGAGTGTGCAGCCAGGTGGGGGGGGGGCAGAGCCAGGTGGATAGGAGAGAGGGGGAGGGTACAGCCAGGTTGGGGGGGGACAGAGCCATGTGGACAGGAGACAGGGGTTGCAGCTACAGAAGGTGGAGGGGGATGCAGCCAGGTGGACAGGGGAGGAGTGTGCAGCCAGGTGGGGGGACAGAACCAGGTGGACAGGAGAGGGGGGGTGCAGCCAGGTGGAGGGGGGATGCAGCCATGTGGAAAAGAGAGAGGGGGTGCAGCCAGGTGGAAAAGAGAGGGGGTGCAGCCAGGTGGAAAAGAGAGGGGGTGCAGCCAGGTGGAAGGAGGACAGAGCCAGGTGAACAGGAGAGGGGGGTGGGTGCAGCCAGGTGGGGGCTGGACAGAGCAAGGTGGGCAAGAGAGGGGAGTGCAACCAGGTGGAGGGGGGAGATGTAGCCAGGTGGACAGGAGAGGGGGGAGGGTACAGCCAGGTGGGGGGGAGGATAGAGCCAGGTGGACAGGAGAGGGTGGGGTGCAGCCAGGTGGGGGGGGAGGACAGAGCCAGGTGGACAGGAGAGGGAGGATGCAGCCAGGTGGAGGGGAAATGCAGGCAGGTGGACAGGAGATGGGGTGCAGCCAGGTGGACAGGAGAGGGCAGAGCCAGGTGGACAGGAGAGGGGGGGGTTGCAGCTACAGAAGGTGGAGGAGTGTGCAGCCAGGTGGGGGGGGGGGGACAGAGCCAGGTGGACAGGAGAGGGGGGAGGGTACAGCCAGGTGGGGGGGAGACAGAGCCAGGTGGACAGGAGAGGGAGGGTGCAGCCAGGTGGAGGGGGAATGCAGCCAGGTGGAAAAGAGAGGGGGGTTTCAGCCAGGTGGACAGGAGATGGGGTGAAGCCAGGTGGACAGGAGATGGGGGGTTGCAGCTACAGAAGGTGGAGGAGTGTGCAGCCAGGTGGGGGTGGGGGGCAGAGCCAGGTGGACAGGAGAGGGGGGAGGGTACAGCCAGGTGGGGGGGAGACAGAGCCAGGTGGACAGGAGAGGGAGGGTGCAGCCAGGTGGAGGGGGAATGCAGCCAGGTGGAAAAGAGAGGGGGGTTTCAGCCAGGTGGACAGGAGATGGGGTGAAGCCAGGTGGACAGGAGATGGGGGGTTGCAGCTACAGAAGGTGGAGGAGTGTGCAGCCAGGTGGGGGTGGGGGGCAGAGCCAGGTGGACAGGAGAGGGGGGAGGGTACAGCCAGGTGGGGGGGAGGGTACAGCCAGGTGGAAAGGAGGGGGGGATGCAGCCAGGTGGGAGGGCGGAGCCAGGTGGACAGGAGAGGGGGTGCAGCCAGGTGGAGGGGGGAATGCAGCCAGGTGGGGGGGATGAACACAGGGCTGGTGCAGGAGAGGGGAGAGGAGAGAGACTGGTAAGTCACAGTGCTCACTCACTTGGAATGGTACTAGGTGCGGGATGGTATTGAAGCTGCAGGCATGCTGGAGGTGGAGAGGACAGAACAGAGGGGAATGGATCCTTTCCACCTAGGACAGTTACACTTCCCGAACCATCACCTGAGCACAGTGACAGAGCAGAGAACAGAGGGCTCATGGAAGGAGGGAGGAGAGGAGCAGGTGAATGGGTTTTCTGAGTACCTTACATAGCAGATGGAAGACAGAGGATGCAGCATGTCCGAGCAGAGGGCAGAAGCTTTCCAACTTTTCATTTAACAGGCAGCTGATTGGTTGCTAGGACCGCCCATACTAACAAATCACAAGCTTTTTAACTTGAAAAGTTGGACAGCTCCCGCCTTCTCCTCTGACATTCTGTCTTCTACATGCTGCTGTGTAAGAATGAAATTGGCGGTGGGGGAAGGAGGACACACATAGGCAGTCTGCCAGATACCACAGCACTTGTCACCAGTGACCTGCACATACTCCCCCACCCTCGTGTACCTGATCAGGGCGGGCCAGGCGCAGTCCTCTTGGAAGCAGCAGCACCTTCTCTCCTGCTGGGGGTGGAGGGAGTTCTCTGTGTCAGCTGAAGTGCTCACTCCTCATGCAGCCAGCGCGACGCTGCGGGACCCCACGCTGTGCTAATGGCAGGGAGATCCTTGCTGCCAGGCTCAGAGGCGGCTCTTTAACTAGGCAAATTAAGCGGCTGCGAGGCCCCTGTGAGTGCGAGGCCTTAGGTGACCGCCTAATTTGCCTAATTAGAGAGCCGCCTCTGATTTAAAAAACTGCGGATCTGCTGGGATTTTCAGGCACAATCATCTCTAGGGTTTACAGAGAATGGTCCAAAAAAGAGAAAATGTCCAGTGAGCGGCAGTTGTGTGGAGGAAAATGCCTTGTCCATGTCAGAGGTCAGAGGAGAATGGGCAGACTGGTTTGAGATGATAGAAAGGCAACAGTAACTCAAATAACCACTTGTTACAACCAAGGTATGCAGATTACCATCTCTGAATGCACGACGCATCAAACCTTGAAGCAAATGGGCTACATCAGCAGATGGGCTACAGCAGCAGAAGACTACACCGGGTGCCACTTCTGTAGGCTAAGAACCGGAAACTGAAACAATTCGCACAGGCTCACCAAAATTGGACAAAAGAAGATTGGAAAAACGTTGCCTGGTCTAATAAATCTCGATTTCAGCTGCGACATTTAGATGATAGGGTCAGAATTTGGGGTAAACAACATGAAGGTATGGATCCATCCCTCCTTGTATCAACAGTTCAGGCTAGTAGGGGTGTATTAGTGTGGGGGATATTTTCTTGGCACACTTTGGGCCCCTTAGTACCAATTGAGCATTGTTTAAACACCACAGCCTACCTGAGTATTGTTGCTGACCATGTCCATCCCTTTATGACTACAGTGTACCCATCTTCTGATGGCTCCTTCCAGCAGGATAATGCACCATGTCACAAAGTTCAAATCATCTCACCACTGGTTTCTTGAACAGGACAATGAGTTCATTATACTCCAATGGCCTCCACAGTCACCAGATCTCAATCGAACAGAGCACCTTTGGGATGTGGTGAACAGGAGATTTGCATCATGGATGTGCAGCCAACAAATCTGCAGCAACTGCGTGATGCTATCGTGTCACTATGGACCAAAATCTCTGAGGAATGTTTCCAACACCTTGTTGAATCTATGCCATGAAGAATTAAGGCAGTTCTGAAGGAAAAAGGGGGTCCAACCCAGTGGTATTAGCATGGTGTACATAATAAAGTGGCTGGTGAGTGTATATTTCAAATGGAAGTTCAGCTTTTTTTGGTTGTGCTTACCTTTCTACATTATTTGTCACAAAAAAAAAAAAAAAAAAAGAATTTAGATGACTATGAAGACCATTGCCATACTTAGGCCACATTCACAGGGGCATTTTGCCCTGGTAAGAATGGCAGCGGTAGGTGTAATGATATCCTGCACTGGATATACGAAAAGCTGTCGCAAGCGGCCATGTTGTTCAGTCATTATAGGTTAGCCATGACAGTCCTTCAGAACAGTTATACACCAGCTAAATTCTCCCCCTCCCCACCCCTTGTATTTCATGGAATGCATAGGGGTTACACTTCAAAAGAGCCTTATTTTAATTGGATCCTGGCAGTTTCTTCTGTCCAGGCCTGTTGTAAAGCTTTGAACAGATCCATTAAGGATAACCAGAACTAATGGAAGTCGTAAATAGCAAACAGGGAGCTTTGCTCATTAAAAACTTAACAAATACACACACGATTCATAAATGCAGACATGAACATGACACATTAACAATAATTATATATTTGGATAAGAAATGTCATACTGATCGAATTAAGACCATGCATGACCACCCTATCACATATAGAATAGAAGATAGTGGTCAGATCTTCCCTAGGTGACAAGTTTGTCTGAGATATTCTGTGTTTGGAATCCCTGGATGCGAAATGACATGCTGAATGATAAACTATCAGTTGAAAGAATGTGACCATTACATATTTCAAGATATGAATAGTGGTATAAAACTGTCCAAAGAGGAGGGTCCTGATACGGTCATAAACCCCCAGAGCATCCCATTGCTACTCCATTTTAATTGGTCAGGGCCATCTGTCAACACCCCTTTGATCCCAGAGAAAAAGGAAGACCCCTAACCAGTGATGAATTCTCATGGTACCATCAAAGAAGGAACATCTATGAAGTTTGAGAACCGATAACACCTGGCTCATCGATTGAACTCTGATAACACTTGACTGCAAGTATTCTTCCTCCTCAATCCTACCTTATTTTTCTAATTGCTGAATTGTGTCTCTATTTCTTTGAAACACCTTTTTTCTGTAAATATTTTATTTGCACCAACTTTAACCTTTTTGTTAATTAAAACTTTATTTTGAAAAGTGTTAACCTTGTCCCTAAGCTCTTAATGCAAGCTAACAAAGAACCTGTCTCTTGAAGAGTGCTACTGTACAGAATAAATCCTATGAACATACCTATCTGTGATGACAGTGTGTGTTACAGACGATTATTCTAAAATCATAATTGGTATTTTTAAAATTACAAGCTTCCTCTGGGCTCATAACAACACAGAGGTGGTGGCATTGAAAGGGTTCATTACTTAATTAGCCCAGTGACAATCACTCTCAGCCGACTGGCACCTAGATTGTGGTCCCGCAAGCTGGAGAATCTTTGTGCAGGGTGCAACTGAGAGTGGCATTGTTACGTAAGTGACGGCAGGGTGTGAGATTGGCCGGTCCTTTGTCACGAGTTAGTGAAAAGGGCAGGGATCTGAAACCCACGTCCGTCACAGTAGGAATCTGCTGATTCCTGCTACTGCCATTCATATCGGGGCAAAACACCCATATGTAGTCTCATATGGCCATACAATAGTAAATTTTTGAACGAACGTTGTTTGAAAATTTTCAGTACATTCAAAGACACGATGAATGTCAATCAAAAGTACTTCAAAACTATTTTTTCTGTTTCGTTTTTAGAACAAATTGACTTTCCTGAAAGAAAACTATTTATACTATTAGAAATGTGTTTGTTAGAGAAAAAATGTTCATCCTACTCCCTTTCTTGTCATTGCGGTAAAAAACGAACATTGATTTGACCTTGCTAACGATTATAAACTAAGTAACAATTTTAATATTAAAATTTTGAACCAAATTCTACTAGAGTATGGCCAGCTTTACCCTGAACCTGAGAGTTTTGCCTCTTTCGTCGTTCTTGAGGAGTCCTCGTCCAACCTATTGAAACTCTCTTGAAACTATTACTGTTTGATATAAAGTTTCTATACAATAATTTTTAGCTTTACCCTTAGCTTTGCATTGCAAGGAATTGCCTAAACAATCAATTCAATTTATAATCAGACTGAATGACTATCCTAAGGCTGTCTAATCATTTCCCTAGAGCCCCACACAACAGTGCACAAAAAATGACTTAGGCTCCTTTCACACTATCCGTCCGTCGGACAGATTCGGTTTTTCTCAGCGGGGGATCGAGCCGCCGATCCCCCGCTGAGCAGGAGGATGACAGCTGTGTGTCCGCGCTGTGTGCGGAGACACAGCTGTCAGTTCCCCATGCATCTCTATGGGGGAAATCGGATGGGAACGGACCGGCGGTCCGTTCTCATCCGATACCATCCGATCCGATCGACGGATGGAAAATAGGGTTTCCATCCGTCAAGATTTGACGGATCGGATCGGATTGGATGTCAGCGGACATGTCTCCGCTGACATCCAATCCCCAATAGAGATGCATGTGGGGACCGTTCAGATCCGCCAAAAAAATGGACAGGCGGATCTGAACGGTCCGCCTGTGTGAAAGGGGCCTTAAAGTGGATGTAAACACCATTCATGAAATCTGACCTCGGCACATATATCTGTAGTGTTTACTTATCTCTCTCCAAAGCCCTAAGTCCTGTGTCTTTCTGCTGCTTGGTTCCTCGTTTATAAGCATGATAACTTCTGACAAGTTTTCTGACATAAGAGATAAAAGCAGCTTGAAATTTGTGTCGGGGGGTGCATAGAGATAGATTAGCAGAGAGCTGGTCTATTCACAGCACAGCTCTGTATGTTTATTTTCCTCCAATCATCACACAGTGTATGCCAAGACTCCATGTCCAGTGCTGGTACAGGAAGAAACAATTCTAACACAATATTCACTTTCTAAACAGTGTAGAATGCGGAAGACAGCAGATATACAAATAAAACTTATGTAGGGAGATTTGTTTCCTTTCTGTGTATCATCTGAGTCTGTTCACTTCACTGGGTATATGTGAGGGTTTACATCTAATTTAAGGCCTGTACACACGATGAGAATATCGGACTAAATAAAACGCATTCGGAGTGATCATTTGATAATCTATTCATTAGTACACAGCTTTTGAGAGCCAAACAGAAATGTTCAAAAATACGAAAAAAATTGTGTGACCAAGACCATGCATGCTCAGAAAAGAAAGAATACATTACAATACAATACAATGTATTACATCACCTTCGAAGCTGTATTCTGTCTTACGAAAATTTTTGTAACCTTATTGGTTTTTGATATAATACTAGCATGCAAAAAAGAATGGACGATCATTCGTTTGATATTCTCACCGTGTGTTCTAGGCTTAAGGTAATTCTCAATACCACCCAATGGCCATGACACAATGATGGTGCCATGTTCATCACAGCGTGTTTTCTCATATAGAATAAACAAACAATTGAGGCATCTAGGTGTATGATGGGCAATAATAATTTGACCATAAGGAGGGGGTAACAAGAACTATAAGAGGCCAAGCCAATCCTCATGGGACAGAACAGAGACTAAAACATTGGTTTGGTGTACAAAACGGTGTCATCATTCACAAACATTTAGAACACAATGAACATTGAATAATCCTAGTGAATAATAAAGACCTTGTTATTCTGAATATGATTTATTCTCCAGTCATTACCCTCCAGATATAGAAAGAATACAACATGGGTAGATGCTCTAAAATATTTACACTTTCCTCCTGAATTATTAAAGAGAATTGTTCTGGCAGTCTTTCCTTTTCGTACATGCCAGTTTATACTTTTGGCATATTAGATGTATTTATCCAGATCATGGAAGGTATCAGCAATGAACAGTTGTTAAAGCTGACACCTGTAAAATATGTATGGATAGTCATGATCCATTGAAACAGCACCATTATTTAGAGACTGTGGGGGATTTATTGTTTAAAGGATAACCACGTGCTTAAAAACACATTGGGGTTGATTTACTAAAACTGGAGAGTGCAAAATCTGGTGCAGCTGTGCATGGTAGCCAATCAGCTTCTGAATTCAGCTTGTTAAATTAAAGTAGAAGTCCACCCTAAAACTAAAATCCCTGCATCTATAAACATCCACGATCTAACACTAACCTATCTAGCCGATCCGACCCGATCCCACGCTGAGCTGTCAGCTGCGGTTTCGCAGTGGAGGTGGGTGCAGAGGACAGATTCAACAATGGAAGCCCCATAGTAAGTCTATGGGTGACGTCAATTCCCATTCATTTCACAACCACTGTTGCCCGTGTCCTCTGCAGAGCTTCTGCTGCTGGAGATACTCTTAAAAAAAAAGTATGTATACTGATTTCTTTTTTATAGGGCTAGATAGGTTAGTGTTAGATCGTAGAGGTCTATAGATGCAGGGATTTTAGTTTTAGGGTGGACCGCACTTAAGGACCGCCCGACGCACATTTACTGCGGCCTGCAGCCCCTCCTACGCGAACTGACATAGCCCTACGTCGGTCGCGCGCCTGCTGCTAGGGGGCGAGCACGTGCCGCCACGCTTCCGCCCCCACTCGGCAGCAGGGACTCCGATGCACAGGGCCGGCAGCTCCGATTGCCGCCGGCCACCCCCGGTCGCTCCCCGCTGAGAGAGAAGGACGATCAGCCATTGTAAACACAGCTGACTGTTTTTCTCTCTGAAACGATCACAGAATGCCTGTGATCTTTCAATATAGGATCACAGGTCTCTGTGATCATTTCAAAAGCCCAACCCCCCACAGTTAGAAACACTCCCCTAGGCTTACATTTAACCCCTTGATCACCCATTGTGTTAACCCCTTCCCTGCCAGTGTCCTTATTACAGTAACAGTGCATATTTTTAGCACTGATTACTGTACAGTAGTAATGTCACTGGTCCCCCCAAAAGTGTAAAAAATGTCAGTTAGGGGTCCGAACTGTCCGCCGCAATGTCGCAGACCTGCTAAAAATCGCAGATCGCCGCCATTACTAGTAAAAAAAAACCAAACAATAAAAATCACATAAATCTTTCCCCTAGTTTGTAGATGCGATAACTTTACAAACCAATCAAAATACGCTTATTGCGATTTTTTTTTTTTACCAAAAATATGTAGCAGAAAACAAATTGGCCTAAAATGTTAAAAAAATTTGATTTTTACATTTTTTTTGTAATGTTTTATAGCAGAATGTGAAAAATATTGTTTTTTTTTCAGAATTGTCGCTCTTTTTTTGCTTATAGTGCAAAAAATAAAGATCGCAGAGGTGATCAAATACCACCAAAAGAAAGCGCCATTTGTGGGAAAAAAAGGACACCAATTTTATTTGGGTACAGCGTGGCACGACTGTGCAATTTTCTGTTAAAGTAATGCAGTGCCGAATCGCAAAAAATGGCCTGGTCATTAAGGGGGTAAAACCTTCCGGTCCAGAACTGGTTAAGCTTTGACAATAAATCCTGGAAGCTGATTCATTTCTGTGCAGAGCTGCACTAGATTTTGCACTCTTCTGTTTTAGTAAATCAACCCTATAATCTCTTTTTGTATAACCACAAATAGCAATCAATTTAAAAAATGTAACCTCTGCCTTTTCTGTAATTGTACTTTGAGAGCTCTTATCACAGGTGCAGACAAGTGTAAACAGTGTTTTATTCCATTCGGCATGTCTGCAGTCCGCACTGTAACTGTAAAAGGAAACTTGGCCTGTATTGAGGGGCTTTGGTTCTCATCAGAACTGCTTTTATCCCCATAAAAGTCTAAGCCCCCATTCACACTTAAGCATTTTTAAATGTGTTTCCCTTGTTCTGACTATTCTCAACATGCAGAATTCCATTCTTTCCAATTGACGCTGTTCACACTTGTAAGCTCAGCCATCCTACACTCTATGCCTTATGCTTGAAAAAGTACATGAGCTGTTTTTTAAGCCTATTTGTGCGTTTTTGCACCTATACGGCTAAATAGATGCATCTGTAAATGTGCGACACACGTGTTTAGACCCCTTTCACACTTGTGCGACTTGTACTGTGATTTGGGATTGCAAAGTCGCATGAAAAGTCGTTCTCCATGATTTCCAATGAGTACTGTTCATATCTGTACAACTTCAAGTCGCAACGACTTTAAAGTAGTCCTTGCACTACTTTTGGCCGATTTTAATGTCCAAAGACATAGCGTTGCTTCAAGTCCAGTCAAAATCACGTCAAAATCGCGGCAACAAAATTGCGGTAAAATCGCACGATTTTTAAGTCGCACAAGTGTGAAAGGGGCCTTACATGCATTTTTGCACCTAAAGAATTTCTCTCCTCTAAAACTGCTCTCCTGCTCCTGCCCATCCCAGGAAGCAATGCCTGAAGCTTGATAGACATGCAAAAATACTTTCACAAAGCTTGTAAAGACTGTAAAAAAAGCCAGAAAAAAACTGCTTTAAAATTCCTAGGAATGCAGTCTGCTCAGGTGTGAATGCAGGTAAGGGAATATAAAAGCAGACTGAGGCAGGTCAACTGCAAGTGAAAGGAAGGTCAACTGCAAATCAAAACTCCCCAGTCAATGAATTCTGAAGTCTCTCTTGTGAAAAGCAAGCTCATCAGCACAGCCCAAATCTCATGGACATAACCTCTAAAGCTCTGACAGGGTGTCCTGGTGTCAGTATCATTGACTCTTGGCACTGGTGGAACTCTGAAGGGTGCATTGCCTGTACCAGCTCATCTGCCTGCAAAGACCATTCAAACTTCCCAGTTTTTTATAATGGTATTAAATGGAAAATGTAAATGGAGCAGCAGGAAAATCATTACTATTAAAGCAGTCACACACACAGTGGCATCTTAATTTTCCCATGATTTATCATTCTCTTATCAATGCATGAGGAAACAAATAATACCGGGGCTGATTCTCCATTCATTTTACGAGAATACCAGCAGAATATGAATCATTAGAAGTACAATGCTATGAACTGTCCGTAGTGCTGATCATGTTTGCTTAGTTTTACACTGGCAGCACTAGAAGGTTCCATACTTTAGGCATGGGTGACACTTATGCGGTCTACATCATTGCATGTCATTTGTGCAGGAATCGCACCAGATTCCTGTACAAATGACATGCAAATTCAGTGTAGTGCGAAAATGAGCCATACATTGTGTATGGCTTAATTCACACTGGATCCACACCAAAAAAGTGCAGGATCCATTTTTTTGTCTGCACTGGAATCAGATTGTATGGGTGTTCAGACCCATGCAATGCAATTCCATCCCATTCCACAGTTCTTACTGCGTTCTCAGGCCGATTTGGGGTGTCATTAACTTTACATTGACACCCACAGCTGTTTATAAAGCACCGTGTGAACTGTCTGCAATTCTGATGCAGCGCGGGAACCTCACAGGAATCACTGTGTTTCCCACAATGCATCAGTGTGAACCCAGCCTAAATCTATTTTTTAACATGTATCCCTGAGGCTGGGGTCACACTGATGAAGTGTGGGAACCACACCGATTCCTGTGCGGTTCCCACACCGCATTAGAATCGCAGGCAGTTCACACTGCGCTCTGCAAACTGCTGCAGGTGTCAATAGAAAGTTAATGACTGCCCCAAATTAGTTTGCAGAATGCAGTGCTAATTGTGGAATCAAAGGGAATCAGATCATATGGGTCTGAAAACCCAATGCGATCCAATTCCAGTGCGGACAAAATAAAGGGTCCTGTACCTTTTTGGTGCGGGTCCAGTGCAAATTGAGCCATACATAATGTATGGCTCAATTCACACTGCACTGAAATAGCTTGTCATTTGTATAGGAATCCGGTGCAATTCCTGTACAAATGACATGCGATGCGGGGGACCATATCAGTGTGTATTGTGCCTCATCCCCTGTTTAGCTCGTGATACATGGATGCATTTTAGTGGTGCCTCTGAATAAAAAGACAACAATCCCAAAGCATCAGTGACCAGTTTTCATGGCCACTGGACATGGAATTCTTAAAGCAGACCTTAATTCCAAATAAAGACTTATCCATCAATCTAATTCTCCCCCTCCCTGTTACACATTTTCAGGTAGTTCTTTGGGGGTGGGTGAGTGTGGGGAAAGTAACTCTTTTAACTTGGTGTTGCAAGCCACTTCCTCTTTCCTTGCCTAGTTGAAGATGACCTACCTGAGCCTGACCACCCCACCTGCAGCCACCTCACATAGCAGTTGGCGAAAACAGGCATGCATTTCAGCAATGGCAATGGGGGGAGGTCGACTGAGTGGTCAGGAAGTGGCAGCCAACTCCCAAATCCATGATAGTGGCACAGGAAAAGAAAGTTGCAAAGACTTTGGGTGCTAGGAAGATCTCATGAATTGGTGAGTATGGGTTTTTTAAAAGTTTAACTTTTATTTTTTGATAGCCTGGTGAAGTTCCTCTTCAATAACTATAACCACTGTATTTTCCAGGTAGTAAAAAAAATACCGTACCTCCATCTAAATCTTGTATTTCCATATGCACCATTCCCGGATCTGAGTCTACTCCAGCCACAGACCTGCAAAAACAGAAAATGCAATAATATAATTCATATGAGATAATGTGTTTAAATGTTAAAGCAAGGCTGAGCACATCTTTCAGAATTTTGGTTAGTGTCTGGCTGTCTGCAAAGTCACAAAGGATTTTTGTGGAGATCATATAGAACAAGGATCTTCAAACTATGGCCCTCCAGTTGTTCAGGGACTACAATTCCTATCATGCCTAGTCATGTCTGTGAATGCCAGAGTTTTTACAATGCCTCATGGGATGTGTAGTTCCGCAAAAGCTGGAGGGCCGTAGTTTGAGGATCCCTGCTATAGAACATATCGATCTGCCTACCTTGGTGTCATTGTGAACATTAGAATAGTTCATATTCCCATTGAACACCTTCCTGGGTATAGGCACATCAGTTGTGGGTGCTGCAGCGATCACCAGCTGGACACTGGATCTATTATAGACACATACATATTCGCCAGCACACCAAGGATCTTGAACAACAGTCCGAATAAACTTTTTATTGCAAAAGGATCACATCAGGATAGATGCAATGTTTCGGAGTCATGCAGGACCCCTTCGTCAGGCATGTTGGACCTTCACTCTCTCCTCACATGCCTGACGAAGGGGGTCCTGCATGACTCCAAAACATTGCACTTATCCTGATGTGATCCTTTTGCAATAAAAAGTTTCTTCGGACTGCTTGGGGTGCTGGCAAATATGTATGTATCTGTGAACCTCAGGACACCCCCGTGGTAGCAAGAGGAATAAGATACTAACATGGGCAGGAACAGAGCCAGGAACTCTTGGGTGGATTGGCCATTTAAAATGTATTTCATTGATGAGTATCAGCACGTTTATAGTATTTTTTTTTAAACTTTTTTATTTAAAAATAATAAACTTATTTTCAGACAGTGCACCAAAATCTGCATCTGTTACCTGATCTGCTGTTGCTTTTGCCATGGTTAATGCAAATAATAAGATTCACAAAGCCTTCAATTATAAAGAAACAAAAAAAAAATAAAAAGATAAGGTGCTCTATACACACACACACATTAAAGTGAACATCGCAGTTAAAAGAAACTTCTGTTTAACATACTAGGGCCTCCTTACTCATAGAAAATGGCAGCAAGAAAGGTAAAATACCCCTGTGGGCAGTAAATATGCTTATCTTATCCTGGCTTCTATACTTGCCGTGGGTGATATCACCATCCTTTCAACCCACTTCAAGGTAAAGCTGGCATCCAAAATGTCTCATGCTAATGCTCCAGAACAATTAAGGAACAGCTCCTTAAGTTCCCATAAATTTGGGGTGCTTAGCACTTCCATTAGGTTCTCATTGGAAGGATGGAGGCAATGACCTCTCCTAGATGCTATGGGCAAAAGCCATTGTAAGGTAAGTATATTTATTCACTTTTTTTTCTAAATTTTTTATTCATGCTGCTATATTAAGCTGACCTTGCCTTTTACTGCATGGGGTCAGTTTTACCTGTTAAGGAAGTGGGATGTTGATGCAAGAGAAAGGATTTAATATTAATTTTTCAAAATATCCTAAAACCTTAATAATTATTAAAAAAATATACAGTATATATTTATCTGCCTATAAATCCGCCCTTCCTCCTCAGCACACACCTGAAATTTTACTGCCCTAGATGGTCTTTCCACAAATCAAAACCTGCATGTTCACAAGTACGTTTTAAGCTATAAAGTGTCTGTGTTAAATAGACTGTCCCCATGCCATTCATTTCAACAGCAATCTTCCTATAATTTTTGTATGTGCATTTTGCATATTTTTGTCTGTTGTTTACCTGTAAAAGCCTCCCGTGTGTAGACATTCAAAAGCCCTGGGACTGCTGCTAAGTGCAGCCTCAGCAGACTCTGAGCTGTCACTCAAGTGACACTCTATAGCAACCTTTTTCAAACTTTTTACCCTAGGGCAGTGATGGCGAACCTTGGTGCCCCAGATGTTTTGGAACTACATTTCCCATGATGCTCATGCACTCTACAGCGTAGGAGAGCATCATAGGAAATGTAGTTCCAAAACATCTGGGGTGCAAAGGTTCACCATCACTGCCCTAGGGGAACCCTTGAAATCCAGTTAGGTCCCAGGGAACCTCTGCTAAAACCAATGCATACGGGGTGATTGGAAGAAGCGCTCCCTTATACTGGTAGCCAATGGAAACAATGCCCTCCTTCCACTCTTACAGATAGCTAAAAAGACCAATGGTGTTCTGCAGCTGGCTCTGGCAAGTGGTGTTGATCCTGGAACTATACAGCCACCATCAAATGATAGGTCAATTAACCGCAGCTCAAGAAATCCCTAGCAACCTCTGAAGGAACCCTAGGGTGTCACGGAACCCTGGTTGAGGATGACTGCTCTATGGTATTCACCTTCGCTGCTCCCGTAGCAGCTACATAAAAGATTATGTAGAGAGGTGAGGGGAGGGGTGGAGGAGCTGGGCAAAATTTCCTATCATGCTCAAAGGAACATTGCAAAGAATAACAAGTAGGTATGGAAAGCAAAAACACTGATATTAAACTGTTCAAATACCTGATTTTTTCAGGGCTTTTTAACCTGTATTTTTTTTACGTTTGTAAGAGGGTCTCTTTACATTCACTAAAAGTGAATGTTGTTTTCAGATGGGGACTATTCAATGCTAAAAACTCCACTTCTCCTTTACAGTGAACAGCCACCGGTAGTGTAAGTAATAAGGCACAGCAGAAAGTAATTACTTTAATACCCAGCCTAGTGAAATGTATTTCACAATCTTCAGTTTCCTGTATTTTAAGCCAATTTATCAAGTCAGGAATAAAAAGCCATACTGGGCTCAGAATAAAGCAAAGCAATGTGTAATTAATGCTGCATAATGAATAAAAGATTAGATCGCCAATGTAACAAAGAGACAATCATTCAGTCATAAAGTGAAAGTTGCCCAGGATCATAAAAAGGTAAGGAGGACAAAAACATGCTTATTTATCTTCTACATAAATATAGCCAAAAGCAAAGCATCAAAGCACACAAAAAGCAATTATTGCACCACGGGGTTGGTATATTATAGCTTGGATTTAATGCAGCTTTAATAAGCGTGTCTATAAAATTAATAATAAACTTCCATATGTGAAGACATTACATTTTGTAATTTACGGGCACATCGAGGTAGAAAATTCATAGTGGAGGAAAAGAGTCTTCTGAGGTTAGCCGAGAATACAAAACAGGTCTGGTCCCCTCTGTTTCTAAATGCAGCCATGCATATTAATATTGTTGAGAGAGGATTCTTTGTATATTTTAACTGTTAGCCTCGTGTCGTCTGGTGTGTTTATGCCAATATTAGAAAAATTATATAAAAAAAATTAAATCCATAAAATCCGCTTTTAAATAGTTTTGGATAATTTCTTACTTTGGATGAGGATTTTCAAAAGCCCTCTGTATAATAACTAATTGCATTTTTTTTAAATAAGATACATTTTTTTCCCTTTTTTATCATTTTATTGTATCCCAGCGTTGCTAATTTCCTCCAGTGTTGCCACTTCCTGTGCACTCACTCCTCTGCACGCTATTGCTATAGACTGGACTTGTGGTGTTGTGGTGCACCTTCCAAAAAGGATGAATGGTAACTTGTAAATCATGTCTAAAATACACTAAGCAGCATCTGCACCACCTGAATGATACAGACCTAAGAACTCAGCCTGTCAAGAATGCAAATTCTCAGTAACATTTAGACAGGTTAAACGAGACCTTAAAGTGATTGTTTTTTTTTTGTTTTAATAACAAACATGTTATACTTCCTTCCTCTGTGCAGTTGGTTTTGCACAGAGCAGCCCAGATCCTCCTCTTCTCGGGTCCCTCTTCACTCCTCCTGGCCCCTCCCTCCTGTTGAGTGATCCAACAGCAAGCAGCTGGGAGGGGGGGTGCATAGCATAGCTTGTGGAATTTGGGAAGTATATCAAATGATTCTTCAGAATTTACAACAAAGCTATGTGCCAGAAAGAGACATCAGAATCGTCGCTGTCGTCACTTTCCGTACCTGATGACGAATTTTCCCACGAATCTCTATCACTCAGTTCTTCAAGTAACTCTGATTTGCTGTCACTGTTTTCCAGTTCGTCTAAAAGCGATTTTGCGCAAAAAGAACGCTTTTTGGACGCCATGGTCGTTCTCTATTTTCCAGGCACAAAGAACTGGAAAAGCACAGGCAGGGCACTGGAAAAGTCACCAGGTGAAATCCTGTGATGAAATGGCATGATACAGTGTAATCCGTTAGGATCACAACTTGGTATCATGTCATTTGGTTTAATTACATTTTTGAAATTGCGGCCGGTTCCACCCCCCCCCCTGCGTTGCAACGTTCGCAGGGAAGGGAACCAGAAGACAGGTGTTGGCATCGGCCGAGCAAGCAGCAGGAGGACAGCTGGAGGATGGCACGAAGACAGTGAAGGAGGATGGTGGGGGAGGACGGCGGGAGGATGGCTGGAGGACGGCGGGGGATCGCAGGGGAAGGTGAGTTTTAAAATATAAAACAACAGATTTCCATGCAGAACAATGTACCACTTTTAGCACAGATATTCTGACATAATCAGACCGCCAGGGAGGTTAAGGGCCAGGCCTACTTCTGACACTTGTTGTTTACAAGTTATAATCAGTATTTTTTGCTAGAAAATTACCTAGAACCCCCAAACATTATATATTTTTTATTAGCAAAGACCCTAGAGAATAAAATGGAGATCGTTGCAATACTTTATGTCACACTGTATTTGCGCAGTGGTCTTACAAACGGAATATACATTTTCAAAAACTAGGAAAACAGTAAAGTTAGCAATTTATTTATTTTTTTTTTCTTAAAAGTGAAAGATAATGTTACACTGAGTAAATTGATACCTGACATGTGATGCTTTAAAATTACCAAAGAAAATGGCCTCTGCCCCCCCACCTATAACTGGCCTTCATAGCAAAGAACACATGGAAGGGCAACGCACATGAGACAAACAAAGATAAAAATTCCCAGTTCAATTTGCTAACCAGTTTGCTTACCAACCAAATTAACCTGTCTAACAGTTTGCGTCAAAACAGGGGTTTAGTTAGCACACACTTGCAAACGCATGCATAAACTGCAGGGCCACTCCACGGCACCCTGTATTACCTGCAGTCCTAACTCTTGTAAATGTATGAGAGTCTCCACAGTGGAAGCACATGCAAGCTAATGGATAGATAGGGGGCTTCCACTGTGGAGACTCTCATAAATTTACAAGAGTTAGGACTGCAGGTAATACAGGGTGCCGTGTAGTGGCCTTGCAGCTTACACATGCACTTGCAAATGTGTGTTAACTAAACTCCTGTTTTGACGCATTTTTCACAATTACGCATGCTCATGGAATGGCGACAAACTTTGGTACTTAAAAATCTCCATAGGCGACACTTTAAACATTTCTACAGGTTACCACTTTAGAGTTACATAGAAGGTCTAGTGCTAGAATTATTGCTTTCACTCTAACGATCGTGGCGATACCTCACATATGTAGTTTGAACACTGTTTACATATGTGGGCACGACTTGCGTATGCGTTCGCTTCTGAGCGTGAGCTCGGATGGACGGGGCTCTTTTTAAAAAAAAATTTCCTATTTATTTTTACTTTTTATTTTTACACGGTCCCTTTGAAAATTAATTTTTTGATCATTTTTATTCCTATTTTACGGAATGTAAACATCCCTTGTAATAGAAATAAGCAGAACAGGTCCTCTTTAATGTGAGATCTGGGGTCAAAAAGACCTCAGATCTCACATTTACACTTAAAAGCAAGTCTTTTTAAAAAAAATAAAATAAATTTGGCCCTTTAAGGGCCGTTTGGCGGAAGTGACCTTTGACGTCGCTCCGGTCCTCCATGGGCACAGGGGATCAGATCATTTCCCCTGCTACTGTGGGGAAAACGACCGGGAAGTGGTGGGAGGGGGGTGGGAACCTCTCCCGCAGCCCATAATATTGATTCTTTTATGTTAAAGCGAACCGACCGTCGTGCAAAAAAATCCTGGGGTTATGGCAGCTATCCGCTGCCATTACCCCGGCATTTAACGTCAAAATACCGATATAAATACATGGTGGGCGGTCCGTAAGTGGGACGTGAGGAGACAATATTACTGCTTGATAAAAAAATCTGATGTTGCATCCAAACCCATCTAAAAAAGCCTTTTTTTAAAAAAAATAAAAGTTAAAACGATTTAGATTGGGGTGCAGCTGCTGTATTTAGGCCAAGCCAAATGAAAAAGCTAAACAATCAATTACACATACAATACTGTATATGTGATAGTATTGTGATTATAATCGAATGGGGGGCCTGAATGGGCAAAGTAGAAGTAATTCTCCACGTGAGTATTCTTGCCAGAGCTGGCTTTTATTTACACACCTACCTGGGAAGTATTGTAGTAAAAAAAATGATATAGTAGTGCTGGGCTTTTAGGCTCCATTCACACCTGAGCGTATCATTTTCAGGCGTTTTTTCAGGCATTTTTTGCAGGTGTTTGGAGGCAGACATTGACATCTAACACCTGAGCGTAACATTTTCAGGCTTTTTTTTCAGGTGTTTTTTCCAGCGTTTTTCAGGCTTTTTCGCGGGCGTTTTTTTGCAGGTGTTTGGAGGAAGGCATTGACACCTAACAAAAACGCTCGTAATCTGCCAAAAAGAAGCTCATGTACTTTTTTGAGCTTTAGGCATTTTGCCTCAGGTGACATAACACTCATATGTGAAAAGAGGCCATTGAAATTAATAGGATTTTGCATGTTGGGCATTTTGAGACTTTAGAGATGAGTGTTTTAGAAGCTGAAAAACGCTAAGGTGTGAATAGGGCCTTAAGGTGAACTCTTATCGTTCCCAGTTAATCATTTTGGAAATTTTAGAGTTTCTAAACATAACATCTACAAAATTTTTCACAATTTTGATGGCATTTTTATTATTCGATATGGGACATATTCAAGACACTGTATGCAGACGAAGCTAGGCTTTCTAATAAGAAAGCTCAGCACTGTCCCCTTAATTGTTGACTGTCTCTAATTAAAAATACAACAAAAAACATGGGTCAGGCTCTGCTGGGAGTGAGGGAGAGGGTATTAGTGTTGATTCCCTGCCCATTTAGTTGTGCACATGTGTAATACAATCTCTTGCTATTCGAGCTTGTTAAAAATAATAGCGAATAAAAAAAATAATAATATATAAAAAATATAATAATAATAAAAAAAGCTATTTAGAGTTTATACTGCAGCAGTTAGCTTGCTACCAATTTGCGGTACATGGTTAAAATTATATATGCATTATTAAATGTAAAGCTAATTAAAACAATTTTTTTTCATCTTCTATTTTAAAAGAGAAAATAATAAAATATAAACACTATTGTTAAAACCGCAGAACAACATCCCGCTCAATGGCACATTTTGCATCCAGGCCTCTCAAAGTACAGCCCCGCTTTTGGCCCTAAGCAACACTTTCACTTTCATTTTCCTCTATTTTTAGAAAAAGGCAATCTGCTCTGAAATATTAATTAAAATTTTCAGGTGAGAGGAATGACAGCTAGGATTGCAACGATGGTCGATGGTGAACATCAAGGGACGGATCATGGAAAGCACTGCTCAATATTTCATTTGGTTCCTTTTGATGGCATCTCAGCCTGAAAGAAAGACTGTCAAATATTCTTTTCCCTTAAAAGATCTGGGTGCATATGTCTCCCATCAAAGGACTAATGAAGGCGAGCTGGCTGCATAAAGTATTTTATTCTGTGTAAATGATTTATGTAAGACAGAATGGATGGAGTAAATGTGTGTTTTTGTGTAGTTCTGCTCTCACATAAATTTTCATCATGTGTTTGAACTGTACTTGCTCTGTACTTTAATCATTGGGGATGTGAATATTTGTTGAAAAAAATCTATAAATTGAAGCATCACGATGGGTGGTATAAAGGTTCTCAAGCATGGTCCAATAAAACTAAGTGATGGAACAGACTGAGCATTGCTAGGTAGAAATAGTAATATGCACTTTTTTACGGGGAGCCTATGCTAAAAAAAAAAAAAAAAAAAAAATACCAAACGCTGGTATGAATTTTTGGGGGTAATTCCTTACATTTTAGAAAAAGAGAGAGGTTCCCTCCAAAATCCACACCAGGCCCTATTCCTAATGCAGACTGGCTGGCTAAACCATACCAGGCCACATGCCCTCAACATAGGGAAGGGGGTACAATGGCAGGGGTTCCCAAGAGACAAAAGGTGGGTTGGCAATGGACAAAGCACCTTGACCTCAGGTTAATGTGGACAAGGGCCTCTTCACCTCAATCCTGTCCCCCTGGTTGTGGGGGTCTGCAGGCAGCAAGCTTATTATAATCTGGAAAGTCCCTTTAACTAGAATAAAAATACACAGTAGCCCTACTCATTCACAAAAAAAAAGGAACAGTAAGTAATCAAAAATCCCATGATGCCACTGACCAATGGTCACAAGGAAGCAGTATAATAAAAAACGATTAACTTAGCATTAAGAGCATAGGCTATAAATATACTGTACAAGCCATTGCATTTTCTATATACTGCTGGAGTCAGAAAATGGGCATTATTGTTTTTTAACATTCAGCTTCCATTAAATTCAAAGAGGTTTAGATATGGCACCCAAACCTTAGTAATGTTAGCGGAACTCACCTGGAACCAAACCCATGTACTGTATGCTCATCCCCAATTTCTGCCACAGCTAGAAGTTAATCACTTGGCGACCGCCTAACGTACTTTTACTGTGGCAAGTTGACTCCCCTGTGAGAAAATACTTACCTGTAGGTCATTTCGTGCAGGGGCTCCAGGGGGCATATGTGCCCCATGGAGGCGTGATCGCATGCTGATTGGCTACAGGGGGAGTCAATCAGTGGGTCCGGCGGACCCGATGTCTGCCGGCCACCCACGATTGTCCCTGAGAGACACAGAAAGGCAGTCTGCCTATGTAAATAAGGCAAATCGCCATTCTGACATGGAGGAAGACAGATATCAGTGTTCCTGCTAAGCAGGAACACCGATCTTTGTCTTTCCCTAGTCAGAACAACCCCCACACAGTTAGAAAACACTCCCAGGGAACACATTTAACCCTTTGATCACCCCTGATGTTAACCCCTTCCCTACCAGTGTCATTAGTACAGTAACAGTGCATATTATTTATGTCACTGGTCCCAAAAAAGTGTCAGCTAGATGTCCCATTTGTCTGCCACAATGTCCCAGTCCCACTATAAGTCGCTGATCGCCGCCATTACTAGTAAAAAAAATGTAAGAAAACTCCAAAGAAATATTCCATCATTTGTAAACGCTTTAAATTTTGCGCAAACCAATTAATATACGCTTATTGGGGTTTTTGTTTACCAAAAATATGTAGCAGAACATATATTGGCCTAAATTTATGATTAAATTAAATTTTTTTAAATTTTATATTGAATATGTTTTATAGCAGAAAGTAAAAGAAAAAAAAAAGTTTTTTATTTTTTTCAAAATTGTTGCTTTTTTTTGTTTATAGTGCAAAAAATAAAAACAGCAGAGGTGATCAAATACCACCAAAAGAAAGCTCTATTTGTGAGAAAAAAAAAAGGAAATCATTTTTTTTTTTTTTGGGTACAGCGTCACACGACCGCACAATTGTCAGTTAAGGTACGCAGTGCCATATCTCAAAAAATGGCCTGGTCATTATGGGGGGAAAACCTTCCAGGACTGAAGTGGTTGAGCATGGAGAGGTATGCTTATGTCTTCCCAAATGTTCCCATAAGCTCAGTTTTTTTCTGGCAGTGATATAGGTAGCCAGGCTCTTATTGGGCATGTATTTTATAAAGTATTAAACTGTTCCAGGTGACTATGCTAAAGATTTAAATCAAGAGTCCCCAAACCTTCTAAACAAAGGGCTAGTTTACTGTGCGTCACATTTTAATGGGGCTGGACTGTGGTCATCGGGAGTAGAAAACACCTTGGCATCAGTGGGAGTAAACAATGTCCCATCTTTAGTATTGGGGGAATTATTAGTGCCCCATTATTGGTGTCAGTGGGGGTAATAGTACCCTATCTTTGATGTCGGTGAGAGAAATTGTGCCCCATTGTTGATGTCAGTGGAAGGAATAGTGCCCCATCATTGGTGTCAGTGCAGGAATGATTGCCAATTGTTGGTGTCAGTGGGAGGAATAGTGCCCCATCATTGGTGTCAGTGCAGGAATGATTGCCAATTGTTGGTGTCAGTGGAAGGAATAGTGCCCCCATCATTAATGTCAGTGCAGGAATGATTGCCAATTGTTGGTGTCAGTGGAAGGAATAGTGCCCCAAGGACCAGACAAAGGCAAGCCAAGGCCCGCAGTTTGGAGACCTTTATTTATTTATTTTTGTTGATTTTATCTACAACGGTATTATTCTTGATCTGTGAAGAAATAAGATCACACAGTAGAAGGGCATGCATCTCCCTGAGAATAAACATGGTGTACAGGTCATAGTCTTCTTCCTTATTCAATTGACAGGTTTTATTTGCATGCAGGTGTTGAAAGCTTTGATACTTTTTCTCTACAGAAAAGTGATAGTTCTGTCATGGTCAGATTTTTTAGGTGATAATACTTATTTTATACGATAAAATGAGCTTGCTACCACATCAAAAATACTAACAACAACTTACAAACATATCCACAACTCTGCCCCCAGCTACATCACTAACCTTGTCTCCAAATTCCAACCAAGTCATTCTCTTTCGTTCCTCCCAAAACCTCCTGCTCTCTAGTTCCCTTGTTATCTCCTCCCATGCTCCTCTCTAAGACTTCTCAAGAGCTTCCCCCATCCTATGGAACTCCCTAAACAAATCAGTATGACTATTTTCTACTCTGTCGCTGCAAAATCTGGTGCATCTTCCTAACCAAGCAGCTGCTTACAGTAAAACTAAGTAATGATGACTTTTTAATAGGTTACTTGAGGTACTTTTTGGGTATCTAAACAGAGTGGTCACTGTTGTAGCATATTTGCCTTATGATAACTGTAAGCTGAAAATATCCTAAATTCCCTAAATGCATAACTTACTTTTTATGGATCTGTATACATTAATGTGGTCATGTACTTGGATGCACCTAAATGAGTCCATGGAATGGTCATGTTCCCAACTGTATGAATGTACACTGACAATGATGACTTAATTACAGAAGGCCTATATTTAAAACACAAACCCCTTCCATCTCATTACTGACCACCCTGCCACCTTGTCATAATAAATGCCTTTACATAATTCAACCTATTTTGCAGAAAATGCTGTTCCAAGCTCCCACAGTGACTGGTACCATGGTTGTATGCCTATTTTTCTGCCCTTTCAGCTCAGATCATAAGACCACTTTGCCTAGGAATATCGTGAGGGGAATCCAGGAAAGTGATTAATTGTGTTATTGCTGTAGTAACTCAATGACCAGTTCAGATCTTGCTGAACATTTAAATAGTCTGCTGGAAGCAACCATCCCGATTGCTAGGCATTATGGGAAATCTTTTGTATCCAAATCTGGCTTTAAACTTCTCCACAACAGTATCTCGGACCTGCCTGGTGTGTTCCTTGTTCTTCATGATGCTCTCTGCGCTTTAAACGGACCTCTGAGACTATCGCAGTGCAGGTGCATTTATACGGAGACTTGATTACACACAGGTGGATTCTATTTATCATCATTACTCATTTCGGTCAACATTGGATCATTCAGAGATCCTCACTGAACTTCTGGAGAGAGTTTGCTGCACTGAAAGTAAATAATTTTGCACGCCCAATTTTTCAGTTTTTTATTTGTTAACAAAGTTTGAAATATCCAATACATTTCGTTCCACTTCATGATTGTGTCCCACTTGTTGTTGATTCTTCACAAAAAATTACAGTTTTATATCTTTATATTTGAAGCCTGAAATGTGGCAAAAGGTCGAAAAGTTCAAGGGGGCCGAATACTTTCGCAAGGCACTGTATATACGTATACATATCTATATCTATATATATATATATACAGTGGGTACGGAAAGTATTCAGACCCCCTTAAATTTTTCACTCTTTGTTATATTGCAGCCATTTGCTAAAATCATTTAAGTTCATTCTTCTTCCTCATGAATGTACACATAGCACCCCATACTGACAGAAAAACACAGAATTGTTGACATTGTTGCAGATTTATTAAAAAAGAAAAACTGAAATATCACATGGTCCTAAGTATTCAGACCCTTTGCTCAGTATTTAGTAGAAGCCCCCTTTTGATCTAATACAGCCAGGAGTCTTTTTGGGAAAGATGCAACAAGTCTTTCACACCTGGATTTGGGGATCCTCTGCCATTCCTCCTTGCAGATCCTCTCCAGTTCTGTCAGGTTGGATGGTAAACGTTGGTGGACAGCCATTTTTAGGTCTCTCCAGAGATGCTCAATTGGGTTTAAGTCAGGGCTCTGGCTGGGCCATTCAAGAACAGTCACAGAGTTGTTGTGAAGCCACTTCGTTATTTTAGCTGTGTGCTTAGGGTCATTGTCTTGTTGGAAGGTAAACCTTCGGCCCAGTCTGAGGTCCAGAGCACTCTGGAGAAGGTTTTTGTCCAGGATATCCCTGTACTTGGCCGCATTCATCTTTCCCTCGATTGCAAACAGTCGTCCTGTCCCTGCAGCTGAAAAACACCCCCACAGCATGATGCTGCCACCACCATGCTCCACTGTTGGGACTGTATTGGACAGGTGATGAGCAGTGCCTGGTTTTCTCCACACATACCGCTTAGAATTAAGGCCAAAAAGTTATATTTTGGTCTCATCAGACCAGAGAATCTTATTTCTCACCATCTTGGAGTCCTTCAGGTGTTTTTTAGCAAACTCCATGCAGGCTTTCATGTGTCTTACACTGAGGAGAGGCTTCCGTCGGCCACTCTGCCATAAAGCCCCGACTGGTGGAGGGCTGCAGTGATGGTTGACTTTCTACAACTTTCTCCCATCTCCTGACTGCATCTCTGGAGCTCGGCCACAGTGATCTTTGGGTTCTTCTTTACCTCTCTCACCAAGGCTCTTCTCCCCCGATAGCTCAGTTTGGCCGGACGGCCAGCTTTAGCAAGGGTTCTGGTCGTCCCAAACGTCTTCCATTTGAGGATTATGGAGGCCACTGTGCTCTTAGGAACCTTAAGTGCAGCAGAAATCTTTTTGTAACCTTGGCCAGATCTGTGCCTTGCCACAATTCTGTCACTGAGCTCTTCAGGCAGTTCCTTTGACCTCATGATTCTCATTTGCTCTGACATGCATTGTGATCTGGAAGGTCTTATATAGACAGGTGTGTGGCTTTCCTAATCAAGTCCAATCAGTATAATCAAACACAGCTGGACTCAAATGAAGGTGTAGAACCATCTCAAGGATGATCAGAAGAAATGGAAAGCACCTGAGTTAAATATATGAGTGTCACAGCAAAGGGTCTGAATACTTAGGACCATGAGATATTTCAGTTTTTCTTTTTTAATAAATCTGCAACAATGTCAACAATTATGTGTTTTTCTGTCAGTATGGGGTGCTATGTGTACTTTCATGAGGAAGAAGAATGAACTTAAATGATTTTAGCAAATGGCTGCAATATAACAAAGAGTGAAAAATTTAAGGGGGTCTGAATACTTTCCGTACCCACTGTATATATATATATATATATATATATATATATATATATATATATACACACTTTAACTTATTTATAGTTATTTATTATGCCTCCATCCCTAAATGTACATACAGGAATAGAACAGTGGTCATGGGACTTCAAATGAGGCAGATCACTTACTAAATTACAAAACTGGATAAAATCAAAAAATTATAGTTTATTGCATATTCCATAATTGACAAAAGTACAAAGAATCTATTTCCAGATGTGATACAGACATATATAGAGAGAACTAACATAAAAAAATCATATAATAATGCAATTCATATTATTATGATTAAAAACTATATTTCATAAAAAAGAAAAGAGTACATAGTCAATCTCTAAAAAATATATATTCGCATCTATGGGCTCTACGCGTTTCGTGGATCCCTGAATATGAAATCAACTATAATTTCTTGATTTTATCCAATTTTGTAATTTATTAAGCGACCTTTCTCCTTTAAAGTCTCATGACCACTGTTCTATTTCTGTATATAGACTATAAATAAATTAGGGGGGAAGCCTGTCGGTCACACGCCACATCCTCTCTGCTGAGTATGTGGAACGGTTGAGACAGCTCGCACTGCTAAAGGGCTGTTGCTTGTAAGTGTATTTCCTTAATAAAAAGTCTGTGCATCTTATCAGAGAGAATTAGATGTTTTTATTTTCCCCTATGCATTGATACCTGGTGTGGACCACGAGTGATCCAGTGCTGGCCCTGGGAATATCTTTTCAGCTCCAAGTGTATACTGATCCATCCATCCATTAACCCTTATAGGGAACTGCTTTATCTGACCCATTGGTGACTCTTGGGTCAGATGGGAAGGTTAGAGGCATTAATACTTGGTGGTGGTGGATTAAGGAGCACGTTATTCAGTTTGATTTCTCACGGAGGCGCAGGAAACCGGAGTTATTTTTGGATCTAATTGATATTTGGACACTTGGACTTTTTTGCACTATCCATTTCCAGTATTTAGTTATTCACATGTATTCTTATGTGTTTATATTAATATTTCTTTGAGGACATATTTTGGGGTGTTATATTTATATTTCACTTTTTATTTTTTGTGTCTCATTTATATCACTTATAATATTTATTCACTACTTATCTGGCTCAGCACATTTTGTTTGTTATTTCTGTATATACATTGTGCCATAGTACAAGCAGTCACCTCTGATAACATCCCAAACAAATATAAAACAAAGTTGTACTATATATTATTGAAAATGCAATTTATGATTCTAAATCTGAAGTATAGACGCCCCACCTTTTCCAACTTAAATTGTAAAACTATAAAGATAATTTAACACAGTACACATGCGGTTGTGTTCTGTGAGCTGCAGCTTCAAACCAGGCATTACCTCGTTATATTTGTTGCCGCCCTTGGCCATTCCAATGTAAATTGTGTAACATAATATCATAATAAAGTCTTCACTGATGGCCTATCCTTTTGAATGTTTTGCATTTGAGCGTCATTTGTTTTGCTCCAGGTGGAGTAATTATATCCAGATGTAACCATTTCTAGACAGACGATTTTCAGATGTGACCAAGTTCAAGGGTCTACGATTGTCTCTATTTTTTAGGTCCTGGAGCTACACCAGTTCATTATTGGCAGTTATACATTTCATCGGCATGACATTTTACCCCATAAATAAAGAAATCTATAGGAACCAACTGAAGGAAAAAAGGCGCAATTACTCTAGACGTGTACATGTCAACCTTTGTTTAAATCTAAACACATCAGAAGGATCGCAAATGTTAAAAAGGAGATTATTGGCACTATCCAACCTCGAAAACTGGAAGGAAGCTTGGAAGTACATTTCAAAGGCTTCAAAGTTCTGGTGAAACAGAGCAGAGGATTCTATGGGGAGACATATTAGAGGAAGAAAGCGATGCTGCAGATCATGAGCAAAGCTTCACCAGGAGCAATGTATTTGTTTCTAAAGCTTGCATCTCTGGAGAGAAGCACTTCATCTAAATCTGCTACAGAAAAGGTTGAAGGCTTCTAGGCTATACAATGCAGGAGATAAGAAGGTCACGTGATCCTTATGTACCACTAAATCTTACTCTAGGTTTACACTAATTCTTATAAATAGTACCTTTTTTCAGGAGCTGACAAGTGCACTTCCCTTAAGGTTTAAACAGCAAAGAGATTTCATGCAGCTGAAAGTACAATTCATCTAAAATACTATAAACTGTATTACTGAATAATTACGTGTTAAACATCTGAAAGTGGATCAAAACCCAATTGATTTTTGTCATTAAGGATTTTGTTGGACGATATGTCGCGATCGGCTGTCAAAAGCTGTGTACTAACGATCAGATTATCGTGCGATCAATTCGAAAGTAATTTTTTTTCGTACGATTGTCTGTTTGTGTGTACGAGGCATAAAGAATGATTAACCAGTTCTGGACCAGAAGATTTTCCCCCTTAATGACCAGGCCATGTTTTGCGATTCGGCACTGCATTACTGTAACGGACAATTGCGTGGTCGTGCAACGCTGTATCCAAATAAAATTGATGTCCATTTTTTCCCACAAATAGAGCTTTTTTTGGTGGTATTTGATCACCTGAGCGATTTTTATATTTTGCGCTATCAACAAAAAAGAGCGACAATTCTGAAAAAAAAAAAAAAAAAAAACAATATTTTTCACTTTCTGCTATATAACATTCTCCAAAATAAAAAATGTAAAAAATCTAAATGTTTTAACATTTTAGGCCAATTTGTTTTCTGCTACAGATTTTTGATAAAAAAAAATCACAATAAGCGTATTTTAAATTGGTTTGCACAAAAGTTATCACGTCAACTAACTACGGGAAAGATTTATGTCATTTTCATTGTTTATCTGTGCAACATTGTGGCGACCGATCGTACCCCTAACTAAAATTATGCACTGTTACTGTAATAATGACACTGGCAGGGAAGGGATTAACATTATGGGTGATCAAGAGGTTAAATGTGTACCTAGGGGAGTAATTCTAACTGTGGGGGGGCATGGCTTGTTAAATGATCATAGAGATCTGTGATGCTATATATAAGAATCACAGGCGCTCTGTGATCATTCCAGAGAGAAGAATGGTCAGCTGTGTTTACAACAGCTGACCATTCTTCACTCTCAACGAGGAACGATCGTGGGTGTCAGATGGCAATTGGAGATGCCTGCCCCATGCATCGGCTTCCCCACTGCTGAGCATCGGCTTCCCCTAACTGCAGGCGCGCAACCGATGTAGGTCTACGTCGGTTTTCGCAGGAGGGCCACAGTAAAAAGGCAGCGGCAGTCGGAAAGAAAGGTCAGATTTTATATTTCTTGATTTGAAGTGAGTTTCCATTTGTGGAGATTTCCCTTCTCTTGCTGACTTTGAGACACAACAAAAAGTGAGAAGAAATCTCTCCTAACTGAAGGGAAATCCCATTTTAGACAGCCATCACTAGAATATGTATCCCTATTGGAAACTCCTATTTGGTGACAACAGTAAAATGTTTTATCTCTCATGACCTTAAAGTGGAGTTCCGGCCACAAAATGTTTATTTTCAATAAAAATACCCCCGACACAGTCAGGGCTAGTACATTCCACAATGGATAGCCTCTGAACTGTCCCGGGTCGCACTTACCTTTTAGAAGAAATACTTACCTTGAAAAGTTCTTCTCCAGCACTGCCATCTCGGATGCCAGTGCGTCTTCTTCTGTGTCCTCTTCCATGTCCTCTTCTCCCAGAATGCGCCTGCACCGGCCCCGCTTGTCACTTCCGGTGCGGGCGCGTCATCCCCAGAAGCTGTTTAGCAGGGAATGAGGCGCCGCACCGGAAGTGACGAGTGGGGCCAGTGCAGGCGCATTAAATCCTGGGAGTGATGACGCTCCCAGGAATTAATGCAAAGAGGAAGTGACGGCGCGGGCCGCGGCCGCAGAGGGAGGAAGTGGAAGAAAGGTGAGTATTTTTTTCTTTGATAACAAGGTAAGTAAACAAAAAAAAAAATGTAACTATCCATTTCTTTTGCAGGTGACCAAAAACAAGCAGATGGTCCAAAATCGTTTATGTCGATTTTGTGGCCGGAACTCCGCTTTAATAGAGAAGATGAATCTCTCCAGCAGAGACGCTGATGGCAATAAAAACCCAACACAGGGTCTAACCCTTCCACACTCTATCCAAAGCTAAAATAAAGTTTTGGCTTTAAATACATTTTAATATTCCTTGAATAACTCAATGAGTTATTTCACTTAAATACAATATTCTTTATATATATATATATATATATACATATTTAAATATATATATATATATATATATATATATATATATATATATATATAGTTGTATAAGTGGGGCGACTGATCTACCTTCTAAATTCTCCAATCTCTTGGGAATTCCCTCCATATAAATTCATCCTACTGTGCCATCTTAAGCCGGCCATAGACTGATCAAAATTCGGCTGGTTCAGCAGGACCTACCATATGCCGATTTCTACAGTAACCATCAAAACCTATCCTATCACAGCCCATTCATTTTGACCAGTGGGGCTGCCCATTATATTATTGGACCAATAGGTATTGTGGGACCAGGGCTTAGTGGCACGCTTCAACACTACCTTGAAACATTGGAAATTTGCATCTGAAAATGGCGAATGTTTGATGGTGACAAGATGGTTGGGGAGGCTGCTGCAGGTATGTGCACCTCTAAGTACCTGCATTTTTTACTTGCAGCTGTTTGTCCCCCTAAGCACAGAGTCTTTTAAAATATTGAGCAGGTAGTCTGTGCTCCCTATATGCACCTTGATGTTCAATGTTTGAATAAAGTCATGTCCATTTATGCACGGACATTAACAACTATCCAGAGATACTATCCCAAATATTATATGATTGCTCAAAAAAATCTGCGTGGCTTTATACCTAACTGTTGAGAAGCCTGGTCAGAAAATCAGCAAATAGCGTAACATAACGAAGAAGAGGCCCTTCCAAAATAACTACACTAGAGTTACACTTTAGATAACACCAACTTCATCCCTCATCACCAATCACGACAGCCAGATGTTCTACACTTCTTTGTCTACGTCAAGGGTATCCGCACATTCTAAACAAAGGTCCAAATTACTGTCCCTTAGACTTAAGAGGGAGCTGGACTAGGACCATTGGGAGTAGAAAGTATCCCGACATCAGTGGGAATAAACAATGTCCCATCTTTGGTGTCAGTGGAAGAAATAGCGCCCCAACGTTGGTGTCAGTGGGAGGAATAGTGCCTCATCATTAGTGTCATTAGGCCCCATTGTTGGTGTCATTGGGAGGAATTGTGCCCCATAATTGGTATCATTGGGCCCAATCATTGGTGTAATTAGGAGGAATTGTGCCCCATCACTGGTGTCATTGGGAAGAATTGTGCCCCATAATTGGTATCACTGGGCCCCATCATTGGTGTCATTAGGAGGAATTGTGCCCCATTGTTGGTGTCTTTGGGAGGAATTGTGCCCCATAATTGGTATCATTGGGCCCCATCATTGGTGTCATTAGGAGGAATTGTGCCCCATCGTTAGTGTCATTGGGAGTATCATTGGGCCTAATCGTTGGTGTCATTGGGAGAAATTGTGCCCCATCGTTGGTGTCATTGGGAGATTCTGTGCCCCTTCAAAAATGTTTGAGGGAAATTATGCCTCATTGTTGATATCAGTAGATAAAAATAATGCCCCAAAGGTCATACTGGAGCAAGCAAAGGGCTACATCTGGCCCCTGGGCCGCAGTTTGGAGTCCACTGGTCTATGTCATCCATGATTTAGGGCCCTCTTTAGCCATGGCTCAAGGGGGGCTGTCATTACAGAATACATTACCACTCAAAAAGAAATTTCAGTTTTTTTAGGGGAAATATTTGCTACCTCAGAAATAGGAACAAGTCCCGTAGCTATCGAATTTAGTATGCTCCTTGATAATATGATAGAGCATGACAAGGTGATAAGTAATCACAGGGAATTACTACTGTACTTTTAATGGATATATTTGTTTTACACAATAAAGTAATTTCCAGCGCAAGCTTTACTACCCGAAATGTCACACGACAATGTCTTATAAAACGCAGTATTTCATTGTAAAAGTTTTTTTTTTTTTTTAATTCCTTGCCACAGAATGAGAAAAGTCAATATATTTCATACTAGTCAGGACTATTTCAGGCAGTGTAATAAAATAATGTTGGAGTTCATAGAGCAATTTATTTAGTAATAAACATAGCAGTCGGCAACAAATAAACAGGTGGATTGGGCAACATAAATATTCGGTTGTAAAAAATGACACGGCGGAAAGTCTTCTGAAAGGAGAGATATATATGCGCAGAACTCTGGCAAGCGCTATCAGCAAAGAACTGACTGCACAGGCAGTGAAGAACGGTCAGAAAATAATGTAATTGGCGGTTGTTTATCAAGCAAATAGCCACATTGCGGATACATTTATACACACTGGATCACTTTGACGTGTTTTCATGGGCCTACATGCATAAGTTCCTCTACCTCTAAGACATAATTCCATTATGCAATTTTTCTGTCCTGCTACGGCATATAAGTTAACCCTGTTACCTTTGTACAGCAAGACTCATAGCCTTATTTAAAGCGGTATTCACCACTTGACCTGCGGAACATTTACCCTCCCCCCTCATGACCAGGCCATTTTTTGCGATATGGCACTGTGTTACTTTAACTGACAATTACCGGTCATGCAATGCTGTACCCAAATAAAATGTATGTCCTTTTTTTCCCACAAATAGTGCGTTTTTATTTGGTGGTATTTGATCATCATCTCTGTATTTTTTTTTTTTTTTTTTTTGCACTGTCAACAAAAAAAAAGCCAATTTTGAAAAAAAACAACAATATTTTTTACTTTCTGCTATAAAAACATACAATAAAAAAATGGAAAAAAAAATCAAATTTAGACCAAAATTAATTCTGCTACATATTTTTGGTAAAAAAAAAATCTCAATAAGCATATAAGTTATCGCATCTACAAATAGGATATTTTCATTAATTTTTATTTTTTTTCTATACTAGTTATAGGGGCAATCATCGACTTATGGTGGGACACTAACTGACACTTTTTTGGAACCAGTGACAATAATGCAGTGATCAGTACTAAAAATATACTGTCACTGTACTAATGACACTTGCTGGGAATGGGTTAACATCAGGGGAGATCAAAGGGTTAACTGTGCCTAGCCAGTGTTTTACTATACTGCGTTTTTACTAGGGGAAGAGATGGATTTTAATCCCTGGTTTGCAGAGACACAAATGTAATCTCTTCCCTCCTGTCAAAGCGGTGATCTGCCTTGTTTACATAAGCACACTAAAATATATATCTGGACACACATATGTCAAGCAGGATATCTTTGCGCTTATTGGAGGAGTCAGCTGGTTAACTGCTAAAAAACAAACTGCTGCTACTTCACCAAATATCGTATAAATTGGAAAAACATGAATAGAAAGAATAGTAGCGCAAAAAGTCACTCTGATATGACTCATAAATAGCATAAAATACAAGGTGTTTGTAAACACTCAAATAAGGGTAAAAAGTCATTTAAAGTCCATAGACCGTCCAGGATAGAGTGATGTTGCTAATGGATCACCTTTTTCAACCACCACCAAGTGTCACACCGAGGGGACAGTAGAAGTGGCAACTCACCAGATATAGTGGCTCAGGTGTTCTCACACAAGAGCACAGAAAGCGGGAATCAAAGATATTGATGATGGGTGTCAGCAAACAGCCTTGATATATCCTCGCTGTATATACTAGATCAGACCTCCTTTCCACAGACTCCACTCAGTATAATGGTCACATGTAAGGTAAAATGACTACAATAGTGAAGTACTATAAAACTCAGCTTTATTAAAAAAGAGAATTGCACTCACATATGTAGAGAAAAGTCAAGCTTCCATATAGCAATGCACAGCGGTCAGGCAGGAATCCTCACACGAATAGCCTCCCGGGTTGACTCCACGCCAACCCCGATACTTCCGGGTGGGTCCTCTACCGTACCACGTGGTGTCGGATGCGTCGTCTGGTCACGCCCCCTGTGACACTTGGTGGTGGTTGAAAAAGGTGATCCATTAGCAACATCACTCTATCCTGGACGGTCTATGGACTTTAAAGGACTTTTTACCCTTATTTGAGTGTTTACAAACACCTTGTATTTTATGCTATTTATGAGTCATATCAGAGTGACTTTTTACATAAGCACACTGTTGTTCTGTCCCTCTGCAGTATGATCCATGGGTGCTGGCGAACATTGATTCTGTGGTACCCGCCGAGGGGCTCCCGCTGCCACGGCCGTAGTGAGCCGCCAGCGGCGCATATGCACGCCCCCTACCCAGAAATGTTGGCTCACGTATATGTGATCCAGCGCAGAGGTGCCACCCTGCTATAGTGCGGACCTTAAGTGATTAAACCCAGAAATGTATTATTTATTGCAGCTTACTAATCATTAGATTTAGTGGCTGCTATAGTTTTCTTTTTTTGCTCTGTTTTCACCTGCTGATCTGGTCCGTAACACACCTCCTGTATTGGAGTGCCCCCCACTCTGGATTTAAAAAGCACAGGGGCACCTTTGGCCAGCAGCCTTGTCAGTCTGGGGGGAGGGGAGACTTACTGGCAGGATAACCAGGAGAAAATAAAAGAAAGACAGCATAGAAAGAAAACTGATGCAGCCATCACATCTATGACTTGGTATTTGGTAAGCTGCAATAGAATAATTGTTTGCTTGTGGGTTTAATACTGCTTTAATCAGTGTTAGCAGTTTACCCAGCATGCAGTTCATCACTACTACATTTAGAAGTCTTGACAATAGTGAAACCGGCTAGTCTTGCTGCTCAAGCTCTAAAAAAATAGCTGTACATCTGGCAATTTGAGCGATTAAGTGTTTGTTTTCATTTTTTGTCGAAATTGCAAAGCATCTAAAAATTAAAATGGCAGTTCTTGATAGACCACAAGGGGATAGGATTGCTTTTGACAATTTTTTTATGTCGTTTTTTTGTTGTTATTGTTATTTCAATTTGAACTTGGAAATATTTAAAATATTTTGTAGCGGGACTTTTAATGAATTACTTAAGTTGAATTTCATGAGTTTTTGTCATACATATACATCAATAACAAATGTATCGAATTTGTTTGTTACCCATAAATATAAAGACTATAAAAACATCCTTAATGTCCTGACAAAGACATTTAAAATATATCCATCCGATATGTTCTCATTACATTATTCTGCATCCTAAGAGTCCATTCACACTGCCGAGACTTGTGAGGCGACTTGTGTGCCCTCAAGTCACCCCAAGTCGCTTGACATAACAAAAGCAATGTTAATCAATGAGTGCCGTCTTAATTGGCACTACTGAAGTCGCTCTGACCTCTGAAAAGGGTCCTGTACTACTTTGAGGCGACTTGTATCTGACTTGTGTCGCCTCCTTATCTTATTTGAAGCGACTTGTGATCCGACTTTCCATTAAAATGGTCCTGAACCAGAAAAAAAGATAATTTTTCTTAGAATTTTTAGTAGCGCAGGGATGGGGCTCCGCTCCACTCCACCTGGGCATTTTTGTTGCAGGCGTTTATCGGGCATTTTTTGGGCGTCTTTGGAGGCAGGCATGACTTTTTTTGGATTTAGTGTCTGGGGGGTCTAAAAAGTGTACCTGTGAAGTTTCAGCTCTGTAGCATGTCCAGAACCAGAAAAAAGATAATTTTTCTTAGAATTTTTAGTAGCACAGGGATGGGGCTCCGCTCCACCTGGGCGTTTTTGTTGCAGGCGTTTATTGGGCATTTTTTGGGCGTCTTTGGAAGCAGGCATGACATCTGAACTTCTGTATAGTGCCCAAAAAAATGCCCGATAAACGCCTTCAACAAAAACGCCCAGGTGGAGCGGAGCCCCATCCCTGTGCTACTATCGTCTATCATACAAGTCGCGCTGAATTCGCGCTGAAAGTCGCGCTAACAAGTCGCCCCTTATGAGGCGACTTTCTGGTTGCGGCAGTGTGAATGGGGTCTCAAGGTGTATTCCATCTGTAGATAAAAAAACACCATTAACCAACCCTCACCCCCTAAAGCCCCCAGGTATTTTTTTGTAAAAAGAAATCCTGTATAATACCTTTTTGTGGAGGTTTTGTAGCCAGTCTGGTGATATCAGAGGAGCTTCCTCCTCTTCCTCAGCAGTGGCAAACTCATGTAAGGCCATGTGAGCATCACTTAGTCCTGGAGTACTGTGAGCCCAGCCTCTAGGATGACGCATCCCAGGTGGTGTGACAGTGACAGACCGGGCTCATAGGAAATGAGCAGAAAGACGCAACCGATGAGGACTGCTAATGCTGGTCTTAAGGAGGAAGCTGGGGAGACCAAAAGGAAACAGAAAAGCGCGTGTAGCATTTAATAAAACATGAGGTAGCAAGATCGACAATGAAACACTCACAAGATGGATATAAAATAAAGGCTCATCTATGGAAGGAAGCGTCCCGATAGGAGAGATGTACAGCAGGCAACTTTAGGTTAACAGGGACCATGGTCTGACAGGAAGGGAAGCCAGCAAGGTCCATGTCATTCTGGGTACTTTCGATGGAATGCAGTGTGGAGAGCAGTGGTGTGGATGGTGTGTGACGTCACTGGGAAGCTAGGAATACAACGCGTTTCAGAGCATGCGCAGTGCTCATATTGAGCATGCACACTCATTTCTCAAATGACACTTGAGCCTTTGCCAGCTTCACTCCAGGTTGTCAGACCACGGTCTCTGTTAACCTGGAGTGGCCCGCTGTACATTTCTGCCATCAGGACGTTTCTTTTCACAGATGAGCCTTTTCGTTTTCATTCATCTTGTGAGTGTTTTATTGTCGTTCTTGCTACCTCATGTTTTATTAAATGCTACATTTAGAGGCGCTTTTCTGTTTCCTTATGCACTAGCTACAGAGTTTGACTTTTACTCCTGAGAAGAACTTCTGCCCTAAATACACAAGCATTTCCCTTTATAACTTGTGGCCTGACCCCAACTACTGGCCTTCTAACAATATAATATTGGACTTTTTATGACTCTGTTTTAGATTTGTTTTAAAAATGAAATCTTTGGACTAGCCTTCCAATAGGCTTTATATGAGTAAACCCTGAGTGCTTTTCATATGTTCACACCGGATTAAAAAAAATGAATAAAAGTGGAGTTTTAAAACAGATTTCCCAAATCTGCCTGACAGAAGTTCACACATTGCTTCATAACTGAACGGAAGATGGCGGGGAGGGGAACAGACCGCCATCTTCAGCTTCAGCATTTAATGCCAATATTCCTCAGCAAATATGATAGGGGGATTTCTGGCAGGGTTTGTTTTGGGGGAGGGAGGGTAGAGGTAGTTCTAGTGGGGTATCTCATTATCAGGGATAGATAGATAGATAGATAGATAGATAGATAGATAGATAGATAGATAGATAGATAGATAGATAGATAGATAGATAGATAGATAGATAGATAGATAGATAGATAGATAGATAGATAGATAGATAGATAGATAGATAGATAGATAGATAGATAGATAGATAGATAGATAGATAGATAGATAGATAGATAGATAGATAGATAGATAGATAGATAGATAGATAGATAGATGTGATATATCAATAGGGAGTATACTGTAGAAAAGGGTACTTGCATGCTTATTTGGATTGACCTTGTTGTCTATTTGTACCTGTTCTTTCTAAATCTAAGCGTGAAATAAATAATGGCTACCGAGATGCATGTATTTATGATACTACTGTATGTGAAATGTACTTTAGTAAACATTGTATGCACTTTAACCAGTTCTGGACCGGAAGGATTTGCCCCTTAATGACCAGGCCATTTTTTGCAATTCGGCACCACATTACTTTAACGGATTAACAGAAAATTGCGCGGTCATGCGACGCTGTACCAAAATAAAATTTTCCCACAAATAGAGCTTTCTTTTGGGGTATTTGATCACCTGTGTGATTTTTATTTTTTGCGCTATAAACAAAAAAAGAGTGACAATTCGGAAAAAAATATATATATATTTTTCACATTCTGCTATATAACATTTCCCCAAAAAAATATAAAAATCAAAATTTTTCATCTTTTTAGGCAAATTTGTATTCTGCTACATATTTTTGGTAAAAAAAAATCTCAATAAGTGTATTTTGATTGGTTTGCGCAAAAAATATTGCGTCTACAAACTAGGGGAAATATTTATGTAATTTTTATTATTATTATTTCTTTTACTAGTAATGGTGGCGGAACTGCAACATTGCGGCGGACAGATTGGACCCCTAACTGACATTTTTGACACTTTTGCGGGGACCAGTGACATTACTACAGTAATCAGTGCTAAAAATATGCACATGTAATAATGACATTGGCAGGGAAGAGGGTTAACCTAGTGGGTGATCAAGGGGTAAATGTAAGCCTAGGGGAGTGATTACTAACTGTGGGGGAAGGGGCTTGTGAAATAACCATAGAGACATGTGATCCTATATAGAAGGATCACAGGCGCTCTGTGATCATTTCAGAGAGAAGAACGGACAGCTGTGTTTACAACAGCTGCCCGTTCTTCTCTCTCAGCGGGGAGAGATCAAAATTGCTGCCGTCCCGGTGCATTGGCATCCCCGCTGCCTAGTGGGGGCGAGAGTGCACGGCCAATGGCACGCATGCCCACCAGCACCAGGCGCACGACCGGCGTACCCCTATGTCAGTTCGTGGAGGAGGGACTGCCTGCCGCAGTATATCTGCGGCGGACGGTCCGAAACAGGTTAGTAGAAAAAAAGGTGTAATTGCCAACCTCATTGATATTAGACTATAGACAGACTTATTTCACCCCCTTAAGCAGGCCATAGTCAGCAGGTACCAGCCGAGATTCGATCCATGTTTGGGCAGGCTGAATGTATCAATTGATCAACTTGGGGACAACCAGATAATTTTACATGATTATTGCAAGTGGCCGTTATAGGCGCTAGTAATAATTACTGTGTTCTCTTGGCAGGGACGGTTTCCCAATGCGGCCCCTCCAGAAGAAAATAATGGCTCGGCGGGCTGGATTCCCTTTTCAACACTGACTGTGTTGATGGGGAAATAGAGCAAGTTTCTTTCCTGCAACCCCTGGTTGCAGGAAAGAAACTTGCTCCATCTATGGCAGCCTTAATCTCTAAAGAGCCCAAAACGCGTCAGTGTGCTTCTGTCATCCTTCAATGTCCCCTAATAGACAAATCTGAAAATTCTTTTATAAGATACAGAATATAATATGAAATGTTTGTTAGAGGAAGGAAGCCTCGTACAGAGAAGAGTTTTTTATTTACCTTCATCAGGACACGAAGGATGTCTTTATTGTTTTCATAATGAATGAATTAAATACATTTGTTATTGATGTATATTTATGATAAAAAAAAACCTGTAAAGTTAGGACAAAATATTTTGAATATCCACAAATATGAATAAAGGAATTTCGATTCTCTCTGGGAAATATGGTTCACACAGGATGAATTCATCCGTTTCAATTTGATCGCTTTTAATATACTGTATTGTTTTCATTTTTATTGCTCAGTTTTAACTTTATAATCAACGGAATTCTGGTAGTAGATTGAACTCATGGGTGGTAGATTGCTTCGTTTCTGGCGATTACTTGTCATCGGATTTGTGATTACCGGAGGCTCAAAAGTGTTTGAAATTGACTTAAAATTGCCAGCTTTAGCACTTCAGGAGGAATTCTAGACCTCTTCATATTTTTTTGCTATAGAATTTTAGCTGCAGTGTTGGAAGGGAGAAAAAGAAAGAGAAATGGACTGCTGGAGGGGTGAATATATGCTATCAACACTTGCAGGGAGGTAAAACTTTTAATGTTGTTAACGAGGGCCCAAAGCCTGCTTTAGAATAAAGTCCTTTCCCCTCTTGCTGCCTATAGCCATTTCTCAAGGTCGAAGCTGTGTAAAGCCGTGCACTGATTGGTTGCATCTGCCTGATCTGGTAATTTAAAACTAAATAGCATTAGAATGCCATAACCCCTACATTATATCACTCCCTAATAATGAAGGTTCTATTCTTTTATATTAGGATAGTACATATAAGGGAAGTACTAATTCATTATTAGGCCAAAAATAAAAGTATGATTCTCACTCCATCCCCATTTCCTATCACCTTCTTTTTTGGAGGTCATTACTCATTTTTCTTCTTTTTAAAGTGAACTTTTTACTATCATGTTGGGTGAAAAAAATATTCACTAATAATGCGGTCTTCTTTTCCGAATAACTGGCAGAGCAGATTTTTCATTATTCGCTCATTAATATGTCATTCGTAGGGCAATTATATAAATGTGATTCTCATGCTATAACTGTAGCATAAGAAATGGGACCCCCATTTTCTCCCACCATCTTTTTTTAGAGGTTGCTATACACTTTGATGCATTTAGTAGTAAACCTTTTACTATCATGTTGGGTGCATAAAATATTAGCAAAGTATACAATATGTTTTGCTGAATTGCTGACAGAGCAGATTTTGCATTATTCACTAATCTCTTTCTCTTTTCATTGGAGATAATTTCTTCATATGCAATATTTATTATATTCTCAGATTGAGTTGCCCAGGTTTGTGACAAATTTACAAAAAAATCATAAGGTACACTAACTTTGTTATATATTACGCTCCCCTCTACATAGAGCCAAACAGATGTGTTCTGTTCACTGAATTTAAAGTACACTATGTTACCGAAAGTATTGGGACGCCTGCCTTTACACACACATGAACTTTAATGGAATCCCAGTCTTAGTCCATAGGGTTCAATATTGAGTTGGCCCACCCTTTGCAGCTATAACAGATTCAACTCTTCTGAGAAGGCTGTCCACAAGGTTTAGGAGTGTGTCTATGGGAATGTTTGACCAGTCTTCCAGAAACGCATTTGTGAGGTCAGGCACTGGTGTTGGAGAGAAGGCTTGGCTCACATTCTGCACTTTAATTCAAATTCCCAAAGGTGTTCTATCAGGTTGAGGTCAGGACTCTGTGCAGGCAAGTCAAGTTCCTCTACCCCAAACTCGCTCATCCATGTCTTTATGGACCTTGCTTTGTGCACTGGTCCAAACCATTTGGTAGAGAGGATACTATGATGTGGGGTTGTTTTTCAGGGGTTGGGCTTGGCCCCTTAGTTACAGTGAAGGGAACTCTTAAGGCATCGGCATACAAAGACATTTTGGGCAATTTCATGCTTCCAACTTTGTGGGAACAGTTTGGGGTTGGTCCTTTCTGTTCCAACATGACTGCGCACCAGTGCATAAAGCAAGGTCCAAAAAGACATGGATGAATACGTTTGGGGTGGAGAAACTTGACTGGCCTCAACCCAATAGAACACCTTTGGGATGAATTAGAGCACAGACTGCGAGCCAGGCCTTCATGTCCAACCTCAGTGCCTGACCTCAGTCATGTTGGAAAAGGAAGGGTCAACCCCAAACTATTCCTAAGAAGTTGGGAGCATGAAATTGTCCAAAATGTCTTGGTATGCTGATGCCTTAAGAGTTCCCTTTACTTGAACTAAGAGGCCAAGCCCAGTGCCTAAAATACAACCCCAAACCATAATCCCCCCCTCCAGCAAATGATTTAGACCAGTGCACAAAGCAAGGTCCATAAAGACATGGATGAGTGAGTTTAGGGTGGAGGAACTTGACTGGCCTGCACAAAGTTCTGACCTCAACCTGATAGAACACCTTTGGGATGAATTAAAGTGCAGACTGCAAGCCAGGCCTTCTCTCCAACACCAGTAGCTGACCTCACAAATGTGCTTCTGGAAGAATGATCAAACATTCCCATAGACACACTCCTAAACCTTGTGGACAGCCTTTCCAGAAGATCTGAAGCAATTATAGCTGCAAAGGGTGGGTCAGCTCAATATTGAACCCTATGGACAAAGACTGGGATGCCATTAAAGTTCATGTGCATGTAAAGACAGGCGTCCCAATACTTCTTTTAGTATAGTTTATATATAAACCCAATCATAAAACTCTTTTATAAGGTTTAATATGTTAATTAAAGTAATTTTTCAATATGTTTTAAATGTGCAGCTTTTAATAAAATAATACAAGGCTATCCTGACATAAAGGTCCTTGTTCAGGCACTATGGCCTTTCAACACAGATTTACCAAGTCTGGTCCACTGTTATTTACATAGAGAAACCAACCCTGTACTTTTTTTTCAGTAAAACAACCAAACATATTGGCAATTTTGATGGGCTGCAGTAGGGACAGGCAGAAATGTGTATCGCTTAGGGAAAGTACAATTACAATTGAAAGTGGGCTTATAATATCTAAAGCTGGCATGAGACAATGACATAACAATTACACTGTATTTTCATAAAAAAGGAATAGTATCCAAGACCCATCTGATGAAGTTCATGCCAATGCTTTATATAACAATCCTCTTTTTGAATGTATTGGCTTATTTATTTGATTCAGATTGCGAACAAAGAGAAAAGCGCTTTTATGATGCAACATTTCATTATCGTTGAGACGAAAGTATAAGCTGCACAATGCAAGGGGGTTAATTAAAGTCTCCTACCAGCTATTGTTTCCACTGTTCTCAAAGAAAAGCTTCCTTTCAGAATGCAGAGGAGATCATCATTATGGAGCAGGAAAAGTTCATTCATAGAAGTACTCAGAACTGATATATTCTCAATTAGCTCACTGTCAGATGAAAACTATGGTGGTTCTGAGGGATGGGAACAAAGAATCGGAGTGATGTGAGATGTACTGCCAACAATTTTTACTCTTCAGCAAGCGGGTCTGACTCTACCGTGAAACGCTGCTTGAAATGTTTCTCTGAAGAGAGCAGGACTACCACTGTGGACACAGAACTGGGACTGAATCCAATATAACAAAGGAAGCAAATCCGCCTGTCGCTTTCCATTATAGAACTTTAAGTAATGTCGGAGATAAAAATTGACTCTGTATTAAAGAGGAATTCTAGCTTATACCGTGCTTTTTGTATGGTGACCCAAATGTCACTTTGTCTATGTGTACTTGTTAGGCAATTACAGTTAGGTTACACAGCTATGATCCATTTATTGTTTTTTTATGACTTTGAAGTGACCCTGTCACTGGAAATATTTTTTTCTAACAGAATGCCCCTGCAAAGGAAGATGATTTACACTTACCCCTATGGCAGACACTGACTCAGATCATCAATTTGCTGAAGAGCTATGGCCTCCAGGAGAATCTGTACATCCAACACTTTTGGAACTGTCAGATACCTACACTCCCACCACATGTGGTTCCATCCACCAGCCTTTATTGGCGCTTTTCCACTGCATGGAACCGAATGGTTCGGCACGCTTTTGTGCTTTTCCACTGCTGGTACCGCATGGTACAGTGTAGAAACGGTTCGGTACGGTACGGCGGCGCTTTTTCACTGCATGGAACCGAACGGTACGGCTCTCTAAAACAGTACCACCTCGATTGTGGTTCCAAGAGGTACCATACCGGTACCATATCCCACAATCCTTTGCATGCAGTCACTACTAGCCACTGATTGGTCAGAGAATCATTGTTATCCCACCCATTTAACTTTAGTACTACTTTAGTGGAAAAGCAAACCATACCAAACCGTACCAAACCGTTCCAACACCGCACCATGCGGTACCAGCAGTAGAAAAGCAAACCGGGCCAAGCAGGGCCGAGTAGAGCCGAGCCGGTACTTGCAGTGGAACAGTGCCATTAGTCTCTACAGGACACAAGAGTAAGGAAGGTGGGAGAAACCATAGCACACAGTGGGGGACCAGGCATTTGTCACATTCAGAAGTGTATCAGATGCTGAATAGTCTTTGGGGGTTGTAGATATTCAGCAAAGTGATGAATATTGGAGATAGGTGAGTCATACATGGAAACACCAGTATTATTCCTTATTCCTGTGGGCCTGGGGGCTGAAAGGAGCAGTATGGGAGTAAAGGAAATGTGAGTATGTGCTTGTTGATGTTTCTAAACAGTTGTAAAAATGGCAATAATAATCAGCTTAACCAATTTTTTTAATATAGTGCTAGACAGATGGAAAAGTGGGCAAATTTCAGGCAATTTAAAAAATCTAAATATTTCAAAATGAGGGGTTGCCTATTGGTGTACAATACGCCAAGCAATGTTCAGAGGAGAAGCCTAGGCTAGGTTCCTTGAACCAACCCAATTCCAAAATTTTGCTGCCATCAACTTCAAAATTACCTTTAAAAAAAATAAATAAATAAATAAATAAAAAGGTACATCTCTCAGTCAAAGCATTTGATATATTTTATTTTTTTCTATTGTGAAAACAATATGTTTATGTAGATTTTACACATTGCTCCAACTTTTTGGAAATTTTGGGTTGTATGTATTTTCATTAGTTTAACTCATAGTTGCAGGGTCTATTTACACCAGCTTGACTAGTTGCAGTGTGTTCAACCACTTAAGCCCCGGAAGATTTTACCCCCTTCCTGACCAGGGCCTATTTTGCGATTCAGCACTGCGTGACTTTAACGTACAATTGCGCGGTCATGCGACGCTGTGCCTAAACTAATTTGACGTCCTTTTTTTCCCACAAAAAGAGCTTTCTTTTGGTGGCATTTGATCACTTGTGCGATTTTTTGATCATGCGCTATAAACAAAAAAAGAGCGTACATTTTGCAAAAATAACAATATTTTTCACATTTTTTTATATGAAATTCCCCAAAAAAAATGTAAAAATCTAAATTTTTTAATATTTTAGGCCAATTTGTTTTATGCTACATATTTTTGGTAAAAAAAAATCGCAAAAAGCGTATTTTGATTGGTTTGCGCAAAAGTTATTGCGTTTACTAACTAAAGGAAAGATTTTTGTCATTTTTGTTGTTTTTTTTTTAACGCGTAATGGCGGCGATCTGCGATTTTTTTTGCGGGACTGCGACATTGCAGCGGACAGATCGGACCCTTGACTGACATTTTTGACACTTTTGGGGTTACCAGTGACATTACTACAGTAATCAGTGCTATACATATGCACTGTTACTGTAAAATGACACTGGCAGTGAAGGGGTTAACTTTTTTTGAGAGGGAGGGGTTGTGTGTGTCCCTAGGGGCGTGATTCTAACTGTGATTGGCTGTGGCTTGAGGTTTAGGAACAGTGATCAACGGTCCTACATAGTAGAACCGTACGATCACTATTCCTACACAGGGGAGAATGACAGGTGGCTTGTTTACATCAGCCGCCTGCCTTTCTCCCGCTCTAACGGACGATCGCGAGTGCCTGGTGGACATGGGGCACACGCGCGGGGGGTTCCGTGACCGAGCGGGAGCGGGAGCGCGCCTCCAGCGGCGTGCGCTCGCTCCCCAGAGCCTCACAGGCTAGTAACGTACCCATACGTCACTTTGCCTGTGAGGGGCTGACGAGTGGTTAATGAACACATTAACACTTGTTATGTTGCATGTTAACTTGTGTTAACATTGTATTAGGGCAGCCAATTCATTTAAATTAGCTATTCATATCACAACAAATCAAAAATATTGCAGGTTGCATTTCTTTGTATCGTATTGCAGTGGTATGCATCACAGGGGGCGTTGTGAAGGTGTATTAGGGTGCCATTCAAAATGAATTGGACAGCAGCCCATCAACACACTGCTGTGAAGCTGTGTGAACGGGCCCTTAATACGTTGTAACACTAAATAGAGCAAAGGTTTTGAATATTTGTGCACCTTTACACATACAAACGCTGTAGCTTAAACACATGTGTATATTTTTACTTCCTTTATATGAGTATTCATAGAAAATGATAAAAATACAACATGCTAATGTGGTTTTCCCTCTGGCATATGTTTAGAGCAGGCTGTAAAAGGAATAGATTGTTGGTTAAGCTTTTAAATGGAGAAAATGTTCTGCAAAGTAATAAAAATAGATTACTTTTTTTTTTTTTTAAATATGATTTCACTAACACAATGAATCAATTTAATGCCTGCAAATAACACCTGTAATTGGACAGAATGTGGAATGCTATAAATAGATGCTGGCTTTATCACACCAGGCTGCTAAAAATGAACCGGCTGCACAAAATAGCTGCATAATGCTTGTGAATTAAAAGCAAAAGAATAGCATATTGCTGGCAGAGCCAGTCTAATCTCATTCTTCAAACAAAGCAAGATGAGAGTGAACAAAAAGCACTGAAGCTTGGCCAAAATGGATCAACATGATTCACTTCAGGAATTTTATACTATATATCCAATGACCCATCATTAGCTGGGTCACTAAACTCCTATAGAAAGCATCAATATTATCAGTCCCGAAATATTACTATTACCTGTCAAGAAAGTTTGTGGACATCTGAGTATCATCCTTGTTGGGCATTCTATTCCAAAATGATACCCATTGATGTATATTTGCCCCCAATTTGCACATATCACAGCCTCCACTCTTCTGGGAAGGGTTTCCACAAGGTTTTGGAGTGTGTCTGCAGGAATTTGTACCCATTCAACCAAAAATATGTTGAGGTTAAGTACTAATATTGGATGATAAGACCTGGCTTGCAATCTGTGTTCTAATTCATCCCAAAGGTGTTCAGTAGGGTTAAGGTTAGTGCTCTGTGTAGGCCACTTAAGCTTAACCACATCAAACAGGTAAACCACATGTTTATACATTGTTATCAAATTTTCTCCTACCATGGAGACTTGCTGTGCAATCCACGGCAGAGACAATCCACTTTTTCTAGACCTTGCCTTATCAAGCTACCACAAGGAAGTAGGGATGGGCAAATGGTTCGGCCCAAGAATGAGTTTGGGCCGAACATTGGCTGTTTGCACGTTCGACAAACACCTGAATTATCGGGGCATTTGACCGTTCGGCCCGCTGAATGACCACAATGCACTGCGCCACCACATAGTGCATTGAAAGCCCTTATTGGCTGAAGCAATTAACCACTTGCCGACCGCCGCACGACTATTTACTGCGGCAGTCAGCCCCATACAGGCAAAGTGACGTAGTACTACGTCGCTCGCCTACGAGCCTCTAGGGGGCAAGCGCGCGCCGCCGGAGGCGCGCTCCTGCCCTCCCTCGTTCCCTGACATGTCCGCGCGAGTGACCGGTGGTTCCAATGTCCGCCGGTCACCCGTGATCTCCCGGTGCAGAGGGAGAAAGGCAGGCAGCTAATGTAAACAAAGCCGCCTCTCATTCTCCCTGATGTAACAGCAGAGATCATACAATCCTGCTATGTAGGATCGTATGTCTCTGTGGTTACATCACTAGCCACGCCCCTTTACAGTTAGAAGCATGCCCCTAGGGTCACATGTAACTCCTTGATCACTAATAAAGTTAACCCCTTCCCTTCCAGTGTCACTTTTACAGTAACAGTGCATACGTATAGCACTGATTACTGTAGTAATGTCACTGGTACCCCCAAAAGTGTCAAAAATGTCCGTCAAAGGTCCGATCTGTCCGCGGCAATGTTGCAGTCCCGCAAAAAAAATCGCAGATCGCCGCCATTACTCCTTATAAAAAAAACAATAAAAATGACAAAAATCTTTCCCTTAGTTAGTAAACGCAATACATTTTGCGCAAACCAATCAAAATACGCTTACTGCGATTTTTTTTACCAAACATATGTAGCAGAAAAAAAATTGGCCTAAAATGTTAAAAATTTTGATTTTTACATTTTTTTGGGGGAATTTCATATAAAAAATTTGAAAAATATTGTTATTTTTTCAAAATTGTCGCTCTTTTTTTTGTTTAGAGCGCAAAAAGTAAAAATCGCACAGGTGATCAAATACCACCAAAAGAAAGCTCTGTTTGTGGGAAAAAAAGGACGTCAATTTCATTTTGGTACAGTGTCGCACGACCGCACAATTGTCCATTAAAGTCACGCAGTGCCGAATCGCAAAATAGGGCCTGGTCTTTGAGCAGCCAAATCCTCAGGGGCTTAAGTGGTTAAAGTGTGAGTGTAGTAAATGTTCATTTTTACTTTAGTGTAAATCTAGTATTAGTTCAGTTAGTGTGAGTGTAGTGACCTGACCATTCATTTTTACTTTATTGTCAGTTTGTTTTGTCAGGGCAGGTTTACTGCATTATAGTTCAGTTTGTTAGTGCACGATTAACAAGGTATATTTCTGTGCATTACTGCACCTTTAATGCAGTATATTTCTGTGCATTACAGGCCTTTTAATACAGTACATTTCTGTGCATTAGTGCACATTTAACACAGTATGTTTCAGTGTGTTACTGCATGTTTAACACAGTAAGCCTCTTGTGCGTTAGTGCACGTTTAACGCAGTATATTTCTGTGCATTAATGCACGTTTATCGCATTATATTTCTGTGCGTTAGTGCATGCTTAATGCAGTATATTTCAGTGCATTTTCGCATGTTAAGCGCAGCAAATTTCTGTGCGTTATTGCACATTTAATGCAGTATATCTCTGTGTGTTAAGTGCCTTTTAATGCAGTATATCTAAGTGCGTTAGTGCATTTTTAACGCAGTATATTTCAGTGCATTACTGTGCGTTTCACGCAATATATTTCTGTGCGTTATTGCACATTTAATGCCGTATATTTCTGTGCATTACATGTCGTTTAACGCAGTATATTTCTGTGTGTTATTGCACATTGAAAGCAGTTTAATTCTATGCGTTATTGCACGTTTAATGCAGTATATTTCCGTGCGTTACTCCACATTTAACTCAGTATATTTCTGTGCATTAGTGCACGTTTAATGCAGTATATTTCTGTGCGTTACTTCACATTTAACGCAGTATATTTCTGTGAGTTAGTGCACATTTAATGCAGTATATTTCAGTGCGTTATGTGCCGTTTAATGCAGTATACTTCTGTGCGTTAGTGCACGTTTAACAAAGTATATTTCATTGCGTTACTGCACATTTAACACAGTATATTTCTGTGCATTAGTGCACGCTTAACGCATTATATTTCTGTGCGTTAGCGCAGTTTTAATGCAGTATATTGTATTGTGTCGATGGAGTGTGTCTGTGTAACGATTAATCAGGTTAAAATGCACCAAACACCACTTTCCATCGATTAAAGTGCATCCGCGTACATATTTCCCCATCTTTATTACATTTTGTTATTAAGCACCCTCCCATTATGTCTGGGAGGCCAACAAGGAGAGGCAGATGTTCCCATGGCACTGTGAGGGGGCCAGCAGCGTATGTGTCCACAGGCAAAGGTGGGCGTGATCAGTTCTCAGGCAGGGCATCATTTCCTCTGTTTAGTGATGTTGTCTGTGCTATCCAGCCACAGCATGCAGAGGAGGTAGTGGACGGGCTTACCAAACCATCCTCATCCTCCTCATCCTCCGTCACCCAAGCAGTGACTAGTGCGCAGTCCACTGCAGCTGCCACAGTGGCTAAACCCGGCCTCCTTTTCCACAGCTATTTCTGCCATAGCCCCAGCATCAGGCATGGAGGAGTCAGCTGAGTTATTCGAACACAGCGTCAGCTACTTGCTCCTTCATGATGCACAGCCATTACTTAATCCAGTTGTTGGTTTTGAGATTGAGGAAGGTAGGAACATGAGGCTACAGAGAGGGGAGAACACTACACAAATTGGCAGTCATGTTTCCTCAGCCGCAGTGTATTGCCAAGTTGTCTCCAGTGGTAATAGGGATGGAGAAGATGATGATGATGAGGTCACTGATGCGACTTGAGTGCTGGATAGAGCAGAGGAAAGTGTGGGTGAGGCACAACCCCAACAAGGCAGCCATCATGGAAGAGTTAAAAGCAGCCACCCTATGCCATCACATTGTGGAGCTGTTTTCTCCCAACAACCGAACCACAGCTCAACTGTCTGGGCCCTTTTTTTAGCACATGTACAGCCGATCGCACTGCAATTTGAAAACTTTGTCTAAAGCACATCAAGCGTGGCAAAAACACCAGCCATTTGAGTACCACATGCTCGACAAAATATTTAACCTCCCACCACTTAGCCCATTGGCAAGAGCACCTGAAAGCCACACAAAAGGGACGCACTTCTGTTCCTCCTCTTTACACACCTTAGTCTACCCCCGCAATACCTCATGACCTCTCAGCAGCCTCCACTGACAGGGATGATGGTATAGTGCAGGGTGTCCCAGGTCCTTGCAGCACATCTGCCAGTAGCACACTACCAGCTGTAGACAATAGCCAGCAAATTTCTCTGTCCATCTGCTGCAGCGGAAAAAAAAATACAGTCACTGCCACCCATATGCTCAGGGTCTAAATGCAAGCTTGTCAAAGCTGCTGGCTTTACAACTTCTGCCTTTCTGTCTGGTGGATTCTGAACCCTTCCGTGACAGGTTCCCAGTCAGTATTTCTTTTCACATATGGACATTCTATGTTTGTCACATGTCCTCAATTTGATGGTGTAGCATTTCTCAAACATGGGTTTGAAGATCTGCTAAAGCAGGCAAAAAGAGTCTGTAGCCATTTCAGGCGGTCATGCACAGCCAGTGCACTTCAGCAAGAATTGCACCTGCCCGTAAACCGCCTGATTTGTGACATGCCCACCAGGTGGAACTAGACTTTGGCAATGCTGCAGCGGCTGCACATGAAGCAGAGCCCCGTCAATGAGTAACTGTGTGAGTATGGCACAATTACAGCCTCAGGCCCTCTTTTTTTTCCCATGCCAGTGGCTGCTGATAAAGGATGCATACATTTTACTGTCACCATTTGAGGAGGCCACAAGCATGGTGCACCATGACAATGCATACATCAGTGACACAATCCTTGTTGTGTTCCTGCTGGAGCAGGCTCTGCGTGGCAATATAGACAGGGCACTCGAGGCAGAGCAGTAGGAGGAAGAGGAGAACTTCCTTTCCTCTCAAGGCCGCTTTATTCAGACACCATTCTTCCTACGCCACAGAACACACAAGAGGAGAGGGAGGATGATTCTGGCAGTTTTGGAGGCATTGAAGCAGAGGAAGACATACGTCAACCCTCAACAGATGGTTTTCCATCCCCAGAACCCTTGGGAGTAGTACGTGGCTGGGAGGAGGCAGTTCCAGATACTGTAAGCCTCAGTGACCCCGGGGAGTCTGCTTCTCATGCCTCTCCAAACTTACGGTGCATGGACTCCCTAATGCTTCAAAGCTTGCGAAAGGACCCAAGAATACGTTGCATCAAGGATAAGGATCACTATTGGTTGAAAACCCTCCTTGACCATCGTTACAAGGGGAAAGTCTCAGAACTCATTCCTTGTCCCGACTCTGGTAGGTTACAGTGTCGTGGAAAACTTAGTTTTGAGGCTTCTGTTGGTCAAGAAAGGAGCATTGGAGAAGGGAACCACCTAAGTGATGCATTTCAAAATGTTTTAGCCCTTGCTGTCCAGGGCTCTCAGCTTCCACATCCCATCGGCAGTGTCTGCATCATATGGTGGATGATTATCTAGGGGCAAAAACACAGAGCTTTCCAGTTGACTATACACTGGTTTACTGGGTCATTAGAATAGACCACTGGCCAGAACTTGCCCAGTATGCAATTGAGCTGATGGGCTGCCCTGCATCCAGCATGCTTTCCAAATTGGCATTTAGTGATGCTGGAGGCTTTGTTGCTGATAATAATATGCATCTGTCCACAAACTCCGTGGACCATCTGATATTTATTAAAATTAATCAGTTCTGGATTACCAGCAGCTATGAAGCCCCTGATGCCATTTTCACTGATTAAGTGTTTTTATAATGTGGAATCTCTGCAAGACTTTTAGGCTTCTAGTGTTGTGGGTGTTGATTTAATCTGGAAGATTTTTTTTGGTGTAGCTTTTATAGGCACAATTAACACACAAAGACCAATATTTCCTCACCTGTTTGACAGGTGCATATCATTTCACTTTTTGACAGCAAGGCCAATTCTTGCTTTCATCAAGATTACCTCTATGAAGTTACGATGTGAAGGCACCTTCTACACACAAAGACCAATTTTTCCGCACCCGTTACTTATATCCAAAGTCTGTGGAAGAGATATCAGAATTTATTCAAAAAATCTCTAATCTTGTTCCCAGTGCACCACATTGTGGCCTCATCATACAGACTGGGTCCCAAAGCCGTTGTTTACAAAATGAAGAAAGAAATCAGGGAAAATGTCATTTTCTTGGCTTTTGATTTTTCCAGTTCGGGTCCCATTGACTTCAATGTGGTTCGTTATTCGGTTCTGTACTTTCAGGATGTTCGAAAGTTCTGGTGCAAACCAAACAGGGCGTCGTTCAGTCCATCCATAATAGGAAGCAATAAACGGGTCCAACATACTTGCTGCTGTTGAGAGATTCGTTAACTGAATGGAAGATACTAGTACCATAACATAATAAAAAAGCCGTGGTTTACAATGATGATGCTTACTCATGAGGCCATATCTTTATGGAGCTGGCTTTGTGTCAGGAATGTCGTGCCAGCTATCATAATGTATACCACCACATGCACATGCAGGCGAGTGTGTGGGCATTTCAACCGCAAATAGTGGTGCCAGGTGGACTATTTATTTCAGAGCTTTGCATTGGATCATTGCTTAATGATCTTTTAATTTGTACTTCTGTGATTTCTGATCATGAACTAATGCTTGACCTTGTTACCAAAATTTAATTTTACCTGCTCTTGGATTATCCTAATCCACCCATGAATGCTGCTCATTTACGTTACCATCCTTGGCCTAGAATTATGAGTGATTAGAGGATTGTCCCACTGGGTTATTTGAATACAATGGTCCCAGTTACCACAATCAACAAATTCTATACTACAACCCTAATATATTTTTCAAGCTATTATAGGTAAGAAGCAATATCATGGCTATTTTGTTAGCTCGAATAATTTGATTTTATTTTTCAATGCCCTATTTTTGAACTTTTGGACAATATGTGGATACTTTACCAGTACCTGATTGTGTAAGGTTGACCACTAAATTTGATTCAATATCTTTATTCATTAATCTCAGTGTATCTCTCTATAGATGTGCCCCTATCTTCACAAACCTAGGGTAAACATTTCTGTATGCTCTTTGTGGTCCCTGACGCCTTCTTTGGCTACCTCACTGTTTTTATTGTATAAAATTGGAAGTAAGCAGTGATTCCTAGTAATAAGCGCTTGCAGCTCTGTCTAAATTTCCAGTGGTACTCAGATAGGAATTGTGCAAGTAGACCATTTTCAGCTTAGACTCCCTATGCACATATATGACACTTTGTGAACACAGGCATAGTCATGCTGGAACAAAAAAATGACTTGGCCAAACTGCTGCTACAATGTTGGAGGTGCACAATTGTCTAAAATGTCTCTGTGTGCCACGCCATTAACTGTACTCTTCACTTAAAACACCTGCAATTTTTTGCAGGACTGCAACACTCCAGAGGCCAGATCGGACCCCTAACTGACATTTTTGACACTTTTGGTGGTACCAGTGACATTACTACAGTAATCAGTGCTAAAAATATGCACTGTAATAATGACACTGGCAAGGAAGGGGCAGAGAAGGGTTTAACAGTATAGGTGATCAAGGAGTTAAATGTGACACTAGGGGAGTGATTCTAACTGTGGGGGGGCGTGGCTTCTGAGATGACCATAGAGACATGTGATCCTATATAGAAGGATCACATGAGCTCTGTGATCATTTCAGGGGGAAGGACGGTCGGCTGTGTTTACAAAAGCTGATTGTCCTTTTCTCTCAGCGGGGAGCGATCGCAGGTGTCAGGCGGCAATCGGAGCCACCTGACCTGTGCATCGGATTCCCCACTCCCGAGTGGGGGCGGGAGTGCCCCTAGCTTCCCGCGCGCGACCAACGTCAGTTTGCGCAGGAAAGCCACCCTGTCGCAGTAAAAAGGCGGTGGGTGGTCGGGAAGTGGTTAAGAAATTCCAGGTTGGAATGTTAAAAGCAAATAACATGTTTAAATACTTTCGAATGATATTCATTTAGTCATCTATTTACTATCTCTCATTTACTGAGAATTTTTGCATGAACATTAATTTGAAAATCTACTAGTGTATGGCCAGCTTTACTGCATAACATCACAGTGGCTGCTGCTAAAATCTCTCCGATTCTGGTAATCTGCTATTTTTGAAACACTGGTTGCAAATTAATTTGTATATGTATGCTGGATTTTTGGAACAAGGCCTACTGTACCATTGCGTTTTTTTGGATTTTTTTTTTTCTTAAAATGGAAAAATGCTTTAAATTAATCTGCACATTACAATCTACATGAAGTTTAACCAGAAACACATTTAAATATTCTTCAGAGGGTAGACCACAATCTTCTACCACATTATCCTGCATTTCACTGATAGTAAATAACAAAACTTGAAAAGGCCTGTCTAACGTCAGATAACTGATGGCAATTCTGTATGTAGCAAATGGCTCTTTTTCCTCTCGAGCCTGTACCATCTGTTGCCCATTAATTGAGGGGAAAACTCATCGATCACAAATCACAATCACACAATGAAGACGATTTGACTCTTGCAGAAGCATTATAAAGTTATTTATGGCAGCATGCGTTAAGAGAAGGGAGTCGATATTAAGGCAGAACGTGAAATTTGTCATTTCAACTTGCAAGAAACTGTAAATGGATTTTTATAAACAGCTAGTTTAGTTTTGCCATCGTAAAACCCCTTTATGTGAATTTCAGATGATAACTAATGGGCGAGAAGAAGGATTCACAGTCCATAATACGACACAGGTATGCAAGATGAAACACTTTATTAAAAATGCCAAAAGTAACTTCTTTTTTTATTAAACTTTTTAGATGATTAATTCCATGCTAGATGGCATTGCCCGCAGACACGCTCAACAGTGTTTATAACACAACAGTGAATCGTTCCTGTTTTTAAATTATGTATCCTCTCAGCATTAAATCATCATATTCAAAAGAAAGTCTAATCTAAAAAACTGTATAAAGGTATACTTCATTTGGCAATGATCCAAACAGGTTCTCCGCGTAGCCTATGTCTTGGAGGACTTGGAGGAAAGAGACAAATGGGCCACAGGGTGAGACTTGGGCTAGTGTAGAATTGAGTTAATATGATAATGCTATGCTTCCAGAAGAAGAGATAGCAGCATGGCAGAAGAGGGCAGGGTAGTGTGCCCTAGAACTTTAAGGAATCAGCCTTTGGTAATCCTAGCCAGTGCTAAGGTTGAGGCTGTTGGCTCTCCCACTACTACCTGAAATGTTACCTGTGCATGCGCAGGGTGCCAGCCCAAAACCACAATTAAGAAAGTGTTTCCTGTTTGTGATGAGATCTCCCATACAACCAAAAGAATGATGCACATGACTGCCTGACATGCGACAGAACTTGAGTGGGATACCTGTGATGCCCATTCCTCCAAAAAAAAGTGTATATGTGTAATGAGAATTGCAGTTGATGGTTTAATGAACTACAGGGTCTAGTGGTCAGATTGCAAAGTAATCTGGACAAATTATGTGCAGTTCTCTCTATAGATGATCAAGCTAGTGTACTATGTTATGTTACTGCTGTTACTGTTGTTACTGTCTATTTAAAGTGTTTGTTATCCCAGCATTTCATATTCTTAATATGTGCCTGCTGTACCATGTACTTGTATTAAAACATATCCTGTTCTCTTTGTATTGCGTCCTTTGTGTGAAATCCCTGGTTTTCCTTCCAGTCCCTCTGCTTTCCTATTAAAAACTGACCACACTAAGCATCCTGAGATTGCTCATAAAAGCGGAGGGGGCATGTGACAGGGCTTCTTTGGCGGGAAGCAGAGTCCCAGAAGGAAGCTGATGGCTGTCTCTCCTCCTGCAGTGTGTGAGGAAGGTGGTCTTAGGCGGTTGGCCTAGTGAACCAGGTGTGGAGCTGAGTGGCAGAGGATCCCATGTAACGGACGGTGGAGCTGCTGGCAGAGTCCTTTGGGAAAAACTGTGTCCGTGAGTACTGAGGGACCTGCCAAAGGGTCTGCTGCAGGAAGGGGGACCACTCCAGTGAAGTCAGGGGATCAAGGAGCTAGCTCACAGGAGTATTACAGTAAAGAGGGTGCCATGTAGAAAGCTTTGAAAAGAAGGAACAAAGGGGGTGCCAGGAAGGGCCCTGAAGAGTGTTCTGCAGTACAGTACAGCTTATCTAATGCGGTTCATTACTACTTCATCGCTATTGACAAGGTGAAGCAAAGCAAATGTCCCAGCAAATTGTGCATAGTTTATTCAAATTGGAGTATCCCATTCATTCCCTTCTCCTATCCAAGTTCTCAATAAAACCACAAAAAACAAAACTCCTAGACTGTTTTTTGACTGAGCCAGGCACTTTGAAGTTGCTGAACTATTGTACTGTTGCTATGGGTAACCTAGGGGAACCCGTCACCAGCAGCTCACCAGGGAGTAGTGCTACAGAAGTTTCCCGTTGCATATTTGGTTGGTAAAATCAAGTGTATTACAGAAAAATGTATTCATGGTAAACCCAAAGAGTAGGGAACAGCAAGTTAAAGCCATGGTTAACCCTCTACAGTAGCTTAAAAAGTAAGTAATAAACAACAAATTAACACTTAAAGGTGTGAAGAGTGAGTAACAAAAAAGAGAAGCAGCCAGCTGGGAGAGGAAATGGTGGCAGCGACTGGTAATAGAGGTTCTGGTATTGAGGGGGCAGCTTAATATTTCATGTGCCTCACTTAGTGGCCAGGTCTCCATGTTGGAGCCCACTGGGGTACAGAACCCTCTTAGGGAACAAGTCTGGGAGCTACAGTGTGCGAGGTCTTGCGAGTTGTGAGATGAAATACGGTGGTGGTTTCCATCTGTGTCTATAGGAAAAAAACAGTTAATTGTGCAGTATAATGAATCAGGAAGAGCTGATCAAGTTAAGTGTGTGCTAAATGCCACTTTCTTTACAGTTGTATGTCGGGACAGGTGTGAATAAACCTTGTTACCAGCTGAAGAGAGGTGCAGACCTTCTGAATAAGTGTATGGGGCTCAGTAGTGTAATGGGGCCTCTGGCCTGAGACTGTCACTAACTCACACTGATGTTTAGTCAAAGGTATATTGTTATGGCTTGTAGTGCTCTCCTGTAGCCCCACAGGGAGCAACCTGCTAACACATTAGTTGGCCCTATTTCCTAGTTGGTATATCTTAGCCACAGTTCTAAGCAAAGACCTCTGCTTTGCAACCCATTACCCTAATCTATTTGAGACTATAGTGCTTTTTTGTGTTACAGGGCATTTCGGGTTTTTTGTAGCATTATTAGGGGTTCAGGAGAGCTACATAATTGATAAGACTAAAAGGATTCATATTTGTCAAGTCCAGTGGTAACTGCTTTGGTCCAGAGGAAGGCAGGGAGATCGATTTCTTAGTTGCAATATAATCATTCAGTTCTTCGTTTAAATGTTATTATTGGGGTTTTTACATCACTACCTTGTGCAGCAAAGTATTTTTGACATCAACTACTTTTCCGGTCAAGAACCCCTTCCTAAACTGATAGAAAAACTAGTCACTAAATCTTTGTACCCGATACACTGTATTGACAACTGACCATCACACATACAGTACCTATAGGGCTAAATATACTTTGTACATGGACAAACATTCAAATAATTGAGTTCAGGTGTTTACAGTGAGGGGTACAGTTATATTATAAAAATACTTTTTAGACAATTGCGTTATATCACACTTGAGGTAACAATCTGGGAAAGGCCTTTTTCTGTCTCAGCACGACTGTTGCAAAGCCAAATTCATAAAAACATTGTTTGACTAGTTTGGTAAATCCCATGTTCATTTAAAGCCTATTGTTGTAGTGACACATAAGAGTCCCCATCTTCACCAGAGACTTGGGAGGGAATTTTCAATGGAATAATTTATAGGTAGCACCACATGTTGGTGAATTCCGGAATTCTGTGGTGACCATTCATTACAGTTATCTGTTTGAACCTCTGCATTTCATAATGTGATAAATATCAGTACTAGGGGATCAACTGTTTATATGGGAGCTGTAAAACATGTAGACCCCCTCCATGTATCTCTATTAAAAGGTTCCAATCAAATAATGAACTTCAATTTAACTTGGAATTTCTTTTGAAATCAGACTTGATTTATAACAGCTTCCATCTTTTTTGCTCCCTACGGCTCTTTTGGAGAGATTTCCCCTAATCTTTTTTCACAAGGACAACTCTGGTCCTTGGGACAGGAAGTGAGGGAACATCTCCAAGAAAGACACATATAGCAGGAACAGGCTGACAAGTATTCTATTCTTACCCCACATGCATAGGTGTGAGTAGGGTGTGGGCCGAGTGTGCCTGGGCACACCCTAATCACCCCGTGCACAATGGCATATAATCCAGTGTGTGGTGCATGCTTTGCCCTGCCACACACTACATACCCTGAATAATCCATCGTATTTACCAGTGCTGCTAGCTGTATCAGCTCCCTGTCATTCCAGGCTGGGGATTTTCTTCCCTATGGGCTGGGGGTGGGTGCACTGTGTTGTTCCAATCCTCTAATCCTATGAGTGAGATATAGAGACACGCGATCGGCAGTACCCGGCATAGTGTGCTATATGAGCAGGCCAGAGGAGGCTAAATCTGTTCTGCCTCCCACCCCTCCACCCTCAAACTTGCACACACTGCTGTGAAAGGGCTTGCTATGGATTTAGCAGATTTAATTATAGAGCACACAGCAGCTCTAGATCCTGGCTGCTTGAACCTATGGTAGAACAGCCTGCCGCCATAATTAGTGAGTGCAGGTATGATGAACACCCCCTCTCTCTCTTTGACCCCCCTCTCCCTCACGCACTTCTCTCTCTGTCTCTCACCCCCCCCCCCTCACTCTCTTACCTACCCTCTCTCTCTCACTCATCTTCCCTCTCCCTCTGCCCCCCTTCTCTCACTCTTGCACTCCTCGCTTTCCCTCACCCCCTCTCTTTCACAACCCCCCCCCCCACTTTCCCTTAGTGTGTATATGTGTAAATATATATAGTTGAATATGTATTTTGTAAGAGTTTTCAAAACAAATATTTAAAGGCATAAACACAAAACAATTTGACCTGGATGCGAGCATAGGAGGAGGTGACAAGGGAGCTAGAGAGCTGGAGGTCCTGGGAGGAATGAAGAGAACAATTAGGTTATTGATGTAGCTGAGGGCAGACTTATATATGGCTTTCTAAGTTGTTGTTAGTATTTTTAATGTAATTAATTGGATGAGTGGAAGCCAGTGAAGGGATTGGCAGAGAGGGGTAGAAGACATTGAATAGATGGTAAGGTGGATGATCTTGGCAGCAGCATTAATAATGGACTGAACGGGGGATATGTGGGGCAATGTAGAGAGTAACGGCGCCTCCCTTTAAATAGAATCAATAATATATTGTGAAGCTGCCTTCAATTTAAGTACAATGGACTTAAATAGAAATAGAGAAAATGCTGAGGCGCTAACACATAAGTACAACCAATCCCAGATATTGTCTAAAATAAATAGCAAACTCAGTATTGAACGTAATAATGCTGTAAATATCACCAAGTGTGACGTATAACACTGCAAAATAAATCAAGATGTAAGGAATGAACCTAGATCAATTATTACCAGTGCACAAAGCAGACGTGAATAGATGATGAAATAAATGATAAAAAAAATGTATAAAAAACGGGGGGATAGCCTATGTAAAGGTAGGCCAGTGAGGAGGGAGTTGCAGTAGTCAAGGTTAGAGATAACCAGAAGGTGGACTAAGAGCTTTGTGGTGTCATTGGTTAGAAAGGGCATATGTTAGAGATATTGCGATGGTTGAGGCGGCAGGTTTTGGACATTGATTGGATATGGGGCTGAAAGGAGAGTTCAGAGTCCAGGATAACACTTAGCACCATGGCATACGGGGATGGATTGATAGTTGAGCCGTAAATCTTGACTGAGAAGTCAAGGAAAGAGTTATGTGGGGGAGGAAATATTATGAGCTTGGTTTTGGGTAGACTGAGTTTGGGGAAGTAGTGTGACATCCGGTCTAATATGTCTGGAATTCTGAGGAGTCCTTATACCATGAAAACTAAGCTCAACAATAAACTGTGTATATAAAGATATTCAAACTTACCAGAATATATGATCCTTGGTGACTTGTTCTTGCAAGAGATCCCATTTCCTTCCAAGATCTACAGAGACATATAGCTGCAGAGACAAAGAAAGTGATACACTGTGACTGTTATTGGGTGAATTCCTTGATAGTTACATTTTTTTTTAAATGCAAACTTCAGGGGTCAGGAATTAGAATGTAAGCATACAGTCGGTTGTGTCCAAAAAACAGTAAAAGTATAAGGAACTCAAAGGAACTGAATGATAAATTGCCGATAATGTTGATGATTGTACTCCCTCAACTATTGCCAAGAGCATGGGAGATTTTTAATCTTTTTAGTGTCTTAAAAATACAACATCATGTTTACTATTTTTAAAACATGTCCTCCACTCCTGACTTGCTGAACAAACACCTTGCAATATCAGGTTTTAGGTGATTCTATAGAGTTAGAACCGAGGACAGGTTCACTTTAAATATCTGTGATTCTTTTGCTTACAAAAAAATCATATTGTGTATGAAGTCATTTACCAAAATCATTATTAGAGATTTTAGTGTGCAGAGCGATATTCACTTTGAGCGGTATGGAATTTGAACTTTGTGTTGATTGAGCATGCAGAGGCTAGAGATGTGAGATCTCCAGATGGTTGAGACCAGAAATGTAAGTGGAGCAACACTGCAGGGAACTCACAAGCAAACATTGTAACAAATGTCGGCTTTTTTAGGGGTAGCTGATAGCGATATATTTGGCATTGTTCCTCATGAGCTCTTTTATACAAGTTCAAATTTATTCTTTCAGGCCCCCACAGCTAATTCTGTAAACTTCCTCTGCAGCTGTGTAACAGGAAGCATAATCAGCTGAATGATCAGACACAAAGTAACTGTAAATTGCATTTTACCAAACCGGTGCAAAGTTGCAAAGCATGCATACACTGCAGAATAATGCAAATCCGATTATGAAAGCTGCACTAACATGAACTCTTATATCAATATCTCTGTGACTAAATTAGGATAACATGTGGCTGGATAGCATAGTCTTTATAAGAGTCTATAGCAATACAGAGTCTGAGAGAAAATCCCTGCTTTAGTAAAACAGCCCAGAACACATACATTTCTCCTCAACAGCATTTCTTCTATTGAAGTCCAGGATTGATCTGGTAACACAAGAAAGCAGCTGGAGGGATCCCAGGCCTATAGACACAGGGATGACACCCCACTGGAAGTGCAGTACTCTGGTTGCAATTGGGGTGGTGCTCCCCACAGAGACTAAAAGATATTAGGCTCCTGACTGGCTACCGCATGCCAGTTCTGACGGTGGAGGGCCTCTCACCTGACTGCACTTTATGTGCCATGCTGAAACAGTTGTGTGTGTTTATGCAGCAGTCACTCTGCACAATAACTGCTCAGTGTGCTTGGAATATACAACTTCTTTGTCATGTCTTTGACTATCCTTTGTGTCACTTCAAGATCCAGATAATTTATACAGAAGTGAAACCAATGGCAATTTGAAAGATCCTTACTCAAAACCACATATTTAGTATAATAATAACCTAAACAGAACCTCCTGAGATTTATGTCTGATAGGGGCTAAGAGCTGGAATAGGGGACAAGCAATGGCTTAATGCACAGCGTCTACTCAGGAGTGTCAGGTTACCATGGATACAATGCGCTTCAAAGACGTGGCCTCTTTCTTCAAGTGTAGCTGGCTGTGTGTTGGCTGACTACTCCCTTTCCTTTCCTGATGCACACACCCAGGGACAGGTTGAGGATCTAAAGCTGCATTCAGGACTCCAGCTGACATACGGACAGAGGGGGTTTTTGGAGACTACAGTTTAACATCGGATGGCTTCTGGTGGAGGTTTCATGTTTATTTAATCCAGGATAATTCGGGTGTAATATTTACATGTTTTTTATACTTTTAATAAGGATTTTATTGCTCTAGGGCAGGGTTCTCCAGACTATGGCCCTCCAGCTGTTGCGGAACTACAAGCCCCATGAGGCATTGTAAAACTCTGACATTCACAGACATGACTAGGCATGATGGGAATTGTAGTTCCTGAACAACTTGAGTTTGGAGACCCTTGCTCTAGGGTTTCTCTATTTTTTTGTTTTCCAGGACCCTGTAAAGACCCTGCCTGCATTGGCCATGGACTATGCCTGCTACTTAGAAATCTGGCACTGTATATGTGCTTTCCAGTATCAATACTTCAGTGACCTAGTGAGTAAATACTATTATCTCACAGTTCTCCTTTGCATTTGATTAAGATCAAAGAACCCATCCCGACACAGGTGCTACTACTTTGTGTACACAGTTCGGCTAGCTTAGTTTCTGAAATGTGTACATGACAACAGTTTTCTTTGCTGATCAAGCATGCAGTGGGTAATTACACCCCAACAATAGTCATACATTTATTTACTGCAAGTTTTCAGACTTTTTCCTCACACTTTTTCCCATGCAAGTCCTGGGGATTTGGCGATAACTTTGAGACCATAAAAAATCTAAAATGTAAGTATTTAGACCTTAAAAAAAATAATATTAATATTATATTGCTGCTTACTAGTTCTTAGATAAGGTGGTTGCCTTAATTTTTACTTTTGTTCCTTTATTTTTTCCTAAAATTCTGCAAATAATACTTTCTGTGCCTAGGTATCCACATTCTCTCCTTCACTGTATCTATAGGGGGAACCATGGTTGTCACGCAGGCTGGACCACAAATGTCCGCCTTTGTACAACTCCATTAAAAGAGAAATATGGCCAATGTTTTTTTGGCTCTACTTCTCTTATTTTATTCTCAGTTTATTCTGCACTCCAGTGGCTAAAGCCCACTGTTGGCTGATGTTACTCAGCTGGCCCAGGTGCTGGATTGATCCCAACTTTACAGTCAGGATTCACTGAGCAGCCTAGACCAGCACCTTGCTCAGCCTCTGATAGAACCGCTGGGAGACCTAGCCAGCACCTCCTGCCTCCTGCACAGCTCAGTGCTTCAGTAAGAGCTGGAGGGGCAGAGCAGTGACAGTCATAGCTCTCTGCTGCTAAGTGTGGAGAGGTGAACTGAGCGATTAGTGGTGTTTGATCGCTTAGTTCTCAGTGTAGAGGCGGTGGGGGACAGATACAGCATCAGAATCAGATCAATCCTGCATCCACCTAGATGTGTATGTATATATATATATATATATATATATATATTTTTTTTTTTTTTTTGGGTGGGGGGGAATATACTTCTCTTTTAACCACTTCAATACAGGGCACTTTCACCCCCTTCCTGCCCAGGCCAATTTTCAGCTTTTAGCGTTGTTGCAATTTGAATGACAATTGCGCGGTCATGCGACACTGTACCTAAACTAAATCTATGTATTTTTTTCCCCACAAAAAGAGATTTATTTTGGTGGTATTTGATCACTGCAAGGTTTTTTTCTTTTTTTGCTATACAAATAAAAAAAGACCGAAAAGTTTGAAAAAAAACATTTTTTTGTTTATGTTATAACATTTTGTAAATAAATATGATTTTCCTGCACTGATGAACACTGATGTGGCCACACTGACATGCACTGATAAGGAGGCATTGATGGGGTGGCACTGATGGGGTGGCACTGATGATGAGGCACTAATATGCAGCACTGATGGGCACTGCTAGGCGGCACTGATATGCAGCACTGATGAGCACTGATTTGTGGCATTGATAGGTAGCACTGATATGCAGTATTGGTGAGCACTGATAGGTGGCACTGATGGGCACTAATAGGCTGCAATGATGGGCACTGGTAGGCGGCACTGATGGGCACTGGTAGGGGGCACTGATGGGCATAGGTGGGCGGCACTGATAGATAGCAATGATGGGCACTGGTGGGCGGCACTGATAGATGGCAATGGTGGGCATCACTGATGATGAGGGCACTGGCAGGCTCCCTGAACACTGATTGGCATCCCTGGTGGCCATGGGTGGGCATTCCTGGTGGTAATAGGTGGGAAATCCCTGGTAGCTCTAGTGGCATCCCCCAAGGGTCTGCACTGGTATTCAATGCTCTGATTACCAGCACAGGCCCCCCCGTCAGGAAAGCCACCGATCGGCTCTCCTCTACTCGCGCCTGTCAGGTGCGAGCTGAGGAAAGCCGATCAATGGCAATCCCTATTTACTATGTGACCAGTTGTGATTGGACACAGCTGGTCACATGGTAAAGAGCCTACGTCATAGGCTCTTTACCGGGATCGGAGATGTGGTGTGTCAGAGTGACACACCGCACCACCTATTGCCACTCTGCGTGCCCCCCAGGGGGCGCGCAGAGCGGTATATCCTGCTGGACGTCATATGATGCCCAGTCAGGATAGTGCAACCACTTTGTCACCGTCATTTATCTATATGACGGGCAGCAAGTGGTTAAATGGAAGATGGGAAGATTATTAATTTACAGAAAAAAAAAATAACATTGTTTGTTCTTTTAATTTAAGATACTCCATTTCTGCCAAGATCAACAGGTTTTTTCTGTACTTGCTAAAAAAGTTCTTAGCCTGGAGAATGAAAAGCAATACAGCCAACACATCGAAGGACTGGGCTGCTACAATAAATTACATTTTTGTTCTTGAGTTTAGTTATCCTTTAAATGAAATAAACATACACAAGCCATTACCTTGGCATCTTTCGTGTACGCAAGCAGCTTGTCCTCCTCCTTTGGATGAAAGATGAGGGTCTCCACAGAGAAGGTAATCAAGTGTTTTTGAAAGGTTGTCCCTTCATCGCTGCTTGTGAAAAGGCATTGTTCAGAGACTGAGGAGCTGACAAGAATAATCTGAGAAGAGTGAAAAAAGAAAAACAATATCAGAACATGCCAATTTACAAAAGGAAGTAATTAATGTAATTGCACGGGCTCTGTATAAATATAAACTTGCTCAACTGTGACTGTTTTACAACGAATCTACACTCCGATAATGACAGCATGCTCTTTGTGTAAAGAAGCTCAGCGTGTGTCTCTGTTTGTGTCCCAGAAGGAAGCAGAGGTGGGATGTTGAAAGTCCACAAAATATCTTCTTCAAAGCTGACCATAAATTTCAAGCTGATTTACTTAGATGAGGTTATAATAACATTCACTGACAAATATGTTTTCATTTCACATGATTAGGAAAACTAAAAAAAAGATACTTACAGGTGATTTTGAAACCACAGGCCTTTAAAACTAAATGCAATTTTGTTCTTTGTGAATTTGGCCAAATCAAAGGTTCTCACGTTAAATTCTCTGCAGATTGAATGTTTACATTTGGAAAATGCTAAATTATTGTTGCTAGATGGAGGTGAGGGGCATATCTGTTTCCTATGATAGTCAGCACCATCTAGTTGGCATAATGCAGACCCATTTCCCCATTTTTTATGGAGGAACAGCTATGCAAATGTTTTTATAACATTTGGAGCCAACTTTTATTTAGGGAAGTATGGAGACTGCCATTGCTGAGCTTACTTTGGTAATGCTATTTGCCTAACTTTTTTTTTTTCAAATATATTTTATTTTAAAGATTGAACAAAAGGTAAGTACAGTAAAAGGTAATCAAAACAGTCCAGTAACATGAGGCATTCAGCAATCAGAGAATACGACCACCTTATGTAGAGTAAATACCAACCCCAAAAGTCATGTAGGCATTGTCAACACCATAAAAGGGACAACAGACCCAGCGTAAGTGTCATAGGCACTAAGACATGTCTGAGGTAACTGAAGGTGTGGCTGTAAACATTTGGGTGAAAGCACCATAGACCTTGAGCCAAGGTCTTAACATTTAATCCACCATAGTAGCTGTGCCTAACTTTTTAGGGTTACACTCTATCTACAATATTTTCTGAGTTACTGACCTAGAACAAGTATTCAGATCTGGAAAGTCAGGTCACAAGACCAGGATCTCTTCCCAGCTTTTAATTTTACTCTAACCTTTAATTTAGAATAATAGCAGAGTCCCAAAGCCAAAGAAACACTATGAAAGCTTGAAAAACAACCTCTAAAAGCAAACCTCTATGCTTTTTATCCGTATATGCATTTTTTAAGGAGAAGCGGGGCTTTTGTTTCAGCTGGAACTTGGTGAAACTCAGTTCTACCACCTCTTGCTCATGCCCTCAGCTCTCTTCTCATCACTGTCACTTGTAAACAAAGAAGTCCGGCTTCTGTGTTTACAAGTGACAGCTTGTCTCCCAATGGCTCCCACAAATTTGATCTTCTGAGTGGCTCCCACTGAGTGCAGGATGGGAACAAAGTAGATTTAGGTGCCTAGGGTGGAGTGCGGATGACAACACCCCCACTGAATGAACTCTCTGCAAGTGAGTGAGGCAGAGCCACCTACAGTGTTCAGGGAGGTACTAGAGCTGCCCAGGTGCTTCAGCCTAATACAGCAACATAAGTAGGACGTGTGTAAGATGGCGGAGCTTTTAATGTGGGGGGGGGGGTTTAATGCAGAGGTCAGAGCTGAAGAGAGGTAAGAGTGAGATGTGGATGGGGGATGCAGAGGTAAGATGTTGTGGAAGAAGGCTGAACTCTGCACCCTGTGTGTGGCGCATACCTGAACTCTGTATGCAGCACACCCCCCAGCTCTGCACATAGCGCACCCCTGAACTCTGCACTCTGTACATAATGCATTCCTGGTATTTAATTTTCCTTTAAGAGCCTACTACCCTGAGCAGAAATATAACCATATGTGTCTCAAAACTCAATTTTCAGTGGGGATAGGTTAGAAATGTTTAATTTATGTTTTTATTCCCACTGTAGAGATTTTCTCCAACTTCATGTCTCCGAGTGTCATGGTGTGATGGGTTGTCATCAGGTAGGTGAAGGGAAATGTCCCCAATGGCAACACAGACAAAAATAAAACGTGATAGTTGTTTAACCCTTCCAAAACTAACATAAAACTTTTTGTTTAATTTAAGATGAAATACTGAATCAATAGCCACCACAGGAACAGCAGACATACAAACCCTGATTGCATAATGACCTCATTTTTTTATATAACATCTTTCCTGAGGTCACAATGTTGGAGGCAGCACATACAAGTGTTTCTCTTTCATACATTTTGTCATTTAAGTGATCCAATATGTGTGAATTTTGGTACCTTCAGTCTGCTGGAGTTAATTAGAGGAGCTGGAAGAGTCATATCTCTCCTCCAGGATATTTATGAAGTGGGATTTATCCTCTAAATCTCAGATCTCCTTCAGTAGGTCATCGGATATAATTCTTCTAATGTGTTAGATTGCTCAGAGCTTTCACACATTCTACAGACCTTGACCTTCGAAAATGAACTGGCAAGACACACGAAATATCTGTTCAGGGCAGAATCCTTCTCATTTAGCTGAGCAGATGGTTCTAAGTGCAACCAATCATTCTAAAATACATTGCTGTGATATATATAATGTACATGTCAGGTTAATGGGATTTATTATACTTGGCTGATTATGATGTTCTATATGGCACTTTGACTGTGCGCTGTCAGGCGTATTTAGTAACGCAAAGGACAATGGTAAAAACCCAAAGGGGTTGATTTACTAAAGGCAAATATTTGCACTTTGCAAGTGCAGTTGCTTCAGAATTTAGTAAATGAGATGAGGCTTAATTTTTCAAAGGGTACCCAATCACGTGCAAGGAAAAAAAAAAACACTTTTTGCTTCCGCATGATTGGATGATGGAAGTCAGCAGAGCTTCTGCTCATTTTCTAAGCTCTGGAGCAACTGCTCTTGCAGCGTGCAACTGCACTTTGCAAAGTACACAGTCTATTTCTCTTTAGTAAATCCACCCCCTAGTGTCCATCTTCAGTAGGTGGTGATTCCGTGAACTGCCACACTAAATTATATTGATAGAAAACAACAGCACAAATAAAAACAAGAGATAATCCTAAACTGTACCATGGTTTGATATAAAAAAGCTATAATAAAATTAAACTCCAATAAGCACTTTTTTTTTTACAATAAATACTACTCCTAGGTTTGTAATATATTCAAATTAACTGATTACGTCCAAGGAAAATAGGAAGAAACCTTTAAAGCTCCTGGAATTTTCCAAAATGTCCTCTTTCACTAATCCCTCCCGCACTGCAAAGGGTAAATGCTCATTTAGTCTAGGGGTGCAGAGATAAGGTATAATACTTACACCACTCCTGGCTCCAGCAGGCTCTATTCATTCAAGTGACTGGTTCTTCACAGTGTCTTCTCTGAAGCAGTTCGGGCCCTGGTTGCAAGCTTGCATTCTCATGTACATTGCAAGGTTATTAGCCATGCACTGTTTATGATGGTGTAAAGAGTTTGCCCACAGCCCGGCAGAAGATGTCTGACTCTTTGTGACCTCATGGACCATAGGGTGCCAGGCTTTTTTGCCTCCCGGAGCATACTTAACTTCATGTTCATTGTTTCGATGATGCTATTTATCCATCTTGTTTTCTGTCATCCTTGTCTCCTTTTTCCTTCCATGTTTCCCAGCATCAGGGTGTTTTCCAATAAGTCCTCTCTTCACATTAGGTGGCTAAAGTATTTGAGTTTCAGCTTCAGGATCTGTCCTTCGAGTGAATATTCAGGGTTGATTTCCTTCAGGATTGATTGGTTTGATCTCCTTGCAGTCCAAGGGACTTTCAAGAGTCTTCTCCAACCCCATAGTTCAAAAGCATCAATTCTTTGGCATTCAGCCTTCCTTATGGTCCAATTTTCACAGCCATAGGTTACTACTGGGAATACCATAGCTTTGACTATAAGGCACTTTGTCGGTAGGGTGATGTCTCTGCTTTCTATAACATTGTCTAGGTTTATGACTTACTAGGTAATATTACTTACGCTAGACCATTGATTGTGAGCCTTGGCACACCAGATGTTTTGGAACTACATTTGCCATGATACTCATGCACTCTGCAGTGTAGTTAGGCATCATGGGAAATGTAGTTCCAAAACATCTGGGGTGCCAAGGTTTCGCCATCAATGGTCTAGACTAAATGAACATCCCTAGATTAAATAAACATCCCTAGATTAAATGAACATTTAACTCTTGCCAACTGCGAGGGTAAAGTTTGTTTATTTTCTGATTTCAACTTTAAAGAACTCCAAGAACTTATTTTTTTTCTTTTGGAAATGGTAAGAATTGGTTAAAACGAAGGATGCGCCGCTGATACCATTTTTTTTTTTTTTTTTTTTTGTGCAGTGCTGTGCGAATTGAGCACATACAAAATAAATAGGCTCAAAACTGCACTGCAAAGATTCACCTGTCCGAATCACATTCAGTTGGCTGCACCGCTCCTGTGTGAACCCAGGCTGAAGTCACTATGACAAGCCTGGGTTCACACCAAAGTGAAGTGGGAAACTGCATGGGATTCAGGCAGGAATCACACCGCATTCCTGTTCAAATCACATGTGATTCTTTGCAGTGCGATTTGAGCACATTCATTTTGTATGGGCTCAAATCGCACTGCACCACACGAAAAAGGTATTGGTTTTAGGTATTGGAGCATTTGCACGAGTACAAATACCTGTGCAAATGTATGTATCGGCACCAATATTGCTATCAGTGCAACCCTAGTTAAAACTCTTGTCAGGTAGAAAAGAGATGTATAGATTTCTCTTTACTTCCTGTCCCAGAGACATAACAGAAAGTAAAAAGTAAATCTCACCAAAGTGAGGGGGAATGCCCTCACAGACAGCTGTTGCCAAAAGAAGTGTCCCCATGGGAAGATTTCCTATCACCTCTTCTGCCATAGACAACTGTCAGCTTGTGTATTTCCCATTACATTCTGTCCCTTTTAACACTGTCACCAGTACTAAAAAAAACTCAATTACAAGAAATAGCCAGCACATTGCCAATGTACCTCAAAAATTAAAAAAAAATGCACTGAGGTCAAATGCAAAAGTGGACCCAGAAAAAAAAGTGCAAGGCACGTAGCACCCACCACAACTGGTGCCTTCTTTTTTATCTGACTTGCATTTTAAATTTATAAGATACATTGTCAGGATGCTGGCCATTTCTTGTAATTGAGCTATAACATGGTGTCATCATAGCCCGAGCACCTCAGTATTGGGTGCTTAGGTAAGGTGCTGGATGGATTTTTTAGCAATAATAGAATTGGCAGTGGTTTAACCATCCCCTACTCTAAACAAATCCCTAAAAGTGTTTGGTTTCCGATAAGCTTTAATCCAATAGATCAATTCTTTTAATTTAAACAGCAATTTTAGTTGCTTATCCAAAATGTAATAACAACACTGCTCACTAGCTCATTGGTGCTCCTAAAAATCTGTGTAATCCACATACAACTGGCCTTGTCTAGTCAGATGGGTGGACTCCCTTTTTTCTATGGTAATTGAACACTACAGCTTGGTCATCGTCCTGGCCCAAGCCTTTTCAGAGGCAATCTGCGGGTGTTCAGAAGGCGAAATGCTGTCTCCTGAATGCTTGCTTTTTTGGCTGCTTTTTTCCCAGCCGAAAGGAGATTTTGCATTGAAATAACACGCTGCAACCTGGAGCTGGTTATTCACAAGAATGTTGGGGCCACGAAAGAATAAAATAGAGAAGTGGCCCCATGGAATTGTCACTCATAACACCCATTTGTTTTATAAATACATTTTACTTTTAATAGAGGGCTATGTTGATTGTTAAAGCGGTTGTATCCTCGAGAAAAGAAAAAAACAAACAAACCCCGCAGGACAAAGACATAATGAGCTAGTATGCATCGCATACTAGCTCATTATGAAATACTTACCTTAGAACGAAGCCTCAACACGGTCATCTGGAGAATGCTGAGGGTGCCGTCATATTCCCTCGGCGTCTCTTCCAGGTTTGGGGGCTCTGTCACTGTGAGTGGCCGGAGCCGTGATGACGTTTCACTTTCCGGCAAGGCCCGGCAAGGAGCTCTGAAGGTCTGCGGGACCTTCATATCGCATGTGCCGCTGACAGCAGCGGCTGCGTGCAGGTTGAATATCTCCGTGCAGGTTTAGGAGATATTAATTGTACCTACAGGTAAGCTTTATTATAGGCTTACCTGTAGGTGAAAGTCAAATAAAGAAGTATACTATGGATGATTTGCTGGTTCTTTCTGTTTTGTGTTTCAGGTGACAAGCTGCCTGCTGTTGCTAGGAAGATTTACCTCAGCTGCTGAGTACTGGATTGGTGACAAATCTTTTGGCGGGAAACATCTAGCCAATGAGTGTAACCTTTTACCTATATCCTCTCCTGTCACTGGGCGGAGTCAGCATTTACCTCAGGTCAGTCAGCTGGACTCAGTGCTGGGATTCTCCTCAGCCTTCCTTCTGGATATTTTAACCTGCTCTCCCACCCCCCCCCCTTTGTGATTTCCCCTCGTTGCGGCCCACCTTTATGTGGGTAACGTCGCCCACTTTGTGGGTGGACAGTGGTTGGTACGCTGTTATTTGGTTGGTATAAGATATTGCTGCTTGCATCTTTCTGTCCGCCGCAATGTCGCAGTCCCGCAAAAAAATCGCAGATTGCCGCCATTACTCCTTAAAAAAAAAAAACACCAAAAATGACAAAAATCTTTCCCTTAGTTAGTAAACGCAATAACTTTTGCGCAAACCAATCAAAATACACACATTGTGTTTTTTTTTTTTTACCAAACATAGGTAGCAGAAAACAAATTGGCCAAAAATTTAAAAAAAATTTTGATTTTTACATTTTTTTGGGGGGGAATTTCATTTAAAAAAATGTTAAAAATATTATTATTTTTTCAAAATAAACGCTCTTTTTTTGTTTATAGCGCAAAAAGTAAAAATCGCACAGGTGATCAAATATCACCAAAAGAAAGCTCTGTTTGTGGGAAAAAAAGGACGTAAAATTTTTTTTTAGGTACAGCATCGCAGGACCGCGCAATTGTCCGTTAAAGTTGCACAGCGCCGAATCGCAAAAAGTGGCTCAGACGTAAGACAGCAAAACCCTCTAGTGGTAAAGTGGTTAAACCCAATAAAGGGGCCGCGGCCTAAACTTTTCCACAAACCTTGTTGTGTGTTTATTTTATATTTTAGGTATGTTCTTATGGTATGATGGGTGTTAATGGCATGTACAATCCCAAGAGCAAGTGCAACAGGCCATGTTAACTTTGCCAAAGCATTACGATCATGGCATGTGTACAAAACCCCTACTGCTGCCATGTTAGATTTTAGGTAGGCAGTTGGGGAAGCAGTAAAAATGCAGATCAACAGCCTATTTTTTACCACCCCCCTGCTGCTCGAATGTACCAAGCTATAGAGTCATCTCTTTGCTCTGTGTTCCAGTTCCTGATGGCATCTAAGATTTACAGCACTGTGAAATGTAATAGAGCCTAATTGGCTCACTGTGCATTGCATCATATATTTTTCTCAGAAGCTGCAGGTTTGCTTAAAAACGGATCATTTTTAGCTGCCAAAAGCTTTGTTTTCTTAAACGTTTTTAGGCATTGAAAAATCAAGCTACAGTACCTTAGCTTGGAAAGTATTCCATATTAGAGACTACAGTCAGAGATGCAGAACCAGAGCAGTTAATCAAGTTGATAGGGAGAATACCCCTTGAAACATAATTCTGAAATGGTTTATAATTGAACGCTCCTGTTCCCACACGGGAGAGCATTATTCCTGCTAAGTCTGGAAGGCCGAACGCAGTTCCAGCAGCAACAACCTAACGTGCCGATCTATCTATTTCTGCTGTAAAGCTGCGGTTTTATTTGTGATAGTACGCATGAAGGCACACCTCTGATTTTACTCACAGTTGGAGGAAAGCATTCAAACATGATTTCTTATACTTCCCATAAAATGAAGACTATGTACGTGACTGGAAATTAAAATCTTCTTTTCTTTTTACCCCTCTGTGTTTTACAAGTAGAAAACTATCAGTCTATCAGAATTTTAATCTCTAAAATTGCCTCTTAGCTTCTTTCATCTCTTGGTGACTCAAGGGACACTTGAGGTCTCCCCCACCATAGTTCCCATCTCTGTTTCTGGTGTAAACTCGGAGGAACGAGCATTTACTTTTTTTTTTTTTCCTGGCTCAGGCAATCCACAAGGTGCCTGCAGTTCTCTAGCATGGAGCCCACTATGGTTTCCGAGTGGAAACCTACCGATCTCACCTCTCAACCTTTATTCCTATTCCCTTCCCTGGTTACAAGCCTATTTCCAAGAGTATCCCCCCACCACCATTAGTTGAGAATAAATAAAGTCCACACCAGGCTCCTTTGAAAGAATGTTAACCTAAAAGGTTAAAATAGCAAATAAAGAAAAAGCAATATAGCGTATACAATTGCGACACAAATCATATTGTAATTGAATGTTATTACAAATTTCCTTTCCTTTTCAATCTGCAGCTGTTGTAATTTTCTGAAAATGCAATGCAATATGGCTACCTGGAGCTGTTCTGTACACAGAATGTATACTGACCACACCCCAGAAACATCATTTCCTGCTTGTGTGATTGGCTCACTGATTTTCCCAGAAGTCTGCCTAAGATACAAGTCAGATTCCAGGCATCCCCTGCAATAAAAACGTTGTCATTCAATCTGGCCACTATATGTCCTTGGCATTTTGTTTTCTCTGCTCCCCAGCAAGCGTAGGTCCCACTGCACCGTTTTGACGCATGGGCTCTGTAGCAATTGGGCTGTGTTGGGTGCATTACTGGCCAGTGTCATGTCTTGGCATTGACCTGAGCTTTGGCACGCACACTCCCGCACTTCCTGCTTGAAGCACGACCCCTTCAGGTGTGTAGGTGGCTCATTGACATCTGATGTGTTCTTACACATCTTATGGTGTTTCAACCTCTCCTGCTGCTTTGTAAAATGAATGAAAAATTCTTAACTGTCCCCTCTCCAGGTGTGTTGGCCTGAGACAGTGAAGATATAAAAAGTTGTCCAACGGTTTAGGGAGAGGTATCCAGTGGTTGCTTTAGGGACAGTTAGAGATCAGCTGCAGTCACACAGAAATCGCTCTGTCAATGTCCACAAAAGTCATTTAAAGTGCTCCAATGTCGTTCTAGGGTCTATTACAGTCTCTTTACTATAATTACATATTAAGAATTCACACACATGTTCCACGTCACTGCAGATTACATCCAGATATGACAAAGGGAAGCTTCTCAGCAGGAAATGAGTGAGGCTGACTGCTGCGAACAAAGAAATCTAGTAAAGGTTCAAAACCAACTTGTTGTAACCTATACAGGTCTGAGGACTCTCTTCCTGTCCCGTGACAACAGTGATCCAATCACCAGGCACCAGCCCTGTCCAGTGGGGGAACAGGAGTAAGTAAAATGTACCTATATACCCACACTATACCCAAAATTATTGGGTATTTCTCTTGTCTTTCAGCAGCTAAATGGAGCATCAGGGGAGAAAAGGGAAGAGGAGTATGCCTTTTTTTTGGGTAGGGGATGGGGCAGGGGTAGGGGAGTTATACTACCCTGGTACTTTTTCCTCGGTGAGGGATCACTATAAGTTAGGCATTCTGACAATAGTATTGTAACCAATAGTCTTTGTTCTCATGTGAGTGCTAGCCACCAATGCTCATCTTTCATTCATCTGTTGGGAAAACTTGCACTTTCAGATATGGGGGTCATGTGACATCCTCCCCTTTCACCCAGGATCCAATGCCTTGTCCTGAATAATGTCTGGCGGGGAGGGGGGTCATGTAATTGACCCTTTGCAAGCTCCTCTACTGATCAGTAACTGGAAAATAGGCACACGTTTCTCATTGCTCACCATTGACCATCTGGAAGGTTGCCACCTGCTGGAGACCTTTTGATACACGTTTTAATGTCTTTTAAATGTCAGTGTATATTATTTATTTTTCGTTTTACCAATATGTTTTAAAAAAAATGCTACACTTAGGTAGAGGCGCTTTCCTCTCCTTCTTTTTTTCTATTTATACATCCTAGTGATCAGCACATAATTTACACAGGGTACAGACCCATAACTTTTTTTTTTTTCAGACCCATGACTTTATCAGACTGATGGAGTGGCAGAGCAGAAAGGTGAAGGTGAATGTCAGTGGTTTTGGAGGGGGGGGGGGCAGGCCATCATAAATCATAAATTAATTAAATAATGAAATAACATAGTCTCTCTAGCTCTACATTGGATGACTAGCCCCACTTACAAAAACCAAAGTATAATAGTCCATAGTGGGTGGGGAGGGGGCAGAAACCGCCAGTCTCCTCAATGTCACATAGAAGTCTGGTTGTGGCGGATCTGATTAGATAGTGGCACGTGCAAACCTGAAGCCCACCAAAAGATCCAACAAACCTATGCTTGTCATAGGCCTGCTGCTGGACAATAAATAGAACCTACTTGATGGACAGGTTGGTGCACAACGATCCTTTTCCCATCCCATGTGGAGCCTTATTAGATATTAAACCCCCCCTTTCATGTCAAACACAATGACAAAAAGCGCGTGAGGAGCTATGCCTTCATAATTAAAACCATACGTTTCTACAAAAGATGACATTTTGAAACTGGACACAATGTATTTGAAAAAATATCAGGGGTTCGAATGGGCTGTAAAAAACTGCCTTTTTTTTCTTTACCATTTATTACTCTTCGATTCTATTTCAATAGTGTAGAGTTGTTCATCTATGGTTGCCATGTTCATGACTGTAAAGCCCCGTACACACGTAGCGATCGTCGGTACGTGTGTACGGTCGGCCGTCTTTTGTCCGAGGGCTGTCTTGTCTGTTGAAAAGTGCAAAAGACTGCACACGAATTTTGTCGGCCAACAACAGCCGACTGCAGAAGTGATGTCATGTGATGGTTAACTTTCCTTGTCTTTTTTCTTTTCTGAGCATGCCCAGTCTTGCAAATCTGCTGTCTGTCGGCCGAATTCTGTACTGACTGGCGAACAATCGGCCATTCTGGTGTTGGCCAACAACAATTTTAATGCTTGCACTACAGATTCTGTTCAGCTGAAAATGCGCTGTCGGCTGTCGGAAGCATCATACTAACAAGCCTACAATCGGCCGATCGGTCGTCGGCCGAATCTTTACGGCCGACAATCGGTACGTGTGTACGGGCCTTTACCGATGTGTCTGTAATACCTGACCATTTCTTAGCCCCTACGTGGGCCATTTACATGCTTGCTTTGGGTTTTTTACACTAAGTTGTAAAACCAATAAATATATTGAAACAGAAAAGTATCTGGGAAGTTCCATTTATTTTCAAACCACATATTCTAGCATGGACTTAATTATTTAAATGATGCCAAGAGACAATGTTAGGAGTAGAACTATCCAACATTAACATCCTGGCACAAAGTGGTATTAATGTCGATTTAGTGAAAGCCTTTAGAGGATTGGTGTAAAAATGGATACATTGAGACAAATGAAGAAGCCTTCCACATAATTAAAAGTAAATTAAAAGCTCTCTGCATAACTCAAGTGCAAAAAAAGGACTCTTTGTCTTGCTTTGAAGAAATTACCTGAGGAAAATGTGCGTAAAAAAGAAGTGGGCGATTACTAAGACAAATGAAAATAGCACATCACAGCAATTTGTGAGCTACAATGACCTCTGGAGATAAATACGTGGATCCAGGTTACTTCATGGCAGGATATAAACTTTATTTAATAGCATGGTGCAACGAGCACTAATGTAGTAGTAACCATAACAACTACCTTGTTTAGTATAGTTGGGGTAATGAAGTTGATTTTTTGACTGGTTGCTATGGTTACACACATCATTGTGATTTTCTTTTGTATTAAAGAGTAACTCTAAACTAAAACAAACATTTTCAAGAGTTGTGAAGATTTGTATCTATAATTCATTGCTAATCATGTCTCACTTTCTGAAGCTGTGTAAGGTCTACCAATATGCAAATTAGCTAAACCCCTGACCCGGACAACTACAATTTGTTTTGTAAAAAATTGTTTTTAAAACCAATTTGTAGGTTTACATTATTAAAGCTAAATTCAAGGCACAAAAAAAACAGCTTTCATTTAACCACTTCAGCTTATGAAGGTTTTACCCCCTTAATGACCATCGGCACTGCTTTAATTTAACGAAAAAATTGTGCGTTCATGCAACGCTGTACACAAATACAATTAATGTCCTTTTTTTCCAACAAATTGAGCTTTCTTTTGGTGGTATTTGATCCCCTCTGGGGTTTTTAGATTTTGCGCTATAAACGAAAAAAGAGAGAAAATTTTCAAAAAAACGCCATATTTTTTACTTTCTGCAATAAAACATTCCCAATAATTTTTTTTTAAAATCTAACTTTTTTTATCAGTTTAGGCCAATTTGTATTCTTCTACATATTTTTGGTAAAAAAAAAATCCCAAAAAGCATATTTTAATTGGTTTACACAAAAGTGTTTACAAACTACGGGATACATTTTTGGAGTTTTTATTTTTTTTTTGTTTTTATTAGTAATGGTGGTGATCAGCGTTTTTTAGCGGGACTGCGACATTGCGGCGAACAGATTGGGCCCCTAACTGACATTTTTGACACTTTTTGAAGACCAGTGACATTAATACAGTAATCAGTGCTAAATATTATGCACTGTTACTGGATAAATGACATTGGCAGGGAAGGGGTTAACGCTGGGGGTGAACAAAGGGGTTAATGTGTACTTAAATATGTTTACTAACTGTGTGTGGGGCGGTTCTGTGACAGGCACAGAGAGAGCGGGGTTTCATCTTAGCTGAAACTTCTGATCTTTCCCTGCCTGTCTGACAGAAGACTTGCCTGCTTTGTTTACATAGGCAGGCGGGTCTTCTGTCAGTTTATCTGATGATCGCAGGAGGCCGGCGGCAATCGCCACCACTCCTCCCAGGGTCCGCCTCCCGCTGTGTCTAAACACAGCGGGAGCGCGGCTCCGGCAGTGTGCGCGTGTCGCCAAGACCTCATGCACGAAATCACGTAGTACTAGGTGATTTCGTGCAGCCGAGCTGCCCTGCCACAATAATACTATGGTGGGTGGTCGGCAAAAGGTTAAATATATTACTCAATAGCCGCAAAGAATCCACTTTTTGTGCCCAAACGCCTATTCAAACCTAGATATTACCTTGTAAAAGTAGCAGTGACATCATCACGATGCTGTACATAGCCTGTGCAGACATCAGAGGTGTTGGAGGGCCCAGCAGTCCCAACTTACCCCAGGCTGCCTGCAGAATTGGAGAGGGTGGATACAAGGCCAGTCATCGTGCACAAGGAGAGAGAGCAACAATGAGCGGTCTTTATTACAGGAAGCTCCTGCATAGAGGAGACATTTCACACTGGATTACTGCACAGTTCTTAAAGAAATACACAAAGAACACCACAATTCAAGTAAGAATACACATGCCTATTGTATTTAGATAATATTTGTTCAGATTTAAAGTGTTACTAAACCTAAACATTTTTTACCTTAATGTATTGTTTGCATTAAGGTAAAAAACCTTTTCAGTTTCTCTGTGCCCCCCTTAACCTGTATAAGGAGGAAGAGAGGGGAGAACAGATCAGCACTGTGCATGGCTGCATCTATACTCCCCTTAATTCCTCTTCAGACAGCATTGACTCTTTGGCTCTTGCTGCTGTCAATCAAATGCAGTGAAGAGGAAGTGAGGGGTGGGCCTAAGTCCCGCTGTGTAAGTCTATGGAGCGCAGCTCCATAGACACACAGGTCAGGAGCGAGCATGCAAAGCGTGTCCCCATAGCTAGTGGCTTGCTATGGAGATGGCAAAGAAAGAGGAGGAGCCAAGATCGCCGCCGGGGACCAGTGAAGAGGAGGATCCGGGCCACTCTGTACAATACCACTGCACAGAGCAGGTGAGTATAAGATGTTTGTTATTTTAATAAGAAATAAATTCTGACTTTAGTAACACTTTCTTATTTTTGGTTTGTTCTTAAGTCGATTTTGTCTGTAAGTTGGAACAGGTACATTTTTATGTGTAGCCCCAGCCAACATAATCATTTTTAAGTTTTTTTGGATAGCATAGGGAAGGGTAACACCCCTGTGTGAATTGTTTTGCTGTCTCTACTCCTCTCCAGAAGATTTCACCTCACTTTCTATCCCTATGACAATTGGATTTTGAACATTTTGGGTTGTTAGGAAAACAAGGATTAGTGATAAAGCTTCAGTGGAGACACCTTTTTCCCATGAGAACTCTTACAGGAGTGAATTTACCTTCCTAGGGGGAGATTTCTCCTTACTTCCTGTTGTCTCCCTCTGTTTGTAAGCAGGAGTCGTTTGTAAGGTGGATGTTTGTAACCCGGGGACCGCCTGTACACATACTAGGGCCTAACTTACCAATGTGTCTTTGGAGTGTGGGAGAAAATTAGAGTACCCGGAGGAAACCCATACAAGCACAGGGTGTAAATGCAAACTAAATGCAGGTAGTGTCTAGTTGGGCTTTGAACCTAGGACTCTAATGCTGAAAGGCAGAAGTGCAAACAACTCAGCCACTGTGCCAGCAGGAACACTATGCTCCCCAAATTGCCTGGACCATCAGCAAATCAGTTTTATATATATTTTGTTTTTTGTTTGCTGTGTGCAAAGCCCTTCCATGTGGACCTAACTCTAAAAAATTGTTATAAGTTGGGGAGGCTGCCATTTTTGTTTAGCTTGCTGGAATTGATGTGAGAACACACTGGACACCTTCAGCTGGCACTGGGCTTTGTTAAACTTCTGGTGTGTGTGCTGCCTCTAGATATACCTGCCCTCAATTTATCCATTGTTATATATGTTCCAACACAGAGACTCTGATAGACTAGTTGGGAACTCAATATGCAGAAGGGCTGAAACGAGGCAGTGTGGCTTCTATATATATTTGCAAAACGTAATTCCACTAAAATGCAAGAAATTGTAATTTATTTTGCTGTATATTTTTTTGCTGGCTAGCTGGTAGGTGGAGGGGGTTACAGGGTTGGAGGTAACTTTGCAAGTCTGGAGTAATCTGAAAGTCCCACTGCCATGAACATTTTTATAACATTGCTCAGTTTTGTTTTTTTTATATATATATATATATATATATATATATATATATATATATATATATATATATATATATATATACCTGGGCCCCTTGACTGCATGGGCTATTTTCTATAAAAAGTGAACTTAGCCTTTAAATATGATGGTGCCCATTTTTTCACTTCACAGTAAACGTTGAAGGACACAAGGAATTTTTCAGCACAGTAGAGTAGAAATCTGCAATTTTATAAGTGATGTAATGGCCCTAAAGCTGGATTAAGACTGGGTGTTACATAGTCTTCTACCAACCCTTTTATTCCTGATGGCCTTTTTCGTTTGAATTCCTTCTCTTATTTCCCCAAGCATGCTGCTCACTTTACAAACTCGCCCACCCAACTGCCTTTTAATATATTTTATTTCTTTTTGCTACCTCCTGAGAAGGAATTATTATCATCTGTTTGCTTAAATTTAGGTCTGTCACCACATCACATTTTTCGTCTGTGACAACTGTAAAAAACTATTACTGAGGTCCCTGGGACATGAGGCAGGAATGCAGAGGTACCATTGTTATCATGCAAATATATACACAGCAAATCAAGCCTGGATAGCAAGTCTAATAAGACTCATGACTGGCTTGAGCTGTGAGACTGTTTTGCCCTCAGGAGGAATCCACTCTGATTGATTAAACCTCCCTGTAATATATGATGAAATGATCTGAATTTAACGACATCTAAGTTGCACAATTTGCCTCTCTGTAGAAAAGATCAGTGGGAGCTTGGTGCATAAGATGCAGTCTCTGCGGGTTTTGCTCAAGATTCTGTTCTTGGAAATTAATAGGCTAGCTATTTAGGTAGCTAAAAGTAATTTCAAATTATTTTATTATTTTGGAATCTGAATTTAACAGATATTCAACATATTAGAACCAACAAAAGTTGCCTTATATTATAGAGTTAATAATAACATTTAGAGAAATATATGCAAGGGTTTCAGCACTGAATATATTTGGAAACTCCATTACTTTGGAGGGGTCGATGTTTTCCTATACACAGAAGTTCTGTAAAAAGGAAAGTATTCTTAACTCATTTAATAAATTGAATTCCACATGCTCACACATACCTTTTTTATCTTTTCTATTGACTTTTTATAAAATTAAACCATCATTGACCCCTATTATAATATACAGTATGCTAAATGGTCCTGTAAACCTAAGCTGATGATGCTGCAAAGTGTGGCTATGTATATCCACCACCCACATCATACTCTTGACTGCCAATGACTGTGGGTTATGCAGTAGTGTTAATTGAAGGCAGTTCACTTCAGTGACATCTATGCTGGTCACTCTTTCTATCCTGTCCTAATTTACTTATCCCAAAATTAGAGTAAGCTTGGACAGGGAGGAGGGTCCCATACTACTCATCCAAAAGCAGACGTTCCTTCAGAGGTTGCTAGGGGTTCCTTACGCAATTTGTAACCCTCAGGTAAGTTCCCACTGACATCATTGATCTTATTAGCTTTATGTAAGGGGTAATTCTTCGCAATCACCACAAGTATAAGAAGAATTCTTCCCACTGACCTTCACACTAATTTATCAGGAGTTGTAGATATAGTAAATTTTAGTAGGGGTTCCCTGAGACCAGTCTATCAAGGGTTCCTCTGTGTTGTAAAGGTTGAGAAAGGCTGTCCTACAGACTGCAACAAATGGCCCTTACCAAAGAACCCAATTAATTGTATATTTCCCCTCCCTAGTTTAACTATTTACCAGTATATGTACATCATCCCCAGGAGTTGAATTGAAAAGGCCTGCCCTAAAGTTTTAGGGATAAGCAGAGATTCCTTAAATCTTACATCTATCTATCTGTCATTCTAACTCCCAAGGGTGTTAAAAACAATCCTTACAAACAGGGTTCCAGTACCTAAAACTTAACAGGTATACACTTTTTATCAATTTTTTTAATGATTTTAATGCTTTTATTGCACTTACATGTATGCACGTATGCATAACTGTTCCTTTATTTATGCACATATGCATTACTGTTCCTGTAACCATGGCATTTGTTTTTAGACCTTTCTGATGCTATCCCATTTTAAATTTCTAAATGAATATCTGGACATGATTATACCCTTGCAAGATGGAAAATGTCATCGGTGCATCCTCAGACTCAGACATCTACAAAATGTGAATTTTAATTAAATAAACCAGGATGATGAACTATGCAAATACCTTTGAACCTGTATCTTTTATTAATATTTATAAGTATCTTTTTTTTCGCTTGACATTTGCCATATGCAGAAAAATAATAGCGGAATTCTCCCCTTGTCTTCTGGCCTGGCTGCTTATGAAGATTTCGTTCTCACGGTTTGAGGCAGAAAAGAGGAAATTTAGCCAATTATCCACAGCCACTAAGGATGGACCAGTTCAGAAATTGTCAGTGTATTTGGGGCCACTGTCTGGAATTGTTATATAGTTCTGAGAATCGTAAAGTCGCAGATTTTTTTACCTATATTTTCCAGCAGTTATATACAAGTAATCCCAAGCCCTGCAATGCTGGGACACAGTAAATCCCTTCTACGTGAAGTGACAAAATTCTGCTTTATTTATATAAACAATCTCTGTGCATCCAGTTTTTTTCAATAGCTGGTTTTCATTTCCCAACTTCAATCACAAGAAAAACACCTATACAATTCAAAAGACATTTATTTCCTGCTATTTTCCTGCTTTACACTTATGTGGATTTAGCGAAACTCTTCTATATTCTTGCTTGTATTTTTTTTTTTCCTTATTCCTTTTTAGCTGACACATTTTGTATGTTACAAATCTTGACTAAAATAACCTCAATCTCACTCACAAAACAAAAGAACAAAAAAAAAGAATAACGCTTCTCTAAGTTCTAATGACCATTTGTGAGAGATGATAAAACAAAACTAAATTAATAGCAGTACCAGCTATCTGAGGACAAATTCTGCCAATAAATACATCCTACCATAGCATTTACCTTTACATTTGTACAGCAAGGCTTTCACCTCCTGCCAGTGCACTATAGACATGTCCTCATCCTCATTTCACAAGGCAATGTATGAGACATAAGTCACCTACCTGAAGACCTGGGCATTGTAATTCAGGGATGGAACCTCCTTACAGTTATGCAAATACTGACTATGAGAAAGTCAGTGTTTGCATAACCACTTTGAAAGTGTCCCAGAGTGCTACAAATGCTAAAGTAAGATGTACTAATGATCTAGTATTTTTATGTTTTCTAGAGGTACATTTAAGGATGTATAGGTTAATATTGTCCCATTGGTCCTCCAGAACACACTGGGAGACACCAGGGTCTAGACAGGGTAGAAGGTTTGAGGGGATCTGCCAGGGACGCAGTGATACTGCCATGGCCAGTGCACAATACACTACTGCATGAATTGCAGGAGACAGCTGACGACTGAGCTCCCATAGGTAGGGCAGAATATGGCACTAGACTCACCCTCTGCCAGCATTATATTCCATCATCAATGTTGCTGTATTAGTGGAGTGAGGCAAGCAGGGTATGTGAAGGCCAGCTTCAAAGGAAAGCACTAGTGGGCTTTAAAATGGTTAGATATAAGCTGATTAGATATAAGATGATTAGGGGGCATATTTATAAAAAAAAGATGATATGACCTAATTTGCTGCTTTTTATTCTTTTTTTTTGTTACATTTATAGGTCCCAAATTTGTGGAGACAATGGGTTTGATTTACTAAAAGCAAATAGGCTGTTCACAAGGGAAGACAGGGATATTCACAAGTTTGCAAGGGAATTTACCTTTAGTTAAAGTGTTACTAAACCCAGGACCTGGCATTCACTATATCTGTTCTCACACACTACACAAAACATGGAAATGCAATTATTTTAGTAAATATGAACTTCTAAATACCTTCTTTCATCAGCAGTATATAGAAGTCTTGTGACTCCTATCAGTGTCTGGTTAAAGCTTGTAGGAGTTTTCATTCTGCATTGACTGTCCTATCAGGATGCAGGACCCCTGATCCTCTGTCTGGATAATGCTGATTGGTCCTGGGCTGATCATATGCAGTCTTCCAAGAAAGAAAAAAAAAAGCTCTCTACCAATATACACCAATCTGAGCATGTACAGCCTGTCCCCTAGCCTCCGTATTATCAGGAAATATTTTGGGGACAGTGGAAGAAGGAGAGGATCAGAGGAGACAGGATCAAACAACCTTTTTACACAATGCAGAGGATTAACCACTTAGGTTCCACAGTGAGTATAACAAGCATGCTTTACTGCATATACAGACGTATTTTACTGTTGTGGGTTTAGTAACATTGTAAGATAGTCTTCCCCAAAGGATGGAGGTCTTTCTCCCAAATTTCATTTGAGCAAAGTTCTTGCCTGTGGCATGGATTTAAGTGAATAAGGTGAAGCTCTGCTGACTTCAATCATCCAGTCATATCCAGTCAAGCTAAAGTAAAATTCCCTTGCAAAAAGCTAATTCCCTTAAAAAGTGAACAGCCTTTTTGAATTTAGTAAATCAACCCCAACAGGTGATGTCTAGCATATGTATATCAGGATTTTATCCATCAAATATGGAACAAATGATGATGTGGAAGCAAGGCCAGCCACACCATTCATAGGGATCAATGGTGAGCCACAGATAAAATAATTATTCACCATCTGAAAGCAGTGAATGTTTAACAGTGACTAGGGAAAGATTGTTATTGGGATCTGGGTTTTCAGTTGAAGACCATGACGTCAGATTTTGAAGAGACTCAATCAGATACACACATGGGCAGATACAACCAGCCAATAGATGTTAAAAACAGATGAAAATGGACGAAACAAAATAGATACTAATCAAACATCAGATTCTAAATACGACCCTAGACATCAGTAGAGGCCACGCTGTGCTTGTACTCACTTTCACCACTGACAGCTATGAAATCCTGCAAACAAGGTGTGGCCACACACAGTCTCCTTTTTATTTTTCGATCCTGTTTATGAGCCATGGGAACCCAAGAAATTGTAAATATTTTTCCACGGACAGGAATATTGTGTTACAGAAATTGAACTGGGAACTATGTTATGTGCCAGTTTGCAAACAACTGATTCCAGAACCATAATTGTTGATAGATGACATTATGCGGAATCAACATATCATTCAGTTTATTAAACTTTTCAGAGACTCTCCTTATGTGATCAAACCATCTAGTTCTCCCAAAGCCAGACAGATCTGCCATAAAATGTTCCCAGCTTCATCCTTACCTCTGGTACTATGGTGCCCCTATTTCTTATTACTATCGTTATAATATAATTGTATGCTCTACATTTGGCTTAACAAAAGCCAACAGATAAAAGTGAAATAACAGTCTCAGCCTTCTAGAAGAGTAGTAGTAGTGAGGGCAGCACTACTGGACCCCCACTTATCATTACTGTATTACTCCCTTTTATGGGTCCTATACATTTTATACTTATTTAGATGAGGTCAGTTTTTAGAGCCTCTGTGCTAGAAAGTAGTGAGGTAATCAATCACCAAACGATCCCAATGTCTACAGCATACAGTCTTCAAAGGTTTATTTCGTTTTAAGAAGGTGTTTGGGAATGGTTCTAACAGCCAGCAGGATACTTTAGATTCTGGGAATCACATCTCCGGCAGACTGTTAGGCATGTATTCAGAATCCCACCTTTCCAACACCCTTATATTTTTAGAGCCCAGAACGTTTGATTATTTTCTTCAGTTTACAGACACACTGAGAACCTCTCTCTTCATACTGGAAGAAAAAAGACTCTGCATTATCTAAGATGTGTTATAAAAAGATCTTAAGGCTTTTGAGGAGAAAAGGATAAAGTAATGTGTGATATCTAAAGGGATTTTACAATAGTCTCCCCTGGAGAAATGCTTATTGTAAATGCAGAAAAGATCAAATAAACCTACAGATTTCCAGCCATTATCCATTACAGGCTACAAATAGACGTGACCTTAAAACACAATAGTTACATGGTATTACAAAAGGTAGTACCTAACTCTAAAACACAAACAATTTACAGAAATAACTGTCATTAAAGTACAAACAAATATATTTAAATCCATCTTAATCTTGGACATTTTGTCATTTGCACTGTAGCTGAATGTATTTTGTATGTGCCTGCGTAAGGCTAAATTTGGATGATCATCAATGCTGCCCTAGCAGGAGCCCCCCTCCTCTGATCCACAGACAACATCATTTTTTTCTGTTTTTTTTTTACCAAACAAGACACCATAAACCCTCAAAAATTAGCCCCATAGCAAATATTTATGCTGGTTTTAGGATATATCCCCCATAGTATATAAATGCCACATGAATACATCTGATGCTAAAAAGAGGGGTAGGATATATCAATCAATGAGGCTCACATCTCTAAACATCAAGTGTTTAATTCCAAAATGCCATTTAATAACAACTATTTAATGAATCAATGTAACAATCTACTTCTCATTGAATATTCCCGCTCTTCTATTTAAAAAGGCATGTTGTCTGTTTTATAAATGATGTTGGGAATTTTTGTAGAGGACATTTTTACTAACCTTTACATTAAATCGATACAGATTGTTGTTTTTACCTTTATTTTCCCGTATACTATTCTTCTGCTTCATGGTTAATGTTCTATTACCCAGGAAACACAGTCTAATTCACTTTCTTTGTTCCACATGAAGTCCCAAGCTTCTCCTACGACCCCTCTACTGTCAATTACATATTTGGTTGGGTTTCACCAGCCTGGGGGAAGCACCTTTAGACCTAAGATGGCAAGCTGGCTAAACACTATTAGATTTTTTTTTATTTAGCCTTCACCAACTTCAAAGGATGTTGGGCAGGAGGGGGCCAGTCGGGCTCATCAGGAGCTATCAAAATTTAAACAGTGTATGGACAGCTTCAGCCAGTCATATCTGCTTTTTGAGAGGTTATGGTAGCTGTATCTGGGAACTTTCAGTAAATCACTGGGCCTGAGAATAGCAAAGCATGGGCAGGGTGCACTGTGCATGCCATAATGTATGTGTCAGGAGTGTGTAAACACTCCTGTTCTTTGACAGCTGCTGGTCTCATTCCAGCATCCTGGTTTGGACTATGATGCATCCCTGTCTGTCTGTCTGTCCACCTGCAAGGTGATTGATGTGGCCAGTCTCTGGGTGGAGACCAAACCTGATTGAAGCCAGCCAAGCCTGTAGTCTCAGTCTCATGTTTGTGATATTGCGTTTGTTACACGTGTTTCAAGTTCCTTGTTTGTGTGCCCTGCTCTGCAATATTGTATTACCTTGTTGACAACCTCGGATTGGATTTCGACTACTCTCTGTACCCTGCTTGTCTATTGACTACAGCTTTTAACCTGACTATTCTGAACCCTGCCTGCCTTGCATTTGTTCTTTAATTCTTGATATTTTGAAGCAGTGACATCACTCTCGTAGAAGATAATTACTTTCAACTTTACCCCTTCAGAATTGTGAATTGAAAGTTTCCCATATTGCATTAGAGAGCCAAACTTCCTTTTCTCCTGAATAGAGGAGAGCTTAGATAACCAGGACAGTTTGCAGTTAGGCTCAGTGCTGAAAATAATCACTGTATTAAAATCACAACCTCCACATGGAAACTGATTGCAGGGGGTATGTGAAGTTAACGACCCCCCCCCCAAATCAGATTGCAAATGCAGTGCAATTTGCAGAATCGGATCGCGTGGGTGTGAACACCCACGCAATCTGCTTCTGGTGCGGACAAAAAAGGCTCCTGTATGAGTTTGGTGCGAATACAGTGTGATTTGAGCCATACAAATCCATGGCTCAAATTGCACCCCAGGGACACCGCATGTAATTCTCACAGGAATATTCTGTGATTCCTATGCAAATTACATGCAGTGTCCCGCATCACATCAATGTGAACCCGGCTTGACAGAATAGAAATGGTGTAAGGAGGGTATAATTAATGGTAGAGAAACAGAATTGTAACAAATGTTAGCCCAGATGACGGAAATCATCTGTCATGTGATTACCAACTGCAAATGGCTGAAATTTCATTAATAATATATTTAAATGCACATAGTTGCTGTGAGCACTATACTCTAAAATAAAGGCCACCAGATCTTATAATTAGAACAAATTCTTTCATAACTATAACTTTCCTTTAACACACATTAAATGCTAAGCTAGATTCACTTTGATGCTTTTCTACTTTTTTCTTTGTGTCTCAGACTAATTATCAGAAGAACAACTTAGTAGAAGAGTTTATCTTAGTAAGGACTTAAATCGAAATATTGATCTATTTTAATTTGGTGTTGGCAGTTACCACTGTCTAATGCGCCTTCCTGTGGTTTATAAAAAAGAAGCATTAATGTCTAATGTCAGTGGTTGCCACAGTAACCCCACAAACAGCATAGTCTGGGATATCCATCATTTTTTCTTCCCTTAGGCAGCTAATAATTCAAAAAATTTAATGAATAAACCATTTGATATTTGGGAAAATGCCAATCTTTCAATTGGCAAAATGAGCAAGGTTGCATGAAGTGTAAAATAGGGCAGTAAAAAATCAGCAAGATTCAGTACATATTTTAATATTTTAAACCATCAAAAAGAATGTTTTTATAGCGAATGGAATGTTGGTGCTATATTCTGGAATCTACTCCAATAATTTGTGATTTGGCTGGATGGTAGATGGAACATTTGCTCATTTTACCCTATGGGTGATTACTTGACATATAGAGACAGATTCTTTATAGATGCCCTTCCACAGTGATGGCCATATTGACATTCCAGCCTCACCTAATGCTCAGAGAATGATCGAAATGTTTATAAGAGTCACCTACTCATGTTTTATGGTCTTAGAAGTTGACATCATCCATCCAATCTATGTATTATCTGAATGGATAACTGTCATGTGGAAAGGGAAAGGGCAATTAATGGATGCAACTAATAATAGTAGAAAATATCTAAAAATTGGTATTCTCCATTTATATGGACATTTTAAAGGATCCATATCAATGAAAAACCAGTGTAAACTAATTTAGCTGAGTGAAAGGAGGCAACATGAGGCCTAGTTATACATTAAATCCAGTGTGCTCTGAGAGTCCCCAAAAACATGCAGAATCCCAGTGTTCATCCTATGTTATACTAAAGTTTAGCCACGTCCTGGCCACATCCTCAATGCAATGCTGGTATTTGTCATTATGCATGCTGCATGATCAGGAAGTCCTGAATAATGATAGAACCTCATGGTACATATCACCAAGCTGTGTTCATATTTACTTTTTTTTTAAATAACAGGTTCACTTTAAATTTGCTATATCTTTTCATTATTTGATAATCAAACAACAGTCAAGCACAGAAAATTAGATCTTATAGGTGACAAGATTTGCATATCATGAAAATGTTTTCTAAACAGTGGTTACCACACCACTGTAGATCAACGCATGTGCAGTTCAAAGGATAATTTCATTTTTTAACTTATCATCATTAATAAAAGCATATAGTATGCTTTTATTAAGCATATAATATGCTATGTTACCTCAAGAACCAGTCATTTTCAGATTTTCACATACCTTGTGTAGTTTATGAACACCTTTACAAAAAAAAAAAGTTTCTTTGCTCAATGCTTACAGCCATGGTCGCACATGCTTCGAATTTAGCTACAGTATGATCAACAGCCGATGCCACATCCAACCCTTCCACATACCACACCTTGACCCTTCTACAAACCAGGCAGGGAAAGTGCTTCAAATGGTTTGTGAGAAGTCTGGGCTTAACATAAAGCCTCTGTAAACCTACACCAACTAGGGATGGTGGGACTGCCGGAGTGCACAGGAAAAGTAGTAAAAAAAACCATAAAAGCGGGACATTACTATAAGACATCTACTACTGGAGCATGTGCTGCACAGTGGCTAAATGTGAGCACTAATGCTTTACAGCACTAGGGGCCTTGGTTGAAATCTTAACCAGATCACTATCTGTTCCCCTTTTGTTCATGTCAGATTCCTTCAGTTTCCTCCCACACTCCAAAGAAATACTGGTAGGTTCATTGGCTTTTGCCTAAAATGACCCTAGTATATGCACTATGCACATGTGTTTTCAAATTCTGCATGACAATCCCAAGCCTGAACATCTGGGGAAGGTTAAGTAAGGACCTTGTGGCCTACCCTTAAAAAAAAAAAATGGCAAGAAATTATATGACAAAAGGCTTTCAAGTGTATCAGTCGAGATCCCAGAGAGCTGGCACATAGAATTGCTGAAAGTTTGAACTGATATATACAAATTTGTATATAGGGCTTACTGTTAAATTTATATGACAAGCAAAGATGATTAATGAAAAATGTACTCCATCTGTGTAGAGGAACCTTATTATTTAACTTGAGGCACCCATGGCCATTCTGCAACGTGAAAGTGAACTGGTGCTTCTTAATTTACTTTGGCTTGAAGCATCCCAGCCAGATTCAAAGTAAGTTCTGAGTCACAGAAGTCTATTCATAGATTCTTATTATAGGAAATGCTTACACATGAAGCTCTGAAATGGTGAATTCTGGTGTTAAAGTTACTTGTTTTACATTGGGTCCTGGCTTTCCAAAAAAGGATATTATCTGCATGGCGTTTGTTCCTATAGTATTTCAGTACATACCTGTACCAGCAGGTCAATTGGCTTCTTTTACAAATCAGCTGTAGGGCATAGGACCGCAGTTGGTACAGTAGACTGACCCAATAAGGATGCTATCTGCATGGTGCTTGTTCCAATAGTATCACAGTACATACCTACCAGTAGGTAAAGTGGCTTCCATTAAAATCAGCTGTGGGGCACAGGACTGCAGTTGGTACAGTAGACTGAAAACTCTTTTGGAGAAGAGGCAATGAAAAGAATGACTCAATGTACTCCATAAAGTGCTGGAAAGGTGTCAAAGTTCTATAAATCAGCTAAATAAATCTTTTCTATGGTTGCCAGCCAAGGTGAATTTTCTTCCTTTCTTTTAAACAATAAATTCTTTGACATTGGTCACTATGTTATCTGCTTCTAGACTTGGAACAGAAAGCACAGAATGGATATCGACAACGCTTGTAAGACTTTTTTCTACAATGTGAAAATGATGTGCCGCGTCTTCTCTTCTGAACAGGCTGAGAGACAAAAGTTCCAGGACAAAGTGGTGTTAATTGCTTCCAGCATTCCGAATACGATTTTCTTCTGTCGGCAATAGTATAGAATTACTCACAGTAATGTCACCGGTACTTTGATTCAAGATATGCAAGTCCACCGACCTCGCTCAAAAATCAGCATTTTTTTTGTAACCCAGAAATCGGAAGAATGAGCCATTTAACAAGTAATCAGCCATAGAAAAGAGAGGTAGGCATATTTGTAGATGTCTTGGATGGTATCCAGGGGCAAGAGTATAAATTTGTATTTCTAAAGCTTTAAAAAATACTCTTCTCCTCAATCAGAGCTGTGTCTTCATAGAAATGCAAAAAATGAGCAATCAGTGCAAGACAAACAGGCATTTTTTAAAACTAGCTACAATCAGTTTATTGAGCAATAAAGAGAAAAATATGGTAAACGGCTTTTTCGCCTATGTTTTATTTTTAGGCTCAGGAGAGTATTACAGATTCAGTCATCTAATAATGTTTACAGTTGTAAGCGAAACAGTTATTCTGAGTTAGTATGCTGTTTAAATACTTCTCGGCAGGAGTTTTTCTATGTATAAAATGTTTCAACAAAAGCCTCTGCATTTTGGGATAACACTGCAGATATTGTGATGCACCCTCCTGTTTGTGCCAACACTCAATAAAAGTAAGGGTCATTAGCTATGTTTACAGCCTTAAAGGCTGCCAAAGTGGAGCCCTCCCTCTAGAAATGCTAATTGTTTAGCTGCCTTGTTGACCCTCTTGCTTTAACACTCACTGACCCCAAAAAAAGTCCAGCTTACCTATAAAGTACAACTGTGACTTTAGTACAGTTGTACTTTAATATACCCTCCTACACACTAGCATGGCGGGCCCTCTTAGACATACCCACAACCCCCACTTCAACTCAGGAAATCACATTACCTGTTCATATATTTGAATCATTAATTCCGAATGTAGCCGTGTCTCACTTAATGTGGTTGTAAAGCCATGTGTGCCACATTGAATGGTATTTATAAAAAATATGCAGCTTCATACCTAATTTCAATTTGCCGCTTTACGCTGATGTGACCGCCTGCCATTGTCTTCCTTAATCTGACAACTACAGTGGGAGGGGCTGAGAATCGCCTGCAGACGACAGCCAGGAGGAGGGGAGGAGAGAAGGAGAGCAGCGGGTGGTCACGTGAGCACTGAGCGGCACTCTAAATAAAGTATGAAGCTCCATATATACATTGGGACACATAATGTAATCTAACACAGGGGATTCTACAGTAGTAACAAAACACAGTTATTTTTGCAGAAGGAGGAGAAGGGCAGGGAGCAGATTGGCACTGACACAGCTGACAGGCAGGGAAGGAGGGGGAGAGAGGGAGCAAGGAGCAACAGTGGGATGATGGAGACATGTAAACTGACCACAGTATCAGGGTTCAGCAGCTATGATTAATGTAGTCAGTTTACAGAGGGGGGGAGGCAGCACCAGGCAGAATCAGCCAGGTATTTTAGATGATAGAAAGGGCCAAAATATAAAACACAAGCACTGTGCTGTATAACATGCTTTAAAGGAACAGGATCCATTTTTTTTGGGTTACAACTGCTTTAAGCATGAAAGATATCACTATTATAATTGATTTGTTATGTAATCGCACCCCCAAGACCCTTGGGGCATTAATGCAGGAACTTCGGCTCTCGAGCGATCATCACTTTACCCTTCTATGTATTACTCAATTTTTACATCAATATACCCCTCCCACAGTAAAGATACAACCCAAGGCGTGGAATTTTCTCAACTTTCCTGTTTCACAACAGGGAGGCATTGCACTCTTTACGCACTTTTTCAACACAAACTATCATTTGTCAAATCTGCTGCCATAACACAATGGGAGCGCAACCTCACCCAGCAGTTCTCAGATGCTCAATGGCTTAAAGCTATCAGCGCTATATACACTGCCTGCAACACACAATGTTCAACACTGGAAATTGGCTCAATAGATTGTAACCCAGTGGTATGACACCCCAGTGTGTATATATTCCTTTTCCTCCATTGGTTACCCTATGCAGGAATTGGGACAAAAGGGGTCTTTGTAACATATACTTTGGGCGAGTAAATGTCTGACTAGCTTTGGCTCAAAATATCTCATGTCCTATTGGATATAACAGTAATTTTAATTGCCATTATCCCTGCCCTTACACTCCTTAATTTAGGAGTGGAGCAATGGCCAAAGGATTTCGGCACCATTCTTACACGTCTCCTTTTGGTGGCCAAAACCATAATAGTAAGAAATTGGAAATCCCAAATGTCCCCCAATCCCTTAAAAGCACTCTCTCTGGTCAAAACTAATTTCTACTTCAAAAAGGCCCTTGCTATTAGTAACAACTCCTACTCTTCTTAAAAATCTGGCATCCTTGGATAGAGTGGAGCTCTGGTTATGAACTCTGATATCTAGATTTTAATGTCCACTAATATCACGGAAGTTACATTCTAGTTTTGTCACTATATGGCAATCCACTGTTGTGTAGCATGGATCGGTTATGTTAACTTTCAATAATATTACTTGTTTGTTACAATCCTTCTGTATCTCTAAGGATCCAGGCCCCCTAACATACAGTTTGTGTATGCTGTTTCCTTTGTATTCCCTATAAGTACCAATAAAAACTATTGAAAAAAATATACCCCACACACACACACACACATACACACACATGCACCTACACCCTTAACTTCCTTCTAATTCCAGTGATCTTCATTGTATATGTGGGCCATGCTAGAGGCTACCAAGAGTATTGCTCCTCCTTAAGAATGGATGGGACCATGGCGTACATGGGTTGTAAGAAGCAGAGTTGTATAAAGTACTCGAAACCCATACTTGAGTAAAAGTACAAGTGCTCGATCAAAAAGTGACTTGAGTAGAAGTGGAAGTGCTCTATCAAAAAGGGACTTGAGTAGAAGTACTAAAGTATTCAACATTTTTTGTACTTAAGTATTGCAAGTAGTTTTTTTAAAAATTTTGCTACTCAAGTACTGATAGTAAAAGTACCAGTAGTTTTTTTTAAACGAATTGCTACTCAAGTACTGAAAGTAAAAGTACAAGTACTGTGTTATGTAGTTATTAAAGAAAGAAGTCAAAAGTTTGAACATCATATTGTTTTTTATTATTTCAAATGATTAACCTAAAGGACAATCACAATTTGTTTGTTTCATATTTTCTTTTTAGTGGAAAGATTTGGTATAGCAGCTTTTATTTATACATACAGTAGCATTTATTTTCGTATGCGCTGATTTACACATGACATTATATAAATTTTTTTGAACTTCATGAAACCTGCCATCTACTGTTCTGGCAGTGGAAATTTTTATAATAGTAACGAGTAACTATGCAGCACAAAAAAAAAAATATTGGAGTAGAAGTATTGAAATCATCGAAAATATGTAGTGAAGTAAAAGTGGAAGTAGGAGAAAAAAATTCTACTCCAGGAAAGTACAGATACCGCCTTTCGGTACTTAAGTACAGTAGTGAAGTAGTTCTACTTAGTTACTATACATCTCTGGTAAGAAGAGGACTCTGGGGGGTGTTCTGTTATAAAGACACTGGGCAGGGCCACAGGGGGAAGATTGTTGTAACCAGTAGAATGTTAAGTATTTGACCAGGTTGGCTGCAATCAGTGGGGTAGAGGAATTAGGTAAAGGACAACTTTACTAAGGGCACAGTTGTCTTTCAAAGTAGCCCTTTTTATAAAAAGAACTATGGAGCCTGTCATTGCTGACCTCCTGAAAATACTAGTTTCCTGCTTTTAATAATGACCTACTGGATTTAATATTTTCTAAGTTACTGATCTTGAACAAGTATGCAGATGCCAGAAGTCTATCAGCATGCATGTTCTGAGTTAAAATGGGTTAGAAAGTTAGGAAGAGTGCCAAAATAACTGCCTGATACCAGATTGCTTGGGCAATGGCACCACAGAAGTTGATGGTGATTATCTGCCCAGGTGTGGGTAGGGTAAAGAAAACATCCTTAGGCTCTGAAGATTCCTGCAGGATGCATCTGAGGGAGGCAAAATGATAAATGTGCTCTTCTGAAAGTACAATTATCCTTTAAAGTTCTGCATGTGTGAATACATCATTAAAGTGTATCTATGGTCAACATTTTAAATCATATATTAATTTCCACATGGTATTTCAATTATTTGTAGCCTACTCCTTTCAATCTGAATGATCTTGAAGTTTGTAAACTTACTTTGTGAAGATCCCCACACATTTACTACCTAGAATTGTTTGACTCGTAGTCACTGTGCCCTGTGTGTAGGCACTGCGGTGTCACACATTTCACAGAGCCTGCCTTCTGAACTACAGAGGTGCTGCGAGGAGGAGTTTTAGAAGGCAGAATGAGTACAGAAATCAAACAAGCTCACAAGGAATATGTATTCCTTAGAAATGGAAAGTAAATGGGCAGGAGAAGCTGCAAAGAATGCAAGGAATTCAGAACTTGTGAAAAGAGATGGCCAGCAGACAGGCAGCACTTACAACACAAAAGGAAACATTTCAAATAAGCTTATATTAGACTGTTAAAAATATGCACTTTTTTTTTATAATACCAGCATTGTAATAGCATGTCAATGCACAGCAGAACTCAAGTATTACAAGGCACTAATCAATTGTGACTATGTGCTAACAAAGAGCATGTTGATAGGAGGAGAGTGACAGAGAGGTGAGCTCATCAGTGAGCTGCATTTATTTTCCCTGTCCAGTCACAGGCTTGGGGGAGAGACTAGACCTGTAAGTGGTACTGAAATGCAGCAGAGAAAAATCACATCTCCTGCCCTACCAGTTGTGAAAAACTCAAAATTGGATGACCAGAAAAGCAAATCTTTTGGCCAAAAAAGCTTCAAAATATATACAGTATGTGTCCCATTTTTGCCTTTAGCTGGTTGCCTGACATTATGCCCAAAAAAGATACCAAGCCCTTTTAATTCTTACATTCTATTCTGCTTTTCAAAACAGAAATAGAAAAGGTACAAATTTCATCTGCGGCAGGCTTTAGCCTTTTCAGAGAACCATCGAAAATGTTTCCCTGATTGTGCTAGCGGTTTTCTTTATATGCAGCTGCTCTGTTAGATTCTTCCATAACCTTTACAAGACTGCAATCTCCAGAATAAACAGACTAATAGACCCAGCCATCTATACAGCACATATTTTAGTAGCTGAGAAGAGCCGTGACCGCAGCATAAATAACTGCGCTAACTAAGTTAACTTTAATAGACAATTTTCTTGAGGGACAGAATCATGCCGCCAGTGTGTTTAACAAAATATCTTTGAATCACAGCAAATAACACCAAATTACGTGTAAGAGGAATAGACAATGCTTCCACGGGGTTTGTGTCTTCTTCAATAAGCTAATTACATGCAAGTAACGTCCCTAAGTGAACCCACTAACATAAGATACCTCAAAGCTCTCCAATGCTACAAATACGGGATCTTCGGGATGTATGGTTTTCCAGGTTTATTAAAATAGTTATATTTATCCAAATAATGAAAATATATAAAAAAATAAATTATATGCAGTAGAGGATTCGGTTTCTCATGTCTGCTTTAATAAACATTTTTACTTATTGGTAAAATGATCGTGTACCGTAGACCTAAATATATGCTAGCTGAGTTCCAACTCTAAGTTCTATCTTTTTATCCACTGTAAAGCAATTGCCCTTTATGCCTGTTGTAAAACAAAACCATACCAAACCCTGCTGTTTAAATTAATTGGATTAGATTAGATCTGTAATTCAGGTACAATTTAGTTATTTTAGTTTTGTTCTCATGTCTACACCAAACATTCTCACCCAGGTTTCCTCCAGAGATTACTTGAGGTTTTTTTGAGTAGCAGCAGATTGGTTTTTTAACTGATATTTCCACGGGCCAATGTCACTTGGCAATGGCATGACATTATGATCTTTTTAGTATTCATACCACTAACCACAAATGTAAGGATGCCCTTCTCTCAATTACCTCTAAAGTAATGGTGTATTCTTTTCACTGTTTGTCAATGTGATTGGCATTCTTCTTCTCAGTGAGAACATATAAATTTTTGATCTTACTATGGTAAGCTATGAGCAGTAGATATAATTTGTTGAAGAGGTTCCCTGGGAACTGAAAATTATTTCAAGGGTTCCTCTGGGCTAAAACGGTTGGGGAAAAGCTGGTCCACACGATTCAAGTAGCCATGGTGGTTCACCGCATATGAAGTTCAGGGCCACATTTAAAAAGGGGGAAAAAGGGACAATTCCCCTGGGCCCCCCTGACAGAAGGGGGTTCCCCTCTATACAAAAATTATATATAACAAAATAAAAACATTATATATAAAATATTAAAAAATAAATAATAATGAAATAATATAAAATGTATAATAAAAACATACTTTCTTTTAATAAATACTTATTGGTAAGTAATAGTTTGCTGGCCATCATCTGTAAAACTCTGGACTGGTATATATTGTTTTTCAAAAATGAATTCTGGCAGCTCAAGCAAACTGCACATACTGCACTATATCCGTGTATGTTTGGGCATGTGTGATCTCAGAATGACATTGTTTCATGCATTTTAAAAATGTGTGACTGTCATTGAGAATGTAAACCAACTCTGTAACCCCCCCAAACCTAAAGTGCACCAGCCCCCCAAGGTCTAAATCTGGCTCTGATGAAGTCACAGTCAAATCTATCTATCTATCTATCTATCTATCTATCTATCTATCTATCTATCTATCTATCTATCTATCTATCTATCTATCTATCTATCTATCTATCTATCTATCTATCTATCTATCTATCTATCTATCTATCTATCTATCTATCTATCTATCTATCTATCTATCTATCTATCTATCTATCTATCTATCTATCTAATCTATCCATCTATCCTATAGATTTACTCTGTTTTCCAAAAACATGAAAAATAAATGTTTTTTTCAAAAGCAGACTCCACTGAGGCCCATAGTTAGCCAAACAAATACTTCTTCTGTGAACATCTCAGACTCTGATTTTACTAAGGGCGTTACCTTCCTGCCCCTAGAGCTCCCACTCATTGCCTCCAGTCCAGAGTTGGCCATACTGGTGCTCTCACTGGAAACAAGGTTGTTAATGGGGCTTAACTCTAGGGGCAGGGTCCTTGGGAAAGTAATCCTAGGGACAACAGAATACTCAAAAGTTAAAGCTTTACTCCTGGCAAATAAAAGCATACACCAGGGAAGTCAATTATCTATTCATTAAAATTTCATGTAATTTATCTAAAATTACCTTATTATCAGCTGCACTTATACCCTTTCATAAACAGCACAAAGGGAGAAGAAGAGGCAGACTTAGAAACCAATCAGGTGTCCTGCATGCACATGCGTTTACAAGTTCTTTGCTGACAGTAGGAGAAAACAGAGAAAAGACTCATTGCTATTCCTCTATTCCATCATTATGCAATAACAAGCTGGTGGCAGGTAGGTAACCAAGTAGTATTAACTTCAGCAGAGGAAGTTCCCATATGCATTTAAAAAGTGTATTTAATGGTTTGCCTAGAGTACACCTCAAAGTTTCACCAAGCTTGACAATTCCTCAGCGGATAACTATGATGTTCCCACTGGACAGAGGGGGTGGTTTACTCCAGGTGTCCTCAAAAACATCAGAATTAAGCCTTCAGTGAAACCAGGTGACAAGGAGGAAACGTTACTGTGCAAAATTATAATCTTCTTCTTCTTTTGGGGAGTATTCTCATTGGCTATGGAGTAATCAATCCCCCAATCTGGATCAGAATGGTATACAATTTTCTGGGTACTGGAGGTAAAATGGTTGACTGGTTTCCATGCATTTAATAATTTTCTGACTACAATTCAGGATTTTATTTTTTTCCCAGTGAAATCTTTGAAACACAAAAATGTTTTATTTTATTTATTTCTTTTTTGTTTTTTTATATCATCATGGGATATTACAATTTAAATGACAGTTTCCAGATAATATCAGCAGTGCAACCTTGCCATATGTCAAACCTTCTTCATTGTCTTATTTTATGAGCAGAAATAAACAGATGTTTTGTACACATGACCCCACTTTGATAGGTCGGCTGAGTTGTCATGGGCTTATTGAAAGTATTTAACCACTTATTCTGGCGGCTGATACCACGGCTGTGTCCTTCATGGGTCACCATGGCAACCACAATAAGTGTGCGCTAAAGTTAATTACAGTCATGATGGTAAATGAAGTGCAGGGGAATTCTAAACCTTGGTGGTGACTAATCAAATCTATGTGCAGCCGGAATGATGTGTTTATGGAATTTAAGTAATTGAGAGGCTCAGTCAATCACTTTCCATTTTTCAAGTGATATACTACAGTATAGTGGGAGTCAAGGTTTTAACTCTTAATGTGACCCCCCTCTGCCTAATGACACTGTCATATACAGAAACATTAAGCTGATGTCTCTTTGAAAAGTTTTATACAGTATACACTTATTAACGGGAAGAGTTACCTCAGTTCATGAGCAGGCCATTTTTTGCGATAAGGCACTGCGTTACTTTAACTGACAATTGCACTGTTGTGCATTGAGGTATCCTTAAAAAATTCACAGGTACATGATTTCGCGCAGGAGGGCTGCCCTACCCCAGTATGTCTGCATGGGGCCATCCGTAACAGGTTAACACGGTTTCAACAATTTTTATGTGTAAATATATAAAGCCCAAATTGTTTTTTTATGTTTGTTTTGGATAAAGTAGGAAATGGTCACAGTTCATGTTAGGTCTTCTTTTTTTTTGCCATATACAGTATGTCTCAATGGGGAAATTTCCCTTTGATTTCTGTCTTGTAGAACAAACAGGAAATTAGAAGAAAATCTCTTATTAGGCCTTCTTCACGTGGGCTTAAGCTTGCTTTAGAGCAGTGTGCATAGCAAGCCTTTACAATGCCACCCAATCCATGCTACAGTAGGTGCTGCCCCCTGCCTGACTTCCCTTGCCCTCACCCTGTATCCTGGGCTCACCTGTCCCTCTTGGGTGCTTGAGGCCCTTATGGTGGGTTTCAGAATGGAGAACAGTGGGAAATGTTCAAATATCTGTTCTCTGATCTCTACTGTGAACCAGTGGCGGCTGGTGCATTGGGGGCGCAGGGGCGGCGCCCCCTATCCGTGCGTCCGGCCCCCTAATCTACATGCGGGGCACCGGATGCATGGAGTTCAATGGGGCTTTTTTTTTTTTTTAACCATGCGATTAGAGCCAGAGGCTCTAATAGGCTAAAAAAAGGTGGGTTCGGGGTGCAACCCAGTTGTGTGACAATAGCGAATCAAAATTCTCTATTGTCACACGGATCCTCCTCCTGGCTAATCAGGAAGCGGGTTCTGAGACCCGTTTCCCGATTGGCCGAAAGGAGAAGCCATGCTATTGGGCATGGAGGAGGAGGGAGGAGGCGCAGAAGACAGGGGGAAGAAGCCGAAGCCGCCGCCCTCGCCTGCTGCTGCAGATGTCCAGGCAGGGTGAGTGAGCCTGGTCCTGTCCCGTCCTGCCCCTGCCATGGTCCTGTCCTGCTGTGGTCTGGGGGGGGGATGGTGTGCGGCCTGGTGTGGTCCGGGGGGGGGTGTATGCCGCCCCCCTCAGCCCATGGAGCACCAGCCGCCACTGCTGTGAACAGTGAACCTTGGAAGCACTTCGTGTTTTAGAGCTGTCAGTCTTTGGCCTCCCTGGCTGGGGAAGAAGTTGATTGAGCTTAGACTCCTGGTGTTAAATAGTTACAACGTTAGTCAGGTTAAAAAAATCCATCTAATTTAACCAAAGGAAAAAAAGTAAACACATTTAAAAACCTCCATTTACATAATCATAAAACCCACATTTGAAGGCAAAAAAACAAACAAAAAAAAAAACAAGCAATGTTTGCTCCCCCAGGTGGCAATCAGATATTCCCTGGATCAACAATACCTAGTGCTAAAATCCAGTTATGTTTTGTATATTTAGGAATGCATCCAGCCCTTTTTTAAAACAATATACTGAGCCTCCTTAACCACTTGCCGACCGCCCGACGCAGCTTTACTGCGGCAGGCTGGCTCAGCTGTGCGAAACGACGTAGTACTACGTTGGATGCGCCCGTGGTGCCGGGGGGGATGCCGATGCACAGGGCCAGTGGCCGTAATTGCCACCGGGCACTTGTGATTGCTCCCCGCTGAGAGAGAAGGACGGTCAGCTGTTGTAAACACAGCTGACAGTTCTTCTCTCTGAAATGACCACAGAGCACCTGTGATCGTTCTATATAGGATCACAGGTCTCTGTGGTCATTTCACAAGCCTCTCCCCCACAGTTAGTAAACACTCCCCTAGGCTCACACTTAACCCTTTGATCACCCACTAGGTTAACCCCTTCCCTGCCAGTGTCATTATTACAGTAACAGTGCATATTTTTAGCACTAATTACTGTAGTAACGTCACTGGTTCCCCCAAAAGTGTTAAAAAGGTCAGTTAGGGGTTCCGATCTGTCTGCTGCAATGTCGCAGTCCCGCTAAAAATCGCAATTCGCCGCCATTACTAGTAAAAAATAAATAAATAAATAAAAAATGACATAAATCTTTGCCCTAGTTTGTAGACACAATAACTTTTGCCCAAACCAATCAAAATACGCTTATTGTGATTTTTTTCTTATCAAAAAATATATAGCAGAATGTAAAAATGTGATTTATAAATTTTTTGGGGGAATGTTATATAGCAGAATGTTAAAAATATTTTTTTTTTTTTTTTTTTTCTTCTTTTCAGAATTATTGCTCTTTTTTTGTTTATAGCTCAAAAAATAAAAATAACACAGGTGATCAAATACCATCAAAAGAAAGCTCTGATTGTGAGAAAAAAAGGACATCAATTTAATTTTGGTGTCTCACGACCGCGCAATTTTCTGTTAAATTAACGCAGTGCTGAATCACAAAAAATGGATTGGTCATTAAGGGGGCAAATCCTTCCGGTCCAGAACTGGTTAAAGAGAACCTATAGCCTGTACTATGCTAACACATAAGGGGCTTCAGATCTCTTGTAATAGCAATAAAGTTAAATAAAGAAAAATTACAAAAAAGTAAAAGATTAAAGTTTAATAACATGCACAATTTTAAGACTTGACATGTTTGGTATATATTTACTCATCTTTTATACTTTTTTTTTCTCAAAATATGGGTTGCACTAATATCTTGTGACATAAAAAGTTGCAACTGCCATCATTTTATTCTACAGGGTACTCTTAAGATCTAAAATGTGCATTTCAACATGTGTGCAAAAAATATAAAGATGGCTTGCTACCACAAGGGCTAAATAGCAATTAAAACTTAATTGAAGTGCTCACTGTCACTTTAAACAAGCTTCTTGAAGGCTTCACTAAGTTTATGCACTACTTGAGGCTTGTTTAAAGCCTGCTAGCAGCTTGTTTAAAGTGAAAGCCAACACTCCTTTTAAGAATTGTGTTTACAAATCCCAAATTCCCAAATTGTGGCTGAATGGCACTTTCAAGGCTTTAAATCTTTGTTTAGTGTACCCATTACTTGTGTATAAAGCTGAAACCCATGTGTACAATGCCTTAGACAGCTCTCAATGGAGCAGGTGTCTCCATTGGAAGAATATACCTCTATTCCTGTCCATATAACAGCTCAAACGTTTACATTTTCCCTCATTTTCAGTCACAAGCCAATGTTCCTCAGGTCAATTAGAGGGGTGAAGCGCACAGACAGCTATAAGAACCCTCTAATCCTTGTAACCCTTCACCACTGAGACAAACAGTGGTTAAGGGACACATTTTAGGACACTCACCTGGAAATAATTTAACCACTTGCTTACTGGGCACATATGTATATACCCCCTTCCTGCCCAGGCCAATTTTTAGTGCTGTCACATTTTGAATGACAATTGCGTGGTCATGCAACACTGTACTCAAATTAAATTATTATAATTTTGTTCACACAAATAGAGCTTTCTTTGGGAGTATTTACTCACAACTGGGTTTTTTTTATTTGTTGCTAAACAAGCAAAAAATGACTGAAAATTAAAAAAAAATTTTTTCCAAACAGGTAATTTTTCTCCTTCATTGATGTGTGCTGATGAGACAGCACTGATGGGCACTGATAGTGTGCACTGAAGGGCACTGAGAGGTGGCACTGATGGACACTGATAGGTGGTACTGATTAGGCAGCACTGGTGGGCACTGTTTAGGAGTCACTGATAAGGCTGCGCTGATAGGTGGCACTGATGGGCACTGATAGGTGGCACTGATGGACACTGGGAGGTGGCCCTGAAGGGCACTGAGAGATGGCACTAATAGGCAGAACTGATGGGTGGCACTGATGGGCACTGTAAGGTGGCACTGATGGGTATTGATAGGTGGCACTGATAGACACTGGTAGGTGGCACTGATAGGCAGCACTGCTAGGTGGCACTGATGATGAGGCACTGATGGGTACTGATTGACAGCACTGATAGGTGGCACTAGTGGGCACTGAGTAGCAGTACTGATAGGCACTGGTAGGTGGCACTGGTGGGCACTGATTAGCAGTACTGATAGGCACTAGTAGGTGGCACTGGTGGGCACTGGTTAGCAGCACTGGGGGGGACAGCATGGGACCGATGTCCCTCTGTCATTGGCTGACACTGATCACGTGGTAAAGGGCCAGGATCGGCCCTTAACTCAGATCTGTGATCAGCAGAGTCACAAGGGCTTAGTGATCACAGAGAGTGCCATCCGCATTACGTTCTCCTGACATTTTAGGCCCACACTATAGCTGTATTTTAGGTATTGCATGGGCATGAAATGGTTAAGGAATCCTTATTTTTCTACCTCACTTTCATTTGCTGCATGTTTGTTCTGGGTCAGTGATTCAATAACATTTTCAGAGGGGAACATATGCCTTATTTCATATACTTTTTTATTACATTTTTTTTTATTTAACACTTCGTTCACAAAGTTTTTCCACAATCCAAACATTCTAATTTAGGTTTTGAAGGAAAACTCCACTTTTAAGTAGCGTATATTTGTAGAACATATTTATATCCTACCTATACAGACCATATGGTAATTAAATTATACTAAACATTACCTTTCCATTTCATTCTATACAAAGCTATAGCTTTGTAAACTGGCAAAAATGAAGACATTTATTCTATGCCAATATAGCATCAATATACAGGACACTACTACAAGTGAACAGATCATTCCAAAAGATGGGATTTCCCGCTCATGTGATTAGTTCCTTTTTCTTTTTTTCTTAAAAGTTTTTTTTTTTTTTTTTTTTAAAGTTAAGACAACATTGGGAATGACAGCAGGTAGACTCTCACTTAGGACTCTTACTTCTTTCTTTATAAGGAGGCTAGGGGAATGACCAGTCTTATCTAAAGTAAAGCATTTATATTTGTGTATTGTGTTGCTTTATCAGATTAGGGGAAGGCTAGAACTTCTGCCAGAATGTTTTTCTGTCCATGACCTTGTTGCAGATTTTCTCCTTTTGTCTAGTAAAACCATTGTCAGCAGGACAGAAAGTGAGATAACTCTCTAGCAGAGTTTCAGATAGCGATAAAAACCCAACAGGAGTTATAATCCTTGCATACTCGACACAAAATTAGAAAAAAACTATTTTGCTTTCACATACACTTTAACCGCTTGCCAACTGCTCACAGTATATTTACTGCGGCAGTCAGCCCCTCACAGGCAGAGTGACGTAGGTCTACGTCGCTCGCCTGTGAGGCTCCGGGGAGCGAGCGCGCGCCCGCGGAGGCGCGCTCCCGCGCGGTCACAGACCCCCCGCGCGTGTGACCAGAGGACCGGACCCGATGTCCGCCGGTCACTCGGCGATCGTCGGGGGAGAGGGAGAATGTCAGGCAGCTTGTGTAAACAAGCCACCTGTCATTATCCTCGCTGTAAAAACACTGATCACATGGATCTACTATGTAGATCCGTTGATCAGTGTCCTTACAGCTCAAGCAGCAGCCAATCACAGTAGAAAGCACGCCCCTAGGGACACACACAGCCCCTCCCTCCCAAATAAAGTTAATACCTTCACTACCAGTGTATTTTTACAGTAACAGTGCATATATATAGCACTGATTACTGTAGAAATGTCACTGGTAACCCCAAAAGTGTCAAAAATGTCAGTCAAGGGTCCGATCTGTCCGCCCCAATGTCGCAGTACCGCAAAAAAAAATCGCAGATCGCCGCCATTACACGTTAAAAAAAAAAAACACCAAAAATGACAGAAATCTTTCCCTTTGTTAGTAAACGCGATAAATTTTGCGCAAACCAATCAAAATACGCTTTTTGCGATTTTTTTTTACTAAACATAGGTAGCATAAAACAAATTGGCCGAAAACTTTAAAAAATTTTGATTTTTACATTTTTTTTGGGGGGAATTTCATATAAAAAAATGTGAAAAATATTGTTATTTTTGCAAAATGTACGCTCTTTTTTTGTTTATAGCGCAAAAAGTAAAAATCGCACGGGTGATAAAATACCACCAAAAGAAAGCTCTGTTTGTGGGAAAAAAAGGACGCCAAATTCGTTTAGATACAGTGTCGCACGACCGCGCAATTGTCTGTTAAAATCACGCAGTGCCGAATCGCAAAATACCCCCTGGTCGTTTAGCAGGAAAATCCTCCGGGGCTTAAGTGGTTAAAGTAAAATATATATATATATATATATATATATATATATATATATATATATATATTTTTTTTTAAATACCAAACATGTCATACTTACCTGTTCTTTGCAATGGTTTTCTGGGGTCCCACTCTGGCATTCTCGGCTCCTCCTTCTGTGTGCCACCACAGGAAGCTGCTTTCTATGGTGGCATACATGCAGGCCTGATCTTTTGACACAAAGAGTGTGTTGGTCCAGTCCCCCACAACTTTTTCCCTGGAATCGATTGACAGCAGCGGGGGTTTTTGGCTCCTCACAGATGTCAGTGTGTAGGGAGAGAGAGAGAAGAGCCTCTGCTTTTGGCCACGGCGCTTGATCGAGATCAGGCTCATGCAAGTATTTGGGGGACTAGGGGGGAGCTGACAATAGAAGTTTTTTTTTTTTTTAACCTTAATGCAGAGAATACATTAAGGTGAAAAACCTTCAGCCACTACAACCACTTTAAAAATGGTGGAATCTAGTGGGGAAGTAAAGAGTGAAAACCTCCAAACAAGTATCTTTTTACATACAGTGCTTTACATACTGTACATTCACATCAGTCCCTGCACCCAAGACGCGTACAATCTAAGGTCCCTATCTCACCTCCACATACTATGACCAATTTAGACAGCAGCTAATTAACCAACCAAAAAAAGTAGATATAGATTGAATTGGGAAATTTAAAAAGTTGGAAGATTATCATTTTAGGCCTTAAGAATAGGCCATTTAGAAGGCCAATATAATCGTATAGTCAAATTACAATATTAGATTTCACCAGCAAGTGGCATTCCAGTTTAAAACAGTTACTTTTCCCTCTGGTCATCCTTCGTCTCGTTGAATACAATCTGAATTGGAAATTCCCTTTAAATAGAATCCAATTATTATTTATACTGGCAGGAATGTGTGACCATTCAGTATGTACGATGCACAAACCATGCAGATGAATCCAAATAATTCCAATTAATTTGCGTTTTTGCCACCAAAATATGCTGGATTAATCAGAGACTCCAATTCCAGACTCTTTATAAAGCAGATTTGTTCAGTTGGCGTGTATACAAGATATTTCGAAAAGCCTTTCAATTAGTGCAATTGCTTATAGCAATATTAACTTGGGAACAACTTGAGGTGGCTGTTGTGTATATTTCCGTGGATTAATGGATTTGCATTTGTGATGTGTAACCTCGGCGACCAAAGCTGCAGAATTCTCATTATGGCTATAAAGGGGTTTATGAGTATTTGTTAAAATGTACTTCGCATCTCTCTTTAACTGGCCAAAAACAAATGGATGGAGCACACAAAGGGATGTGAACTGTAAAGTATATCGGTTATGGTAATAGTGGACCCCCTGAAGTGCCAGATGAATGTAGACCCCCATAGAGAGCAGAAGTATAGAATCTAAAGCTGGTCACACATGGTTAGACTTTCCTTTGAATGTTTGTGAAAAAAATCACTTGTCATCATTTGGTCAGCTAATTTAGTTTAAAAGCCTGTAAAATCTCATCCAAACCTGCTACTTGAATGCAATCCTAGATGTATAAACAGGTTTCATTACAATATGTATCATTTTCCCAAATTAAAAACACATTTACATTTAGAATTTTTATTAGTTTTAGGAAAAATTTCCATCCTGTCTTCTTGATTTGACCCCACTAACCATTAGAAAATCAAAGGAACATTCCAAAAATGAAAAATTTTCCTATGAAATTCTAATGGTGTATAGAAAGCTTAAAGTGGTATTCACTAGAGCGGCCCACAAGGTATGGTGGACTTTGCTGTGGAACAGCTATCACATTATAGTTTTCACACCCAGACTGGAAACATCTGACAGCTGGCAGAAAGAAGATAAGTATAGAACGAAGAGACAAGAAGATGGCCAAAAACAAGCAAGAGACCAGAGAAGGCAGCAAACAAGGATCGTGAAAACAGGCAGCAGTCAGGGTATGTAGCAGACAGAAGACATGGTAAGAGGAAAGTTGAGTACTAGGGGTTGATTTACTAAAGGCAAATAGGCTGTTCACTTTGAAAGGAAATTATACTAGAGCTTAGTGAATGTTGTAAAGTTTTACATGGCCCAATCATGTGCAAGGAAAAAAAAAAGAAGAGCTTCACCCAATTCACTAGACTCTGGAGCAAATTTCCTTGCAAATTGCAACTTTCCTTGCAAAGTGAACAGCCAATTTACCTTTGGTAAATCTACCTCTATAAAGTGAGGTTATTACCCAGTATAAAAAAAAAAAAAAAAAAAAAAACAACACAAGGGAAATAATGAATATTGAGGTATCCAAAAGGAGACCTCGGATAACCCTCCCACACAATTAAAAGTAAAGTGGGGCTCTATGGCCAAACCACAGGCATATACAAACAATAGGCAGACAGAGAGGCTGACCTGAGGACCATATATATGAGCCACCAGTGATTGGTTACATAACAAAAAAAAAAAACAGTCTACAGTAGAGACAACGTTGTCTTTTTATTGGTAATGGTGAGTGGTTCCTATTTCATATTATTATTATTAATATGTAGATTTTTTTGTATTCAATAAAGTTTGAGACAATTTTCTTAGTTTCCTTTGTATATTTTTATTTTGTTTTGTAACCAATCCCCGATGGCTCATATATATGATCCTCAGGGTAGCCTCTCTGTCTGCCTATTGTTTGTATATGAGGTTATTACCCAGGCATATTTCCTCAGCTGAACACTTCCTTACATAGCATTTAGGGCAATTATTCACAGGTAAAGTGGGGTACACACTATAAGAAAATCGGGCGAAAGTCGGAACCGATAAACGAAAATTCTTACTAAAATTCTCATACAACGAAGGCTTTTTTTTGTTCTTTATTGTTTCTGATCATGCACAGTCTTTCTTTTCTGATTTTTCTTGTACAATAATCGTACAAAAACAGTAAACATTAAACAAAAATCGGTTGCTTTTTTCCGTCTGAGTTAGTCCCTTCAAGAATTTTTGTACGAAAATTCCAAATTGGCTGTGGAAAGTTGTGTACACACTGTAGTCAATGGTAGATGAACCACCTGTACATAAAAATTAAATACAGTGGAGGAAAGCAGACACGGAGAAGGTCTTGGAAATACTGGTTAAAAGCACCACTCAATGTCAACTAGCAGTTAAAAATAAAATCTTAGGAGGGAGATAAAAATGCCTGATGGAAAACCGTTTGCCTATAAGGTAAGTGTCATTTTTTTTGATACAAGAGTTGAAGGCTTACATTTTAATTATGAAGTACAGTTTTGGACATGTTACTGTAAGGAGGACATAGGCGACTTAAAGAGGGTACAAAGTCAGGCGGCCAAGTTTGAAAGATTTATGGGATCATTTATACATTTTCTAGCTTTAATATTTATGGGAACAGGCTAGAGAAACTGGGCTTGTTTGCAAATCTAAAGTCAGTAATATAAAATATATTTATATAAAATATAAAATAATATAATATATAATATAATAATATAAAATAAAATATAAAATATAGAGATTCGACAGGTTATTTTGTAAGGACTATGCAAACAAAAAGGGAACATTAGTTGGGCATATAGAAAAGTAGATCCTCCATTAAGATTTGTTAACCACTTGCCGACCGCCGCAGGACTATTTACTGCGGCGGTCAGCCCCGTACAGGCAAAGTGATGTAGTACTACGTCGCTAGCCTGAGAGCCTCTAGGGGGCGAGCGCGCGTCGCCGGAGGCGCGCTTTTGCCCCCGCTCGTTCTCTAACAAGTCCGCGCGTGTGACCAGCAGACCAGATGTCCGCCAGCCACTCGCAATCTCCCCGTGGAGAGGGAGAAAGGCAGGCGGCTGATATAAACAAAGCCGCCTGTCATTCTCTCTGATCTAACTGCAGAGATCATACGATCCTGCTATGGAGGATCGTATGTCTCTGTGGTTACATCACTAGACACACCCCTTTACAGTTAGAAGCACGCCCCTAGGGACACACTTAACCCCTGCATCACCAATAAAGTTAACACCTTCCCTGCCAGTGTCATTTTTACAGTAACAGAGCATACAGTGGGTACGGAAAGTATTCAGACCCCCTTAAATTTTTCTCTCTTTGTTATATTGCAGCCATTTGCTAAAATCATTTAAGTTCATTCTTCTTCTACATGAATGTACACATAGCACCCCATACTGACAGAAAAACACAGAATTGTTGACATTGTTGCAGATTTATTAAAAAAGAAAAACTAAAATATCACATGGTCCTAAGTATTCAGACCCTTTGCTCAGTATTTAGTAGAAGCCCCCTTTTGATCTAATACAGCCAGGAGTCTTTTTTGGAAAGATGCAACAAGTCTTTCAGACCTGGATTTGGGGATCCTCTGCCATTCCTCCTTGCAGATCCTCTCCAGTTCTGTCAGGTTGGATGGTAAACGTTGGTGGACAGCCATTTTTAGGTCTCTCCAGAGATGCTCAATTGGGTTTAAGTCAGGGCTCTGGCTGGGCCATTCAAGAACAGTCACGGAGTTGTTGTGAAGCCACTTCGTTATTTTAGCTGTGTGCTTAGGGTCATTGTCTTGTTGGAAGGTAAACCTTCGGCCCAGTCTGAGGTCCAGAGCACTCTGGAGAAGGTTTTTGTCCAGGATATCCCTGTACTTGGCCGCATTCATCTTTCCCTCGATTGCAACCAGTCGTCCTGTCCCTGCAGCTGAAAAACACCCCCACAGCATGATGCTGCCACCACCATGCTTCACTGTTGGGACTGTATTGGACAGGTGATGAGCAGTGCCTGGTTTTCTCCACACATACCGCTTAGAATTAAGGCCAAAAAGTTCTATTTTGGTCTCATCAGACCAGAGAATCTTATTTCTCACCATCTTGGAGTCCTTCAGGTGTTTTTTTAGCAAACTCCATGCGGGCTTTCATGTGTCTTACACTGAGGAGAGGCTTCCGTCGGGCCACTCTGCCATATAGCCCCAACTGGTGGAGGGCTGCAGTGATGGTTGACTTTCTACAACTTTCTCCCATCTCCTGACTGCATCTCTGGAGCTCAGCCACAGTGATCTTTGGGTTCTTCTTTACCTCTCTCACCAAGGCTCTTCTCCCCCGATAGCTCAGTTTGGCCGGACGGCCAGCTCTAGGAAGGGTTCTGGTCGTCCCAAACGTCTTCCATTTGAGGATTATGGAGGCCACTGTGCTCTTAGGAACCTTAAGTGCAGCAGAAATCTTTTTGTAACCTTGGCCAGATCTGTGCCTTGCCACAATTCTGTCTCTGAGCTCTTCAGGCAGTTCCTTTGACCTCATGATTCTCATTTGCTCTGACATGCATTGTGATCTGGAAGGTCTTATATAGACAGGTGTGTGGCTTTCCTAATCAAGTCCAATCAGTATAATCAAACACAGCTGGACTCAAATGAAGGTGTAGAACCATCTCAAGGATGATCAGAAGAAATGGAAAGCACCTGAGTTAAATATATGAGTGTCACAGCAAAGGGTTTTTCTTTTTTAATAAATCTGCAACAATGTCAACAATTCTGTGTTTTTCGGTCAGTATGGGGTGCTATGTGTGCATTTATGAGGAAGAAGAATGAACTTAAATGATTTTAGCAAATGGCTGCAATATAACAAAGAGTGAAAAATTTAAGGGGGTCTGAATACTTTCCGTACCCACTGTATGTATAGCACTGATTACTGTAGTAATGTCACTGGTACCCCCAAAAGTGTCAAAAATGTCAGTCAAGGGTCCGATCTGTCCGCCGCAATGTCGCAGTCCTGCAAAAAAAAATCGAAGATCGCCTCCATTACTCGTTAAAAAAAAAAAACACCAAAAATGACAGAAATCTTTCCCTTAGTTAGTAAATGCAATAATTTTTGCGCAAACCAATCAAAATACGCTTATTGCGATTTTTTTTACCAAACATATGTAGCAGAAAACAAATTGGCCTACAATGTTAAAAATTTTGATTTTTACATTATTTTTTAGGGAATTTCATATAAAAAATGTGAAAAATATTGTTATTTTTTCAAAATTGTCGCTATTTTTTTGTTTATAGCGCAAAAAGTAAAAATCGTACAGGTGATCAAATACCACCAAAAGAAAGCTCTGTTTGTGGGGGAAAAAAAGACGTCAATTTCATGTAGGTACAGCGTCACACGACCGCACAATTGTCTGTTACAGTCACGCAGTGCCGAATTGCAAAATAGGGCCTGGTCATGCAGGGGGTAAAATCTTCTGGGGCTTAAGTGGTTAAAATGGAATTTCTTTACAAAGATAGCTACAATGACTATAAACAACATTTAGTGCAAAAAGTTCACTTTTCCCTCAAACAACTTTTCCAGTTGGAGGGGATAGATACACCTCTAGCCATGACAGAAAGCACAACGAGCAGTGTCCTATTTTGTATATCTTGAGGCATCCAGGTAAAAAAAGTAAATATATTGTTAGCTGTATGTTACAAACTGGCCAAAGACAGACCGGTGTCTCACCCAAAGTGACAGGTGCTGTGACCTATCCCATCCTCCATTGCAAAAGCATCACCTAAGGGGGACACACTGATGTCTTTCTGGCTTAGTCAATGTGTGAGTGAGGAAAATGCGCTGTGACGGTATTGTTCCCTTTTCTGCACAGAAGTGGAGACGATTGGCAGCAGCTCACAATCAGACAGTAATTGTTCCTTTTTCTATGGAAATTGGCAGCATATGCTCTACATTCACCCATTGGCCGAGACAGAGGGAAGTTGAAGGGTGACTTAAGGACAGACATGTCTCACTATCCATTCTTTGTAGACAGCTGCTTATCTATGGTCAGGATGATGGAAACCATTTGCACATTGAGTACCTAGTGTAGCGTTCAATTTGCTGCAACCCCAAAAGTCAGCTGACTATTGCTTTGAAAAATACAATTTGAAATAATCGCATTCATAATAATCTTGTAAACATAAATATTAAATGGCAACTCCACTTTTGTGGGGGAAAAAAAAGCTAATAAAAAAACAATATAGCGTATACAATTGCGACCCAAAATCATATTGTAATTGAATGTTTTTAAAATTACCTTTCCTTTTAAGCCACTGTCATTTTCTGAAAATGCAATGTAATATGGCTACCTGAAGGGGTTCTGTACTCAAAATGTGTACTGAACACCCCTAGACACATAATTTCCTGCTTGTGTGATTGGCTCACTGATTTTCCCAGAAGTCTGCACTAAGATACAAGTCAGATTTCTGGCATCCCCTGCAACAAAAATGTCATTTTTGGTGACATACTCATAGGAACCAATTTAACCACCTCTGGACCAAGCCCATTTCTGACACATGTTGTTTACAAACTATAATTTTTTTGCTAGAAAATTACTTAGAACCCCCAAACATTATATTTATATATATATATATATATATATATATATATATATATATATATTTAGCAAAGACTCTGGAGAATAAAATGGCAGTCATTGCGTTCTTTTTTGTCGCGGGGTATTTGCGCAGCGGTCTTTTAAATGCCATTTTTTGGGAAAAAGTACATTTCACTGCATTTAAAAAAAAACAAAACAGTAAAGTTAGCCCATTTTTTTTGTATATTGTGAAAGATGATGTCACGCCAAGTAAATAGATACCCAACATGTTACAGTATAAAAATGCGCACATCCGCGGAATGGCGACAAACTACTTTCAATAAAAATCTCCATAGGCAACGCTTTAAAATGTTTTAACGGTTACCAGTTTAGAGTTACAGAGTAGCCCTTTTTTTTAAATTATTGCTCTCGCACTAGCGATCGCGGGGATACCTCATGGGGGTGCTTTAATTTTTTTTCTATTTATTTTATTTAATTTTTGAACTTTAGCACAGGTTTTTTAAAAAAATAAATAAATCTGATCACTTTTATTGCTGTCACAAGCAATGTAAACATCCCTTGTGACAGCAATAGGCAGTGACAGGTACTCTTTATGGAGGGATCGAGGGTCTAAAAGACCCCAGACCCCTCCATTGCACTTCAATGCATTAAAAATGCCCAAAAACTGCATTTTCGATTACTGACGCTTTTTTAAATTCGGCACCTTTAGCCGCCGAGTAACCCAGACGTGACGTCATGAACGCTGCTTCCAGGTTACATCATCGGAGACCCAATTGAAGCTGAATCTGGCTTCGTTTAGAACTCCAACCAGCCGACGTGTCGGCTGGTTGCTCGGGTCTCTCGGTGGGACGAGAGACCTGGGCAGAGCTGCCAAAGGCGGCAGGACGGTGGCGTCCCCTTCCGCTCACTGGGGTAATGACCGAGCGACTCCCTAAAAGCCGACCGCTGGCTCTAAAAAATGGTACCGGGTCGAGATGCCTCTAGCTGCAGGAATCACCCCGGTACAACCACTTCTTGCAGAGAGATCCCGTAGAGCTATGTGAGTTTGCGGGAAGTGGTTAAAGAATGCAAGCCCAGCAGAGTTCCTCATTTGTGCTTTGCAGCTGCTCAGCTGATTGATACTTATGAAACCACTCTCATCAGCCATCAGAAGATGGGTACACTGTAGTCATGAAGGGATGGACATGGTTAGCAACAATGGGTAGGTCGTCGCGCTTAATTGATGCTCAATAGGTACTAAGGGGCCCAACCTATGCCAAGAAAATATTTCCCACACCATTACACCATCACCATTAGCCTGAGCCATTGATACAAGGAAGGCTGGATCCATGCTTTCATGTTGTTTACGTCAAGTTCTGACCCCCACCATCTGAATGTCGCAGCTGAAATCGAGACTCATCAGACCAGGCTACGTTTTTCCAATCTTCTATTGTCCAATTTTGATGAGCCTGTGCGAATTGTGACCTCAGTTTCCTGTTCCTAGCTGATAGGAGTGGCACCCGGTGTGGTCTTCTGCTGCTGTATCCCATCTGCTTCAAGGTTCGATGTGTGGTGCATTCAGAGATGGCATTCCCCATACCTTGGTTGTAACGAGTTGTTATTTGAGTTACTGTTGCCTTTTCTATCATCTTGAACCAGTCTGTCCATTCTCCTCTGACCTCTGACATCAACAAGGCATTTTCCTCCCCACAACTGCCGCTCACTGCATATTTTCTCTTTTTTGGACCATTCTCTGTATACCCTAGGGATTGTTGTGTGTGAAATCCCAGTAGATTGGCAGTTTTTGAAATAATCAGACCAGCCAGTCTGGCACCAACAACCACGTCACGTTCAAAGTCACCTAAATCCCCTTTCTTCCCCATGCTGATGCTTAGGTGGAACTTTAGCAAGTCGTCTCCACCACGTCTAGATGCGTAAATGCATTGAGTTGCTTCCATGTGATTGACCGATTCGAAATTTGTGTTAGCAAGCATCTGAACAGGTGTACCTAATAAAGTGGCCAGTGAGTGAGTATATATAAATGTATATAAATCCCATCCATTTGTTCCGGCACCCACTGCTCAACCCCACTGTCCCATATTTCCAAAAAAGTGAAGACTTTATAATATAGATCTATGTGTGTATATTCCCCACAGCAGTGGAGGTCTTCATATCCCCAGGAGGGCAGACTGTGTGATGGCATTTCACAGCAAATTGGATTATGGATCCAGAGAGAGAGAGAAGGAGCGAGAGACAGTGATCTGATTGACATTTTCTAAACTCATATCTTTCTCCTGTGTAATGAATTTGGCAAACAAGACACTTTTCTCTCTTTAACCTAACCAACTATTTCATCTGAATTGCTGATCTTATATCGAGAGGGTAATTTACTATCAAAAAAGAAATTGACAAGTTAAGCAGCACTGTCATTACATATTCATTCACCAGTAAATCATAGATGAAACCATACTGAGCCATTTCTCCCGCGTCAGTCAGTATGAAAGAACGTGTTCTTTTTCCAAACTTTCAGAAAACCCCAACCTATTAACATTGCGTAACAAATATCTTGCAAAAATGAGACCCTTGATTCCTTTAATGATGAATCTTTGCTCTCTGTGACATGTATTTTATTTCAGAAGTAAATATTAATTAAAAAACAGAATGTTAATATTAAAATAAATGAAATGCAAGATTTTAATTGCTTTTTTGTACAATATCTAAGTTTAGTTTGTTCTGAGAAGATGAAAAAAAAGATTGCCTAACAAGGAAACCGTGGCCTTCTCAGTTTAAATAATTGCTGTACTTTCTGGATAAAAATATCACAGTTGAGAATTTATTACTCGAATTGTTAATCCAAAAGACAACTGTGAAAATTAAAAATAAAGAACATTTATAAAATAAGGTCTGCAGGTATCGACAGCAGGGTTTGCTCTTGGATACGGAACTGGCTAAAAGGGCGTGTCCAAAGGGTGGTAATAAACAGCGCATACTCAGACTGGTCTGAGGTGGTAAGCGGGGTCCCCCAAGGCTCGGTCCTCGGACCAACCTTGTTCAATTTATTCATAAACAGCATTGAGGACGGGATCTGTAGTTCAATATCAGTTTTTGCAGATGACACAAAATTAGGCAGGGCAATAACAGCACAGCATGAAGCAGACATCCTACAGAATGACCTGGACAAAATAACGGAGTGGGCAACGACTTGGCAAATGAGGTTTAACGTGGAGAAGTGTAAGGTTTTGCACTTGGGGACTAGCAACATAAAAGCACAATACACGTTAGGAGGGGAACCCCTGGGAGAATCAAAAATGGAGAAGGATCTGGGAGTATTGGTGGATGATAGACTAAGCAACAGCATGCAATGTCAAGCGGCAGCTGCCAAGGCCAGCAGAATATTAGCATGCATAAAGAAAGGGATGTATTCCAGAGATAAGACTATAATCCTTCCACTTTATAAAACTCTGGTCCGATCGCATCTGGAGTATTCTGTCCAGTTCTGGTCACCAGTCCTCAGAAGGGATGTGTTGGAGCTGGAGAGGGTCCAGAGAAGGGCAACTAAACTAATTAGGGGATTGGAGGACCTTGATTATGAGGAGCGTCTGCAATCGCTTGATTTATTCTCCCTGGAGAAGAGACGCCTGAGGGGGGACATGATAGCAATTTTTAAATATCTCAAAGGGGATCTAGGCTTAGAAGAAAAGCTGTTCAGTCGCAGGGATTGCATGAGGACTCGGGGGCATACAATGCGATTAGAGGAGAAGCGTTTTAACCTCAGGCAACGTGGGGGGTTCTTTACTGTTAGGGCTACAAGATTGTGGAATTGTCTACCACAAGAGGTGGTTTCTGCGGGAAGTATGGTGGCTTTCAAAAGACTTCTAGACGTACATCTCAAGGATCAGAACATTCAGGGGTATGCGAGATGATTACAGCCACACACACCTACACAGGTTGAACTGGATGGACTATTGTCTTTATTCAAACTCGCCCACTATGTAACTATGTAACTATGTAACTATGTAACATTAAAAAAACAAAGTAATGCAAAAGAATATAAAAGAAATAAGAAATCGAATAATATCCAATGGACATCAAACCACCCAGAGGACACCTAGAACAGGTCTTTCCTCAGAACTCTTTTCGAAAAACACTAAAGAGAATTGTGTGAGAAGCTACAGAGAAACCAAGGCATGCTTTGAATGTGCTACCAAGTTCAGTAGCTGAGACTAGATTAAAGGTGTAGCTGTCAACTATATCAACAAGGAAAAAAAAAAACACCTGGAGCATACAAAAAAACCAAAGGGGTGAAACAACGATCTTGTAAGAAAAGGATTTATGGTCAGATGGAGCTTTCTGGCCAAAGTTCAAAGCGAGAAAAGAATAATTTGTGGTTTGGGAAAATCGTGACCCTTAGAATGTGCTTAATTCAATTTAAATGTCTTTATATGAAATGAAATGGAATGATTTCCCTTGTTATTTTATACCCTTCTGCCTATTTTACCTTTAGCAACAAGTCAGATTTTTATTTCAAATGCAGCCCATAGATTAGTATTTTTTTTTTCCGTTCAACCAGCAGGTTAAACAAAAAAAAGAAAAAAAAAAGACTTGATTCCCCCATCCACACATGATGTGGAAGGGCAATTCTTACCATCTAATTGTGATCTATTGTATTCTGACCAGGGGAGGATAGGGTCAGCGGGGCAATTGCCCCACGGACCACTCTAAAAAAAGGCTGCACTGCTTCTGCCACAGACATGCCTAAAGGATTCCTGGTGAAGAGAAGTAAAAAGTTCCCACTGCTGACCTACTGAGTGTGGGATAAAGACAAGGACAGAGCACAGCCCTCCCCCCAGCATGGATGGTGTAAACTGTGTCTGAGCAGAGGCCGGTGTCATGCCCCACTGGAGACTCTCCTTCTCCGGCCAGCCCCGACCGAGCTGTCCCAGCTCCCCCCAACTGCCCCTGCTGGCCAGGTCAGGAAACCAGATTCAACCGGTGAGTAGAGAGTACATGGAGCAGAGCTTCAGCCTGGAATGGGGGTCAGGAGGAGGCCGAAAGAGACAGAGTGGGAGGGGGGGATGAGTTGCTGCACCATGGGCCATTGGTTTGGTTTGAAAGTTGCAAGTCAGCCCCTGATCTTGACAGCAGGGAGACTTCCCTGGCGTCACAATATACTGCTCAGTGCTGCCGGATATAGACTGTGGCACTGATACAGCAGGTATAATCCAAACAACCTGCCCATACATGGATCAAAATTTGGCAGGCCTTGCTGAACCGGCCAAATTTTGATCTATGTATGGCTCACTTTAGCCTCCACTAGGAACATAGCAAGATTGGCAACTGCTCAGATCAACCTAAAACCAGCACAAAGAAAAGGTACACATGGGAAGGGCTACATGCAGAGTAATACACATTTTTCACACTTTCCATCTAGTCAGCACAAAAAAAAACAAAAAAACCTAACTACACTGTTTTAACATCTTAGGACCCCTATATAAAGTGTGGTCCCTAACTTAGGAAATAAGGATCCCAATTAGCACCCTGGTAGAAAAAAAGGCTCCTTTAGACTATAGAGGTATTGTCAGCACACTCCCAATACTGTTGGTGGGTGGGTTTGCATGAATTGCATATAGCATTCAATCCTGCCCAGTCACACATACCCACCCAGTCATGCCCACCTACTTTAGCCATGCATTTCCAAGTACTGCTGTCTTGAGCCCTGTGCCTATACGTAAAACTTCTACCTCCCTGAGCCCTTCCTGTAATAGGCTTTCAGTATGAACTACCCACAGTAGTAATGTCCATGGCCAGCCCTGAAACTACAGAGGTTTTAAGAATCATGGCACATGTAGATTCAGGGTACTGCATAATAAGCTTCAAAGCTGAACCCCAGGTACAAGACGTCATGTAAATATATTCCTTAATAGCCATAAAGGATATACTATATCAAATTTGTGCATACTAAATGTATTTTTAAATCCCAATATCAACCTTATAAAAGTAACAGTGACATTTTCACTGGACTGTACATAACCTGTACAAAGAGCAGAGCCATGTGAGGGACCCAGCAAGCTCCATGCACTAAAGTTTGCCAGCAGAAAACTACAGGAGGGGGAGAACACAAGACCAACTGCCCTGTACAAGGAAAGAGAGCAGCAATGAGCGGCCTTTATTAGGAATGGCCCGAACAGCCACCTGTTCAGTTTGCACCATAACATCTCGAACAGGGAAAAAGTTCTAGCGAACATGCAAACTCCATTAAAGTCGATGGGACACGAACATGAAAAATTAAAAGCCCTCATTTTAAAGGCTTATATGCTAGTTGTTGCCATAAAAAGTTAAAAAGTGTATGGGGACCTGGGTACTGCCCTGGGGGACATGTATCAATGCAATTTTTTTTTTTAAAACAATCGTTTTTAAAGGAGCAGTGATTTTAATAATGCTTAAAGTGGAACAATAAAAATGAAAAATGTAAATATCGTGCTTGGGGGTCCCCTTGGTTTGCCTGTAAAGTTGCGCATATGTACAATGTATAGAGCCTGCTGCAGCAATACTGACATTTCTAAAGGAAAAAATGTCATTCAAATTTGCTTGTGGCTGTAATGTTTTGCCGGCTCCCGGCAATATGGATAAAAAAATGAAAAACACAGTCCCCAGTTAAGGGGAACGCCATGCTAAAATGTCAAAATCTAAACAAAAAACAGCGTAGGGTCCACCCCAAAATCCATACCAGATCCTTATCCGAGCATGCAGACTGGCAGATCAGAAAGGGGGGGGACCCTCCCTCCTGAACAATACCAGGCCTCATGCTCTCAACATGGGGTGTGGGTGCTTGTCCCTATGTTGATAGGGACAAGAGCCTCTTTCGAACAACTCTGGGCTGTGGTTGTCACACAACATCAGAAGGGGTTGGATCCACCAGATGACATAGTTGGGTGGCACCGCCCCTTGCCTATTTAAGAACTGTCAAAGCGCAGATCGGGCAGTAGGCGGGAGGCCTCCCATAAGGCGCAGCATTTTTTATTTTTTCTATTTTTGGGTCCAGCAGGCATCATGATTGACAATGATTTTACATACTAGACCCAAAGGGTCCCTCCAAGCTGTTTTCACCCCAATTTTTTTTTTGTTTACATTTTTTTTTTTTTTACAATAATGCTTTATCTCTCAGCAGGGAAGCCTTAACAACCTATTGACTGTATGCTCGGTGGATGAATATCCTGTTAAGTGACGAAAAAGTTCAGGTGTTAGTACCTGAATTGGGGATGTTCAGGCAAAACTTATGCTTGGCCCAAACCGTTCGCCCCTTCCCTAGTGGTGTCTGAACACTGTAACCCCTCACAGTTACTCTTGCTGGGAACATGCCCTGCTGTTAAAATTAGAAGAAAAAAAAATTACATGCACTTGTCAAACAGGTGCAGACAAATTGGGCCTTGGGTGTTGGTTGTTTTTATTTTTTAGGGGCGATTTTTTTAACTTTTTATTACAGAGTGTGGGATGGAAATATGGTGCTTGGGTGCAATACTTCTGTGCTTGGTGCACTATAAACCATTTCATTATTGTTTTTTATTGTTTTTTTTTGGGGGGGGGGATTTAATAACTTTTTATTATAGAGTGTGCCAAGGGAATAGGGTGCTTGGGTGCAATACCGCTATGCTTGGTGCACTATAAACTGCTTTATTATATATTTTTTTTAATAAAGAAAAAATCATAAAAACCAAAAAAAAGGGAACCACTGCTGAACCAGTGGAGGAATGCCTACAATGCAGAATGGAGGAACAGCAATTATAAATATTTTGAGTGCTGCTGCGGAAAAAAAAGGAAACCGCTGCTGAAGAAATAGCACCTAAGACGTAGAATGGGGGGGCAGCAATTATGCCCTAAATATTATTAGTGCTGCTGCGCCACAAAAAAATTAGAAAAAAACACTGCTGATACAGAACGAATAGCACCTGCGATGCAGAAGGGGGGGACAGCAGTTATGCTCTAAGTATTATTTGTGCTGCTGCGCCACAAAAAGAATTAAAAAAAAAACTGAAGAAGGAAAAGCACCTGCGATACAGATGGGGGAGTATTGATAATGCAGAAACAGAACCTGATGTTGCAAAAAAAATAAAAAAAATATCAATAAAAAAAAAATGGGATCAGTGGGGTGACACAGAAGTGTTGTACACACCAACCATTTAGTGGCACCACTACACTGTGTTATTCACAAGAATCACAACACTACAATACATTGACTGCACTAAACTGACTGAACACACGATCCACTAACTGCCCTGCCTAATCTCCACTAACACACGCTATACACGGCTGCCCTGTAAGCAGCCTTATATAATGTAAGGCGCAAACTTAACCCCTGAGCTAATCATGGCTCTCACAGTACATCGTCGGCGGGCGAACTCCCTGCCGAGCGCCCCATTTGTTTGTGTGTTCAGTGAACATACGAACATCGAGCCCATCCCTAGTGTTTATTGCCAAAACCTCTTGCACAGAGGTTTGCACGTTAGATTACTGCACAGATATGGAAGAAGTATACAAACAAAATAACATTTAGGTAGGAAAAAGTTTTTGGGAGTTCATAAAGAGAGTCTACAACACACTTTAGAATTGTGTCGTGCCTCTGTGTTTGCTATATCTAAATATTTGAATTTCTCCTGAGGGATATATATAGCTGCTTAGAGCCTAAGTATAGACTGACACTTCGCCAATGAATGCAGGACGCATCGATGAAGAAGCACGCTCTCCATTGGTAACACTGTAACTTCTTCCTCTTCATTAGTTCTCCTTTAATCTTTATGCAGGCAGCTTCTGTTACTGTCTATTCTGGGATGAGTTATTTGGGATACGGCTAAAAATAAATCAAGAAACAGTACTGTCTGTAATGACCAATTGTTGTTTTGCTTCTGTTAGCACACACTGTTTGGTATAATTAGTTTAGCTCACAGATATAAAAATAATTTTCTCTTTAACGAAGCAGATGTTCATGCCTTCAAATAAGCTTGCTGGAGGGAAACTGCCCCTCCTGCCGCTTCCCTCCAACTTTTCATTAATACGTGGTGAAGCCTACATGGTGATCTGACTTTATAGCTATAGTTATGCTTAAACATTTTGGATGAAAAAGACACATTTTTGCTTTTAATCTGTATGATATGAATAAATATGCAGTCTCTGTCTGTTTTTGGGTCTGTCTGACCCCTAAGCAGCCTGTACTGCTCCACAAAAGAGAAGAAGAGCAGTAATATGAGATCCTGTGTGCTGGGTGGAAGACTCTTCTACTGCCCATATTAACTGGTTGAGAGCCCACAGATCCTGCCATAGCTCACTGATGCCTTGCTGATCAGGGCAGAGCAGGTGAATGACAGGTCTGTGTTCGCTCAGTTTCTGCAGACCAGACGTGGACAAAGCCTGCTCTGTCCTGTTGGCAGCCAGGTGTAAACGGACTTTGTTGTCCATTTACCCCAACTACCCCCCGATCTGATCTGCCTATATGGAAGAGGACGGATCCGTTTTCATTTTTTTTTTTTTTTTTTGCGGACTGGTTTGGACCCAGAGGTAGGCAGGTGTGAATAGACACCCATCTGTCCATAGGGGTGAATAGACCATCTGATCAAGCTCACCTGAAAAACTGACAAGGAGATTTTATTGAATTGTCCATGTGAAAGGGGTCTAAGGCTCTATTTTCACCTATGCAGTTTGCTTGTCAGCGTTTCTGCAGGGCTTTTGTTGTACATTTTATAGTTTTTTACCACAATTTTACTGCAATTTATGCTTTTTGGGGTGGGGGCAAATTTTTTGTTGGGCAGATTAAAAAACGGAAAATGCTAATTGCGACAAAATTGCGGCAAAAGTCCCTGACCCTTTGCAAAAACGCAAAGTCATAAAAATGCATTGATGTAAATGCGTTGCATAGGAACCCATGTCAAAAATAATGCCCTGCATTTCTGCAAAAAGCATGAAAAAATGCATTGGTGGGAACTGAGCCTAATGCTGGCTGCATATTGCTTCTGAGCTGTAACAGCATCGTTTAAACGTGTGTCAATGTTGCTAATGCAGTGCAAGCATGTGTGTACCTCTATGAATATTTTCCTAAATAAAAATTCCCAAAACTTACACTGATTCAAGATTGTTTGGCATTGTTATTTTATTTTTTTTTTAAATATATACACTGGGCAGCACAATGGCTTAGTGCAGCCTTTTTTAACGATAGTGCCCAAGCACCCTGGGGTGCCTTGAGGTTTCTTCAGAGGTGCCTTGAGAAAATGTCTACAAATTGCCACAAAATTGTATACAAGCTGGTGGATGGATGAAACCTGCTTTTACACAAAACCACAGGTTTTCATTGTACACCATCAGAACCTTCTAGCTGCCAACCTCCTAACGACCAATGACCTCATCAGTTGGTAAGGAGGATGTCAGTTGCCTGCATATCATCCTTGTTTGATTCCTCCCTTGCCTCTCTCCAACAGCTTTGAGGTCTCATTAGCTAAGTGATAGAGAAAAACTGAGGGAGAAGAGAAACATTGGAATACTAGTCAATACCAGTTTGCAAAAGTGTATTTGCTTTGGAAGAATAAACCACTGTTGGGTGTCCTATGTGTATTGATGTTGTTGCATTATGTAAATCAGAATGGTTTTTACATTTTAGAATTGGGCGCCTCAAGGCTGTCCATAATTTTGGAGGGTGTCTCGAGATTGTCCATAATTTTAAAGGGTGCCTTGACTGAAACCTTAGTGGTTAGCACTTGGGTCCCTGGTTTAAATTTCAACTAGAACGCTATCTGCATGGAGTTTGCATGTGGGTGCTTATGTGGGTTTCTTCTGGGTACTCTGGTTTCCTCCCACGCTGCAAAGACATTCTAGTAGGTTAATTGTCTCCTGCGTAAATTGGCCCTTTTAACGATGTACAAATTGGCTGTGTTACAATATGTGTTATCACATTTAAGTATTTCGGTTCTGAGCCTAAGCAATTGGGGAGTATTGAGCAAAGACAACCTACCTTGTGAAAAAATAAATCAGCAGGAAAATTCTAAAGAAAAAGGCTTTTAAGCGTATCAGTCATGGTGCCCATATGCTCACCAATAGTTGGATGCTGAATGGATATATACATACATCTACATATTCTCACAGTGCTGGAGCTGGTCAGCTAAGCCGATTTCATATTTGTATTATTTTTCTTCTGGCAAAATGAAGAGGACAACCCAAAACTACTGATGGATTGATGGAGGCTCGAGTGCTGTTAGCAGTACACTTCCATAGTTCATGTGATTGCTATTGATTAAGTGTCACCAGACTTTGTTAGACAGGCGAATTTAAGATTTAAATTAATTGGAATTCTTCTTAGAAGGCGAAGGCAAACTAAAATCCTCGGCTGTCCAAGATGCTGTCAGAAATATTGAATGAGCAGTGCATGTTGGGAGAATCCTGGCAGCCCCTCCGTTCTCCAGCTGCACTGAGCCTCCTCTGTGTGATAACCTGGTGCGGTGCTGGGATTTCTGCAGTTGACTGCACACTGATGATGGAAACGCTGTGACCTTACTCTGTCTTGGAGAGTCTATTGAAAAGATATGTGAAACGTGCAAAGAGACACAAGACTGATTCACCTTTATAGGGGAATTCAAATTCATTTCCAAAGAGGACATCATTTGAGTATTATAGTAATCATTGCCTTTGGGGCTCTTTAACACCAGGTGCTTTGATCTGCATTGATCAAGGCAAGCTCAGCACAAGGGCAAATAAAGAACAATTATAATAGGTGCCTTGTCCACACAATAACACCTTGTTGAGGTGCATTGCATTAAAATGCAGCATGCCTACATTTGTACACAGCTTAACACACAACACTGCATATCACTGCACCACAGCACATCGCAAAATGCTATTTTGTTACATTTTAACCACTTAAGCCCCGGAAGATTTTACCCCCATTCCGACCAGGGGGTATTTTGCGATTCGGCACTGCGTGACTTTAACGGACAATTGCGCGGTCGTGCGACGCTGTACCTAAACAAATTTAGCGTCCTTTTTTTCCCACAAACAGAGCTTTCTTTTGGTGGTATTTGATCACCCGTGCGATTTTTACTTTGTGCGCTATAAACAAAAAAAGAGCGTCAATTTTGCAAAAATAACAATATTTTTCACATTTTTTTATATGAAATTCCCCCCAAAAAAAATGTAAAAATCAAAATTTTTTAACATTTTCGGCCAATTTGTTTTATGCTACCTATGTTTGGTAAAAAAAATCGCAAAAAGCGTATTTTGATTGGTTTGCGCAAAAGTTATCGCGTTTACTAACAAAGGGAAAGATTTTTGTCATTTTTGTTGTTTTTTTTTAACGCGTAATGGCGGCGATCTGCGATTTTTTTTGCGGTACTGCGACATTGCGGCGGACAGATCGGACCCTTGACTGACATTTTTGACACTTTTGGGGTTACCAGTGACATTTCTACAGTAATCAGTGCTATATATATGCACTGTTACTGTAAAAATACACTGGTAGTGAAGGGGTTAACTTTATTTGGGAGGGAGGGGCTGTGTGTGTCCCTAGGGGCATGCTTTCTACTGTGATTGGCTGTGGCTTCAGCTGTAAGGACACTGATCAACAGATCTACATAGTAGATCCATGTGATCAGTGTCTTTGCAGCGAGGAGAATGACAGGCAGCTTGTTTACACAAGCTGCCTGACATTCTCCCTCTCCCCCGCCGATCGCCGAGTGGCCGGCGGACATCGGGTCCGCTGGTCACACGCGCGGGGGGGTCCGTGACCACGCGGGAGCGGGAGCGCGCCTCCGGGGGCGCGCGCTCGCTCCCTAGACCCTCACAAGCAAGCAACGTAGCCCTACGTTAGTTTGCCTGTGAGGGGCTGACCGCCGACGTAGATAGTCGTGCGGCGGTCGGCAAGTGGTTAATAAAATGAAAATTAATAATGCATTGCAGTGCACGTCACACTGCACATAAGTGAGGATTCCATATAAAATCATTTTCATTTTGCATTGCATTGCATTTTTTTCAGTTATCACTTTCTTGTAAAGGTTACTTGCCTATCAAACAAATATTAAAAACAACCAATCTGGGTTTGATCAGATGCTTTGGAAGCCAGAAGAGAGATATGATGTCTAATAGACCCCAGATCTCTCAATAAGGAGGACCTGACGGGGCCCATGGTATCACAAGGGATGTTATTCATCCCTTGTGATAGAAATAAAGTTGATAAAAAAAATAAACGAATAGTGCAAAAAAAATTTGAATAAGATAAAAATAATTAAAAGCACCTGTGCTCATGCGCATTTTGGGCATGCATACAGAGGCCCCGCATGCATATATAAATAGTGATCGCACCACACATGTGAGTTATAGTCACAAAGATCAGAGCGAGAGCAATAATTCTAACATCAGACCTCCTGTGTAACTCTAAACTGGTAACCTGTAAAGGCAAAGGCTTTTAAAATGTCGCCTACATGCACAATTTTAAAGCGTGATATGTTAGGTATTTATTTGCTCAGCATAACATCATCTTTTAGATTATAGGAAAAATTGGGTATTATATTGTGTTTGTGTGCACTATAATCTCTTAAAACGGAAAATTCCTATCATACTTACCGTAATTTTCCTTTCCTGATAGTCTCCATGGCAGCCTACGTGTGGGTTAACCCCGCCTCCACTCCAAGGGTATAGGACCCCCCTCCCATAAATTTCAGCTCTCAGGTACAGCAGGTGTTCCATATCTTAGCCGAATCCAAGACGAGAGGGTGGGTACTCCGGCTGCCATGGAGACTATCAGGAAAGGAAAATTACGGTAAGTATGATAGGAATTTTCCGTTTTCCTGTCTGTCTCCATGGCAGCCTACGTGTGGGAAATAACTAGCTCACTCCACACGGGTGGGAATGCTTTAGCAAAGAAAATTTTAATTCATGCTATTTGCAGACAAAACAGTCAAACCAAAATTAACTGAGGACAGAGAAGCAGGCTCTACACAATAGTGGGTCATAAAAGTATTGACTGATGACCACGAAGCCGCTCTGCAAATCACATCTGGAGCCACGTGCCGCGAAGCCGCCCAGGAAGTAGAGATACTCCTTGTAGAGTGCGCCGTCACTGCCTCTGGAGGAGCCAGCCCCTCAGCTCTATAGGCCTGTTGGATAGCTGCCACTATCCATGAAGCGATAGTCCTAGATGAAGCAGGTTTACCTCTGTTCTTTCCCCAGAACAGGACAAAGAGGTTGTCAGACTGCCTGAATGGTGCAGTTGCTTGAAGATAGGCTTTTAAGGATTCTCCTACATCCAACGGATGAGGATTGGACTCATTAGATGAACGGAAAGTAGGCAGGACAATCTCCTGATTCTGGTGAAACACTGAGGTGACTTTCGGATTTGAATTCAGCCTGGGTATCAGTACTACCCGATCCGGAAAAAAAGTCAAGAATGGTTCTTTACATCCGAGAGAACTTAATTCAGAGACCCTTTTAGCCGAAGTAATGGCTACCAGGAAGACAGTTCGGATGGTCAGGTCCTTGATAGAAGAAGAGGAATCTATGCCCGACTTGGAGAGGGCATTTAGGACAAGAGGTAGATCCCATTTCGGGAACCTAGGTCTTCTCTGAGGATTGAGCCTGATTGCTCCTTTGAAAAATTGTTGGATTAGTGGGTGTTGGGCCCACATGACCCCGGAGAAGGCTGATAAGGCCGAAACTTGAACTCTAAGAGTTGCCACTGAAAGGGGCATATCCAGACCAGCCTGAAGAAAACTTAGTATTTCTTGAATCCCAGGGACTGAGGAAGACATACCTTCAGGATATGCAGACTCCATGAATCTTGCCCAGATTCTACAGTATACTTTATTAGTACTTGGTCGTCTAGCATTCATCAAGGTGGAAATGGCTGTAGATGGGCAGCCGAGCGATTCCAACCTTTCCCTCTCAAGAACCAGACCGTCAACCGGAGAATTGCAGGACAGGGGTGCACTGATGTTCCCTGAAGAAGCAAGTCTGGTCTGAGGGGAAGAGGGACCGGGTCCCGGTAGCTCAGTTGTAGGAGTAGCGGAAACCATGGCCTGTTCGGCCAGAAAGGCGCCACCATCACTATCTCCACACCTTCCGCTTGAAGTCTTTGCAGGAATTTGAGAATGATGGGTACTGGAGGAAAGGCATAAGCCCTGCTGAACTCCCACCTGTCGGTTAGTGCATCTGTCCCGTAAGCTTGAGGACACTTGCCCCTCGTGACATACTTCTCCAACTTGTGGTTGCAAGGGGAGGCGAACAGATCGACTTCGGGAGATACTCCCAACGACAGAATCCATTTGAACGACTCCACATGGAGCGACCATTCGTTGTGGTTCAACTGGACCCTGGACAGAAAATCCGCTTGAACATTCTGTGAACCTGGGATGTAAACTGCCGAGATGTTTACTAGGTGAGTCTGGGCCCAGGACATGATCGGGTCTAATTCTCGTAGCAGAGAGAGACTCCGTGTCCCACCTTGTCTCTTCACATAAGACACTGCCGTGGTGTTGTCCATCCGAATCATTACAGATTTCCCCTCTAGCAGGTGTTGGAAAGATCGAAGACCCTGGTAGGCTGCTCGGAGTTCCAGTATATTGGAGACTGGAGTGTGTCTCTGAAAAGACCATCTCCCCTGTGTCATCTCTGTCAGACAATGAGCCCCCCAACCTGAGTTGCTGGCGTCTGTTGTGATTATAGTCCATGAGACTGGAACCAGAGAATGACAGTTGAGCAGATTCCTGCGTTGCAGCCACCAAAGAAGACTGTATCTCATGCTGGAGGAGATATGAATGTACTGATCTTTCTCTTCTGTGTTCCATTGTTGTAGGAACCCTTTTTGGAAGGGCCTCATATGCCAGAGAGCCCATTTGACCATTGGAGCCGTGGACACCATGGTGCCAATGATTTTGAGGCACTGAGAGGCTTTCAGCCGAGGAGAGGAAAGAGCCGGAAGGATTCTCTCCCTCACTACCGGTATCTTCTCTAATGGGAGAGAGATTGAATTCTCGACGGTGTCGAATTGCGCCCCAAGATAGACTAGGCGCTGAGTAGGCTCCAGCTGACTCTTTTGTAGGTTTAGCAGCCAGCCAAACTCTTTGAGGGTCGATATGACCTGATCTCTGTGTGCCAATAACTGATCCTTTTCTTGAGACAGAAGCAGAAGATCGTCTAAGTAATGATGTAGACGTATACCTTTCAATCTTATGAAGGCTACCACTGCTAGAAGAACTTTGGTGAATACTCTGGGTAAGGTAGACAGGCCGAAGGGTAGGCAAATGAATTGCAGATGCTGATTCCGAACACAGAAGCGAAGATATTTGTGGAAGTCGGTTGCCACAGGTACATGAAAATACGCATCCTTTAAATCTATTGAGGCGAGCCAATCTCCCGGCAGTACTGCCCTTTGAATAGTTGAGAGTGTTTCCATCTTGAATTTTTCGTTCTTTATGAACTTGTTCAGGTATGTGAGATCTATAACAGGTCTCCAGGCCCCGTTCTTCTTCTGGACTAAGAAGAGGGGTGAGTAAACCCCTTGAAATTTTTCTTGTTCCGGAACCGGAGCTACCGCTCCTTGAGCCACCAAGGCGTCTACATAGGCGAGCAAGACTTCTCTTCTCTCTTCTAGACAGGGTAAATGAGTTGAGATGAATCTTGGAACTGGATCTGCCAGAAATGACCATCTGTGGCCTGTAGAGACCGTCCTGACGGTCCAAAAGTCCGTGATTGAGGCCGCCCAGACATGCTGAAAATGGAGAAGACGTGCCCCCACCTGACATGCCTGGACGGGCCCAATCTCAAAAAGATTTAGTGGAATCTTGTCCAGCAGGCGCTGGATTTTTTGATGACCTCCGAGTAGAGGATTGACCACCTCTCCAGTTTCTTCGGAAATCTCTATTAGGCTTGTAAGAGCGTGCATCTCTTGATCTCTCCGTGTATTGCCTCCTAGGTTGAGGCTTCTTCTGACCAAATAGTCGTCTGTCTTGCGGGAGGAAACCTGACTTTCCGCCAGTAGCCTTGGCAATGGCGCTGTCTAGTTTGTTTCCAAAAAGGGAAGTACCCTCAAAAGGGATCTTACACCATGCCTGTTTAGAAGCTGGATCTGCAATCCACGGGCGAAGCCACAAGGCCCTCTTTGCTGTTACTGAGGATAGCATCGATCTGGACAGAAGACGCAGAACATCAATAGATGCTTCTCCTAAAAACACTGAAGCCAGCTTGAGTTCGTGAATAGGGGAACTTTCTACGGCTTCTTCCGAGAGACTTCCAAGTTTGGATTCTATATCGGAAACCCAGACTTCCATGGCTTTAGACATTGTTGCTAATGCCATCACAGGTTTGCAGGCCGCGCCGGCCGTCACAAAGATCCTCTTTAGGTCCAGATCTATCTTCCTATCCAAAGGGTCTTTGAAAGAGACCGCGTCATCTAGTGGCAAAGTGACATGCTTTGCTAATCTTGTAACTGCCGCATCCACAAGAGGAGCAGATTCCAGACGGGCGACATCTTCAGGTTTAAAGGGATATAATTTCCCAAGTTTGGAGGATAAGGAAGACTTACTATCCCCTTTACTCCATTCTTCAGTAATCACCTCTTGTAATTCAGAGAGGGAAGGGAAGTTGATACGCTCCTTACCAAGGTGCTTGAAGAACTTCCGCTGCTTTTTCTGAGGAGACACAGGATCCTCCCATCTGAGAGCTTCTTTAATGGCTCTGATCAGGGGTGAAACTAGGGCGAACTCAAAGCCGCCTACAGCCCCTTCTTCTTCCGAATCACTGTCAGATGACTTTGCAGAAGTAATACTCGGTTGAGAGGGGCCTTGATCTTCCTGCACTTCCCCTGGAGAACTGGATGTGGTGGGACCAAGTGGTGGGACTGTACCCCATTCTTTCAGGGACTGTTGTACTATTCTCTTCACTAGAGATTCCAATCTTTGATCCTTTTGCCCCCTCTCACCGGCTGCATGAGCAAAACATGGCTCACATAGGGACTTGTCCTCCGGGACATGCGCCCCACAACCCCAACAGGCTCTCTGGTGTGTGCGGTGACTCTGGTATCGTGTATGGTGTCTGGGGGAGGAATTGGAGCGTCTCCCTTGTTGCCTACTCCCTGATGGAGATTCACGGCGTTTAGATCTGGAGGATGAACTCCCACGAGGTCTGACAGGGTCTCTTTCTTGTGGTAAATCAGGCCTGGGAGAGCTGATGGAAAAAAGAGAAAATCGGGGAGACACTGGATTTAGCCATGACCTAGGGACCAGCAAGCCCTCCCCGCCCCCCCCTCTGAAAAATGCCAGCACCCACCTGTTGTGAGAGGGCTGGCCACAGGAGGGCGGTGACGCAGGATCCATACTTCAGGCCAAACAACCAGACTGATAAAGAAAGGTAATACATATCAGACACCATGTCAGTGATACATTGTGAGGTGACAACCCTCCGCCCCCCCCCCCCTCTGCAGTCAAGTCTCCATTGCACATACCTGTAGCAAGGAATCCAGAGACACTGGGAAGCTGCCGCAACGCCCACAGTACATTCCCAAAGTACAGGGGAATCGTCAGCTGTTTAAATCTCCCGCCGGAATGACGTCAGCGGTGATGCGGCCGCGATCGCTAATGCGCATGTGCGAACCAAGCCTCGACTTCGCTCAAGGCGCACTGCGCATGCGCGGGACCACGAAGCGTCTACCGATTGGACGCTAGAAGCAGAGGAGGAAGAGGAAGGGTTTGTTGGAACGCAGGAAGGGTTTGCTGGAACGCAGGAAGCGTTCCAGCGCCATTGGGCCAAACAAACAAATTGTACAGTGATAGAAAAAGAGACAAACAAAGTGTACATAAATAACAAATACCGCTGCCATGAAGGGAAGCAATGCGAATCTTCAGACCCATGTCAGAGAATGCCAATCAAGCTTCAGTCGACCGCAGAGAGCAGGGGATTTTAAATGTCACTCACCCGCCCGTGGCTGGGCTCTGGACATGCAGACACCATCCAAAGTATCCTAAGGTAAGCTGGACGTAGTAAGACATCAGAAGTGTAGGTCCTTGGAGGAGGACAAAAAATGAACACCTGCTGTACCTGAGAGCTGAAATTTATGGGAGGGGGGTCCTATACCCTTGGAGTGGAGGCGGGGTTAACCCACACGTAGGCTGCCATGGAGACAGACAGGAAAGTATATTTTTTCCTGAAAATTTGCATTTGAAAAACGGCTGTGCAAATATTGTGCGTCATAAAAAAATTACAACAACCACCATTTTGTTCTCCAGGGTCTCCTTTCAAAATAAATATAATGTTCATGGGTTCTTTTTAGCAAAAAACATGCAGATTTTTACATGTATGAGAGAAATGTAAGAATTGGCCTGGAGGTAAGGTGGTTAAGCCTTGAAGTGCAGGGATGGGGGAGGCTGCTCCACTTCAAGGATAACTTTTGATTTTACCTGGACTTTAGCTTTAAAGTCTTAAAGGTAAATTAATCTTGTTGTAGTTTAGTAGACATTCCATATTGCCTTTTACTTTACAAAGCCTGAAAGTAGAACTATAAAGACGCAGTCACAATTGAACGGCAGTCTACAGCATCCAATCATCTTTGTAATTCAGGTCATCTTGTCTGGTTCAGACCTGATTTGAACAAAAAGAATTTCATTCCTACAAGAATTGTAATTCTTATTCCACCCTCGTTAAAAAAAGGTTCAATATATATATATATTTCACTTTATTTTTTAATTGAATGGCATTGCCCTTTGAAAATGATAACGCTATTATTAGAGACTATTAATGTGTGTGAATGTATGAGGAGTCTGGCAGTAGAGACAGAACATTTATGCGCCACGGAGTGCTAATATCAGCAGATCTGTGAAAAGCTCCTTACAAATGAACCAATGATTACATTATTGAACTGATACCTTCCATCTAATCCACATATACTTACACAGCGTGGTTAGGGAAAAACACTGACCTTCGCTATTTGTATTGAAAAAGCTTCCAATAGCCTTACATCTAACAGTACATTTAAGTCAAAAGGGAGAAAAGTGAGTTCAGGACATCAGTGTTTCCAGCTGCATCATAGAAAAACCCAAATGGGATTAATGATTCTTTTTAAGCATCGGTGAATCATTAAAGTGAAAAACGCTCATGTACGGTCTTTGAAAAAAGAACACTTTTGAGTAAACCGAAGTCTAAAATAAGCTTTATTTAATTATTCAGTCTGAACAGAACACTTTTTTGCTAGTCTGTCTCGGACTTAATGGAAAAGCCAGGTAGCGATCTCAAATGTTAAAGTGTATGGAAGCTACTTATTGCGTATGAGCATTAAATAAAATCCTAACAATAACTGGCCGTGAGTCCCATCATTTCCCTAAGCTCAAATACCCTTTGTCTCTTTTAATTTGTGGTTATTTGGAAGGATTGGGAAACAGAGATTTCGGGCACAAAAGTTTTGTTAAAAAGATTTCTTTTATTCAATACAAAACTAAATATTTTAAAATCATTGAAAAATACAGGCAAATGATTGTGTATTAAGGACACAATGAGACCACATAACAATGGTCTATGTTGTACAATATCTCAGTGCATAGAACTTATAAAAGTCGGTTTACATACAGTTCAAAGTACAAGATCATTAGTAGTCATATAATCCTTGGAAACGTATTACTTGTTATCAGAAGAACCGCCGACGGACACCCAAGCAGTATGGTGCCGGTCAGCAGGGTCGACTGAAAATATAAGTTAACATTCACCATGTAATATATGACCTTTGCTCGACATGTTTCGCTTTCTTAGACAAAAAAGCTTCATCTGGAGCATATCATTTCTTTGTCTGTACATATAGTAATCAGGCACATATCTTAATCTCCATAGAGAATTCTTTAACGAGGAGGACTGTGCGTTTTGGGAAGCTCAGAAAGGCAATGTATAGTGACATAGTAGTGAGGGTAGTCACTCCATGTCTCATATCAAACTTAGGAAGGACCAGAGCTTAAATGTAGGGAGCGTGTCTCCTCTGCTTGTATGTCGGCCCTTGCCACGCTGTTCCCAGCTTCCGCACAGTCCTCACCGGATGGGGAACCTCCACCATGGTGGAGGTTCCCCATCCGGTGAGGACTGTGCGGAAGCTGGGAACAGCGTGGCAAGGGCCGACATACAAGCAGAGGAGACACGCTCCCTACATTTAAGCTCTGGTCCTTCCTAAGTTTGATATGAGACATGGAGTGACTACCCTCACTACTATGTCACTATACATTGCCTTTCTGAGCTTCCCAAAACGCACAGTCCTCCTCGTTAAAGAATTCTCTATGGAGATTAAGATATGTGCCTGATTACTATATGTACAGACAAAGAAATGATATGCTCCAGATGAAGCTTTTTTGTCTAAGAAAGCGAAACATGTCGAGCAAAGGTCATATATTACATGGTGAATGTTAACTTATATTTTCAGTCGACCCTGCTGACCGGCACCATACTGCTTGGGTGTCCGTCGGCGGTTCTTCTGATAACAAGTAATACGTTTCCAAGGATTATATGACTACTAATGATCTTGTACTTTGAACTGTATGTAAACCGACTTTTATAAGTTCTATGCACTGAGATATTGTACAACATAGACCATTGTTATGTGGTCTCATTGTGTCCTTAATACACAATCATTTGCCTGTATTTTTCAATGATTTTAAAATATTTAGTTTTGTATTGAATAAAAGAAATCTTTTTAACAAAACTTTTGTGCCCGAAATCTCTGTTTCCCAATCCTTCCAAATGTAATTGATCAATTGAGGATAGGGGCACACCCTAAATTGGATACGTCATGGCCAAGATGGCTGCTATCTGTGGACACATGACTTATAAAATAATTCTAATTTGTGGTTATGTAATTTAACCTTAAATGAGGGGGTTTGTGGCGCGCTTCAGAAGTGAATTTAACTCAAAAAAACATTAATTAACTAGAGTATAATAAATACGTTTGTAGTGTACGGATAAATAAGGTGCTGTTTTTAAATGATTCCGTATCCTTGCAACTGTGAATATGTTGTGCTTCAATAACAATCGTGATTAAATAAATAAATAAACAAGTATTCCCATCTATAAAGTGCTAAAACAGGTATTCCAGTTTGTAAGGTGCTAGGTGCTGTAACTCTTCAATAAATACAAATAAATAAATAAACAAGTATTCCCATCTATAAAGTGCTAAAACAAGTATTCCAGTTTATAAGGTGCTAGGTGCTGTAACTCTTCAATAAATACAAATATTGCCAACAAAGTCTTTAAAGCTCCTTTAACTCGAAAAAGTGTGATGCAAGTGAATGTCCATTTATTCCAAACCACCACAGAAAGAATATTCAACTGTGTGCCTTCAACTTAAATCACAAGGTGCTTCCGTGCAAACAAAGGTGCTGTGACTTGCTCCTCCACCAGGTGTCACTTCTAGGTGCTCTAAACTCTCACCTTAATGATGTGTGTAAATCGCCTGTGTATATATATCTATCCCCCGGTTTGGTGCTCCACGGCTCGCGTATCCTATCTCAAGGGTCTTTTCCGTGGTCCCGGGATACCTCTAAGGGTCCGTATTGGGGTGCTTTTGTCCTAAGGAATCCTTAACTGCTGTCACGACCTCGGGGCAGATGACATAAAACTTAAGTTGTATGGATAACTTCTGGATATCTTTCAACTCAATGGTAATGACCGTCCCCCAAGCTTGCGGCTCCCTGTTGTCCCTTGGAAGTGAAACTTCATCCAGGTGTTCGCAGGTGATTTCCCAAAAATAAACAAGGGGGGACTAATAGTGCATTATCCTTATAACTTTTATTGCTGATAATCAAAGACAGGTCTCAGTAGAAGTTCGCTCGGAGGAAACGCGTCAGAAAGGAGGCGCGCCGTCACTAACTACATCCGCGGTCCGCACTGCAGGCGGCCACGGATCTACAGGGTTCCAGCAAGCTTATTATATCGTCTTAACTGTAAGTGCATCTTTGATTATCAGCAATAAAAGTTATAAGGATAATGCACTATTAGTCCCCCCTTGTTTATTTTTGGGAAATCACCTGCGAACACCTGGATGAAGTTTCACTTCCAAGGGACAACAGGGAGCCGCAAGCTTGGGGGACAGTCATTACCATTGAGCTGAAAGATATCCAGAAGTTATCCATACAACTTAAGTTTTATGTCATCTGCCCCGAGGTCGTGACAGCAGTTAAGGATTCCTTAGGACAAAAGCACCCCAATACGGACCCTTAAAGGTATCCCGGGACCACGGATAAGACCCTTGAGATAAGATACGCGAGCCGTGGAGCACCAAACCGGGGGATAGATATATATACACAGGCGATTTACACACATCATTAAGGTGAGAGTTTAGAGCACCTAGAAGTGATACCTGGTGGAGGAGCAAGTCACAGCACCTTTGTTTGCACGGAAGCACCTTGTGATTTAAGTTGAAGGCACACAGTTGAATATTCTTTCTGGGGTGGTTTGGAATAAATGGACATTCACTTGCATCACACTTTTTCGAGTTAAAGGAGCTTTAAAGACTTTGTTGGCAATATTTGTATTTATTGAAGAGTTACAGCACCTAGCACCTTATAAACTGGAATACTTGTTTTAGCACTTTATAGATGGGAATACTTGTTTATTTATTTATTTGTATTTATTGAAGAGTTACAGCACCTAGCACCTTACAAACTGGAATACCTGTTTTAGCACTTTATAGATGGGAATACTTGTTTATTTATTTATTTAATCACGATTGTTATTGAAGCACAACATATTCACAGTTGCAAGGATACGGAATCATTTAAAAACAGCACCTTATTTATCCGTACACTAAAAACGTATTTATTATACTCTAGTTAATTAATGTTTTTTTGAGTTAAATTC